>NW_016107529.1:575390-601283 GCF_001604975.1 Cebus imitator | reverse complement strand
TTTTGCATAGTTGTGTTTATAGTAGTCTCTGACAGCTGTTTGTATTTCTGTGTGGTCAGTAGAGATGGCCCCTTTATCATTTTTTATTGTGTCTATTTGATTCTTCCCTCTTTTCTTGTTTATTAGTCTAGCTAGTGATCTATGTATTCTATTAATTAAAAAAAAAACCCATTTCCTATATTTGTTTAGTTTTTGAAGGGTTTCGTGTCTCTCTTTCCTTCAGTTCTACTCTGATCTTGGTTATTTCTTGTCTTCTGCCAGCTTTGGGGTTTATTTGTTTTTGGTTCTCTAGTTCTTTTTAGTTATGATGTTAGGGTACCGATTTGAGATCTTTTTAGCTTTTTGATGTGGGCATTGAGAGCTATAAAATTTTCTCTTAACAATGATTTAACTGCATCCCCGAGGTCCTGGTATGTTGTCCCTTGTTATCATTGGTTTCAAAGAACTTCTTGATTTCTGCCCCAACTTCATTATTTACCCAAAAGTCATTCAGGAGCAGGTTGTTCAGTTTCCATGTATTTGTGTGGTTTTGAGGGAGTTTCTTAATCTTGAGTTCTAATTTGATTAGAGAGACTGTTAAGATTTCAGTTCTTTTGCATTTGCTGAGGAGTGTTTTACTTCCAGTTATGTGATTGATTTTAGAGTAAGTGCATGTGGTGCCAAGAAAAGTGTGTATTTTGTTGTTTTGAGGTGGAGGATTCTGTAGATATCTATCAGATCCACTTGATTCAGAGCTGAGTTCAAGTCCTAAATACCTTCATTAATTTTTTGTCTCAATTATGTGTCTAATTTGACAGTGGGATGTTAAAGTCTCCCACTATTATTGTGTGGGAGTCTAAGTCTCCATGTAGGTCTCTAAGAACTTGTTTTATAAATCTGAATGCTTCTGTATTGGGTGCATATATATTTAGGATAGTTAGCTCTTTTGTTGAATTGAACCCTTTACTATTATGTAATGTCCTTCTTTGTCTTTTTTGATTTTTTGTTGATTTAGAGTCTGTTTTTCAGAAAGCAGGATTGTAACCCTGGTTTTTTTCTGGCTTTTATTTGCTTGGTATATTTTTCTCCATCTGTAGATTTTGAGCCTGTTTTTCTTTGCACTTGAGATGGGTCTCTTGAATACAGCACACCAATGAGTTTTGACTCTATCCAGCTTGTTGTTCTTTGTCTTTCAATTGGGGGATTTAGCCTGTTTCCATTTAAGGTTATTATTGGTATGTGTGAATTTGATCCTGTGATCATGATGCTAGTTTGTTATTTTGCAGACTTGTTTATGTAGTTGCTTTATAATGTCATTGGTTTTTGTACAGTGTGTTATTGTAGTGGCTGGTAATGGTATTTTCTTTCCATATTTAGTGCTCCCTTCAGGACCACTTGCAAGGCAGACTGGGTGGTAATGAATTCCTTCAGCATTTGCTTGCTCAAAAGAATTTTATTTCTTTTTCACTTATGAAGCTTAGTTTGGCCAGATATGAAATTTTTGGTTGGAAAGTCTTTTTTTTTTTTTTGAAATGGAATCTCACTCTTGCTGCCCAGGCTAGAGTGCAATGGCACACCCTCAACTCATTGCAACCTCCACCTCCTATGTTCAAACAATTCTCCTGCCTCAGCTTCCCGAGTAGCTGAGATTACAGGTGTGCATCACCATGCCTGGCTAATATTTGTATTTTTGTTAGAGATGGGGTTTCATCATGTTGTCCAGGCTAGTCTCAAACTCCTGACCTCAGGTGATCCACTTGCCTTTGCCTCCCAAAGTGCTGGGATTACAGGCATGAGCCACTGTTTCCAGCCAGAAAATCTTTTTATAAAGAATGTTGCATATTGGCTCCTATTCTCTTCTGGCTTGTAGGGTTTCTGTTGAGAGGTCCATTGTTAGTCTGATGAGCTTCCCTTCTTTTAGGTGACTTGGCCTTTCTGTCTGGCTGCCTTTAACATTTTTTCCTTCATTTTGATCTTGGAGAATCTGATGATTATGTGTCTTGGGGTGGATCTTCTCATGGAATATCTTACTGGGGTTCTTTGTATTTTCTGAATTTGAATGTTGGCCTTTGTTGTTAGGTTGGGGAAGTTCTCCTGGATGATATTGTGAGATATGTTTTCCAACGTGGTTCCATGCTCCCTTTTTCAGGTACCCCAATCAATTGTAGGTTCACTCTTTTTATGTAATCTTATAGTTTTCAGAGCTTTACTCTTTCCTTTTTATTCTTCTTTCTTTAGTCTTGTTTCCCTGTCTTATTTCAGCAAGATAGTCTTGAAGCTCTGAAATTCTTTCCTCAGCTTGGTCTATTTGGCTGTCAATACTTGTGGTTGCAAAATGAAGTTCTCTTGTGTTTTTCAGCTTCTTCAAGTCATTTATGTGCCTCTTAAACTGGTTATTCTGGTTACTAGCACCTGTAATGTTTTATCATGGTTCTTAGCTTCTTTGCATTGATTTAGGACATGCTCCTTTAGCCCAGTGAAGTTTATCATTATTTACCTTTTGTATCCTACTTCTGTCAGTTCATCCATCTCAGCCTCAGCCCAGTTCTGTGCACTTGATGGAGAGGTGTTGTGATCATTTGGAGGAGAAGAGGAACTCTGGCTTTTTGAGTTTTCAGTGTTATTTCATTGATTTTTTTCTCATCTTCATGAGTTTCTGTCTTTGAGGATGATGACCTCTGGATGGAGTTTTTTGGGGGATTTTTTTTTTTACTGATGCTGTTGTTCTCACTTTCCATTTGATTGTTTTGCTTTCAAAAGTCAGGCTCCTCTTCCATAGGGCTGCTGTCGTTTTTTAGGAGTCTGCCTCAGACCCTGTTTGCCTGGGTCCCTCTTGCACCTGGACTTGTCATCAGGGAAGGCTGTAGAACAGCAAAATGCCTGCCTGCTTCCTCCTCTGGGAGCTCCATTTCAGACAGGCACTGACCTGATGCCAGAGGGAGCATTTCTGAATAGTGTCTGGCAACCCCTGTTGGGGGATTTCATTCCAGACAGGAGGCATGGGATCAGGGACCCTCTTAACGAAGCACTCTGGCTGCTCTTTGGTGGAGGGGGTGTGCTGCACTAGGGGGTAAATCTCACTCATCTGGACTGGCCGGATTCTTCAGAGCCAGCAGGGTGAAATATTTAAGTCTGCTGATTTACAGAGACTGTGGTTGCCCCTCTCCTTAGTGGCTCCATTCCCAAGGGAGATCAGAGTTCTGTTGTAAACTCTGGCTGGAGTTTCTGAAATTTTGGCAGTGAGGCCCTGCCCAGCGATGAAGTGTGGGTCCAGATCTGGTCTGAAGAGGCAGTCTGGCCACGATCTGCCACAGCGACTGTGCTGCGTTGTGGGTAATTCTTCCTGGGTCCAATTTGCCCAGTCTGCTCAACACTGGCTGAGGAAAACAGCAGACTGGAGCTGCAGTGATGGCCACCACCCCTAGCCCTGGGAGCTCAATCATTTTAGGCAGCAGGCAGCCGCAGTGATGACAGCCAGCAAGCAGCCACAGTGATGACAGCCACCCCTTTCTTCAGGAACTTGATAATTTTAGACAGTCTGCAGATGAACCGCCACCAAGAATCTGCACAGTCTTGGGACTCAAGCCTCTGTTGGTGTGAGCTCAGAAGGGGATCTCATGATCCATGGGTTGCACAGATCAGTGGAAAGAGCATGGCTTTCCAGATTGGGTAGCACAATTACTCTCTGCCTCCCTTGGCTGCGGTGGGTGGCTTCCCTTACCCTGTGTGGCTGCCGGGTGGGCCGTTGCTCCTCTCTGCTTTTCCTTGCTCTTCATGGGTCATGCCAAACACCTAGTCATTCTCAATGAGAGAGCTTGGATACCTCAGTTGCCAGTGCAGGATTCGCTGGCTGTTTTCCTTCTTGGTTGGAACCTCCCACTGCAGCTGTTGCTAGTTGGCCATCTTACAATTGTTATTGACTATAGTCACCCTGTGATGCTATCAAATAGTAGGTCATATTCATTCTTTCTAGTTTTTGTACTCATTAACCATACCTACCTGACATTCAGCCACTGACTAACCTTTCCAGCTTTGGGTAACCATTCTTCTACTCTCTTTGTCTATTAGTTCAATTGTTTTGATTTTTAGATCCCACAAATAAATGAGAACATGCAATGTTTGTCTTTCTGTGCCTGGCTTTTTTTTTTTTCACTTAATTTGATTTCCAGTTCTATCTCTGTTTTTGAAAATGACAGGATCTCATTCTTTTTTATGGCTGATAGTACTCCATTGTGTATATGTATCACATTTTCTTTATCCATTCATCTGATGGTGAACACTTTGGTTTCTCCCAAATCTTAGCTATTGTGAACAGTGCTTCAACAAACAAGAGTTCAGATATCTCTTTGATATACTGATTTCCTTTTTGGGGGGGGTATATACCAAGCAGTGGGTTTGCTGGATCATATTGTAGCTCTATTTTTAGTTTCTAGAGAAACTTTGACACTGTTCTCCATGGTGGTTGGACTTATTTACATTTCCACCAACAATATACAAAGGTTCCCTTTTCTCTACATCCTCAGCAGCATTTGTTATTGCCTACTTTTTTTATATTAGCCATTTTGAGTGGGGCGAGAAGATATCTCATTGTAGTGTTGATTTTCATTTCTTTGATGATCAGTGATATTGAGCACCTTTTCATATGCCTGTTTACCATTTCTATGTCTTCTTTTGCAAAATGTCTATTCAAATCTTTGCCCATCTTTTGATTGGATTATTAGAATTTTTCTTATAGAGTTATTCGAGCTTCTTATATATTCCTGTTATTAATTCATTGTCAGGTGGGTTTTCTGCAAATATTTTCTCACATTCTGTGAGTTGTCTCTTCACTTTGTTGATTGAATCCTTTCCTGTGCAGAATCTTTTTAACTGTGTGTGATGTCATTCGTTCATTTTTGCTTTCGTTGCCTATGTTTGTAGGATATTGCTTAAGAAACCTTTGGCCAGACCAATGTCCTGGTGATTTTCTCCAATGTGTTCTTGTAGTAGTTTCATAGTTTGAAGTCTTAAAGTCTTTAATCAGTTTTTATTGATTTTCTTATATGACAAGAGATAGGGGTCCAGGTTCATTTTCCATATGGATATCCTGTTTTCCTAGCACCATTTATTGAAGAGACTGTCCTTTCCTGAGTGTATGATCCTGGCACCTTTGTTAAAAATGAGTGTTTGTTTCTGAGTTATCTGTTTTGTTCCATTGATCTATGTGTCTGTTTTTATGCCAGTACCATACTGTTTTGCCTACTGTACTTTTGTAGTATATTTTTTCCTTGGATTTTCTATGTTACTATATTATAATATTCTGTGTTTTTCTGTGTACTTACTATTACCATTGAGTTTGGTATCCTCAAGTAATTACTTATTGCTCATTAACATCCCTTTCCTTCTGATTGAACTACTTCATTTAGCATTTCTTATAGGACAGGTCTGGTGTTGATGAAATACCTCAGCTTTTTGTGTGTCTGTGTGAGAGAAAGTCTTTATTTCTCCTTCATGTTTGAAGAATATTTTTGTTGGATATACTATTCTAGGATAAAAGATTTTTCCTTTCAGCACTTTAAATATGTCACAGCACTGTCTTTTGGCCTGTTAAGGTTTCCACTGAAGAGTCTGCTGCCACGTGTATTGGAACTCCACTGTATTTAATTAGTTTCTTTTCTCTTGCTGCTTTTAGGGTCCTTTCTTTATGCTTTATCTTTGGGAGTTTGATTATTAAATGCCTTGAGGTAGTCTTCTTTGGGTTAAATCTCTTTGGTGTTTTATAACCTTCTTGTACTTGGATATTGATATCTTTCACTAGGTTTGGGGAGTTCTTTGGTATTATCCCTTTTAATACACTTTCCAACTCTACTTCTTTCTCTACTTCCTCTTTAAGGCCATTATCTCTTAAATTTGCTCTTTTGAGGCTATTTTCTATATTCTGTTGTTATGCTTCATTGTATTTTTTTTGTCTCCTCGATGTATTTTCAAATAACCTGTCTTCAAACTTACTGATTCTTTCTCCTACTTGATCAGTTCTGCTATTGAAGAACTTTGATGAATTTTTCAGTATGTCAGTTGCATTTTTCAGCTTTAGAATTTCTGCTTGATTTTCTTTAAAGTTATTTCATTATCTATGTTAAATTTATTTGATAGCATTCTGAATTCCTTCTCTCTGTTATCTTGGATTTCTTTGAGTTACCTCAATGCAGCTATTTTGAATTCTCTGTCTGAAAGGTCACATATCTCTGTTTTTCCAGGATTGGAAAATCTCTTGTGTTTTATTTTTCTTTGGTGAGATCATGTTTTTGTGGGTGTTTTTGATGCTAGATGTTGTTGAAAACTTAGGTATTTAGTGTTAGTCTTCAGTTTCTGGGATTGTTTGTTATCCTTCTTGGGAAGGCTTTTCAGGTATTCAGGAGGACTTGGGCATTGTGATCTAAGCCATGTCTGCTTTAGGTGGCACCCCAAACCCAATTATACTGGGTTGCTAGCAGTGTCATAGAGGTGTACCACCTTGATGGCCTGGGGGAAGATCTGAGTATATTCTCTGGATTAGCAGGCAGATGCTCTTCTTCTCTTCCCTTACTTTATAATAAATGTAGAGTCTCTCTGTTTTCTGGGCCACCTATTCAAAATAGCTGTGTTGAGGTAACTCAAATCCAAGATAACACAGAGAAGAAATTCAGAATTCTATCAGATAAATTTAACATAGACATTGCAATAACAAAAATATTCTCCAAGACCATCAAGGTGGTACGCCTCTATGAAACCCCAGGCTGTGTCTAGAAATGTCATCTGGGTGATAGGGCCCGGAACAGAGGCTCTTTACTCTGACCAATGCCCTGTCGTGCTGTGGCTGAGCTGGTGTCCAAGATGCGAGACAAAGTCCTCACTACTCTTCTTTCCTGTTTGCAAGCAGGAGGAAGATGTTTCTTTTGGAACCACAAGCTCTGCAGCCTGGGGTTAGGGGAAAGGTGATGCCAGCACTTCTTTGGCTGCCCCAGCTGGTATCTCAGTATGTGACATGCCCCTTTTAGTCCACTGTCTCTGGGCCTTGTTCAGTTCTAGGCTTACTTAAGAGTTGCAGTTCTTATAGCCTAGACTGCCTTTCAAGTTTACATGGAGGCCAAGAGCACTTTGAACCTCGGTGGAAGGTTTGTGGGCACCCAAATTGGGACCTGGGCCACTGAAATTGGCGATTTCTCTCTGGCTAGGGCTGGTTTAAATGCTGTCTCTATGGGTGGGCATCAGCTGAATTTGGTCTGTTTTCCCCTGCTCTAACAGAACAGCACTGAGTTCAGTGTGTCACAATTACTATGTTCTTTCTCTCTCAGCAGCCAGAGATGCTCTTTGCACCCTTTTGTACTTGCCTGGGTCGGGGAGGGGTTGCACTGGTGATTCAGGACTGTTGTAATCTCTTCAGTGCCTCTTTCAGTGATATGAAGCTAAAACCAGGTATTGTGAGTGCTCACTTTCTTTGGAAGGTGTTTTTTTCCCATGTGGCTAATTTTTTTTTTGGCTGGGGAAGGGGATAATTTTTGGAGCTTTCTATTTCTCTATCTTTATCCACGTCCCTATTGTTACTGTTTTTTTNACACTTCATACCAAACAATTTATCCAAATGTGCTGTCACACAGAAAATCAATTCATTCCTTATTTTATTTATTTATTCTTTTAAAGACAGAGTCTGTCCAACACCCAGGCTAGAGTGCAGTGGCACAGCTTCTTGCAGTCTGGACCTCCTGGGCTCAGGTGATTCTTCCATCTCAGCCTCCTGAGTTACTGGGACTATATGCATATGCCACCACTGCTGGCTAGCTTTTTACTTTTTTTGTTGAGATGTGGTTTCACTATGTTGCTCAGTCTGGTCTCAAACTTTTGGGTGGAAGCGATTCACCTGCCTCTGCCTTCCGAAGTGGTGAGATTACAGGTGTGAGCCACTGTGCCCAGCCTCATATGTATTATAATGACCAATTAATAAATATTTTCTTCTCTACATTGAATTGCCTTTGCACTTTTATTGAAAATCAACCAACCATATATGTATTTGCATTTCTGCAGTTAGTTTTATTCCTGTGAACTACATTTCAGTCTCTTTCATTCCCACACTGTTTTTTTCCAAAATTGTTTTGACTTTTTTAGTTTGTTTGCTTTTCCATATACATTTTAGAACCAGTTGGTTGGGTATTCAGTTGAGATTGTATCAAATCTATGGATCAATATGTCGAGAATTGATGGACAGAGTCTCAATTTGTGAAAATTTTGACATTTTGTCTTCCAATACATTTACAAGGTTTGTTTCTCCATTTATTTAGACCTTTTAAAAATTTATCTTATTAGTGGTTCTCCTTTTAAGTGTACAGATTTTGCAAATGTTTATTAGATTTATAACTTTTATTATTTTGGTGTTGTAAATATTATTTAATTTTTAATTTACAATTGCTTATTGCTAATTATGTAGAGGTACAATTGATTTTTGTTTGACCTGTTGTCTTTTAATCTTGCTGAACTCATTTATTCTAGTAGCTTCTTTGTGATTTTCTCTCTAAACAATTCTGTTGGATATGAATAGGGACAGTATGTACACATTTAATTTCTTTTCCTTGTTAACCACAGGTTTAAAACCTTTAGGATCATGTTGAATAAGAATGATAACAGTGGGTATCCTTATCTAGTATACAATACTGGGGAATAATTTTTAGGTTTTCATACTTAAATATAATTTAAGTATATTTAAAATTTACATAATTAAATATTATGAAAGATAAATATATAAAGTTTCCTTTTGCCATGTCAAGGAATTCCCTTTTAATTCTTCATATGCTGAGAGTAAGTAGAGACTGAATTTTAAATTTTGTCAAATTTTTTTTGTGCATTTGTTGAGATGACCATATAGATTTTCTTTATAGATCTGTCACTATGGTAAATTGTATTAATTGATTTAAAAAATATATATATATATTATTGCATTTTATGTTCTAGGGTACATGTAAAGAACATGCAGGATTGTTGCATAGATACATACATGGCAATGTGGTTTACTGCCTCCATCCCCATCACCTATATCTGGCATTTCTCCCCATGTTGTCCGTCCCCAACTCCTTACCTCCTACTGTCCCTCCCCTAGTATCCCCTCACAGACCTCAGTGTGTGATGCTCCCCTCCCCATATCCATGTGTTCTCATTGTTCAACACCCACCTATGAGTGAGAACATGTGGTATTTGATTTTCTGTTCTTGTGTCAGTTTGCTGAGAATGATGGTTTCCAGATTCATCCATGTCCCTACAAAGGACACAAACTCATCGTTTTTTATGGCTGCATAGTATTCCATGGTATATATGTGCCACATTTTCCCTGTCTAGTCTATCAGCAATGGGCATTTAGGTTGATTCCAAGTCTTTCCTATTATAAAAAGTGCTGCAGTGAACATATGTGTGCATGTGTCCTTATAATAGAATGATTTATAATCCTTTGGATATATACCCAGTAATGGGATTGCTGGGTCAAATGGAATTTCTATTTCTGGTCCTTGAGGAATCACCACACTGTCTTCCACAGTTATTCAACTACTTGACACTCTCACCAACAGTGTAAAAGTGTTCCTATTTCTCCAGATTCTCTCCAGCATCTGTTGTCTCCAGGTTTTTTAATGATCGCCATTCTAACTGGCGTGAGATGGTGTCTTAATGTGGTTTGATTTGCATTTCTCTGATGACCAGTAATGATGAGCATTTTTTCATATGTTTGTTGGCCTCATGTATGTCTTCTTTTAAAAACTGTCTGTTCATTCCCTTTGCCAAGTTTTGAATGGGTTTGCTTGTTTTTTTCCTTTAAATCTGTTTTAGTTCTTTGTAGATTTTGGATATTATCCCTTTGCCAGATGGGTAGATTGCAAAAATGCTTTCCCATTCTGTTGGTTGCTGGTTCACTCTAATGATTGTTTCTTTTGCTGTGCAGAAGCTCTGGAGTCTAATTAGATCCCATTTGTCTGTTTTGGCTTTTGTTGCCTATGTTTTTGGTGTTATGATCAGGAAGTCCTTGCTTATGTCTATGTCCTGAATGGTTTTGCTTAGGTTTTCCTCTATAGTTTTTATGGTTTTAGGTCTTATGTTTAAGTCTTTAATCCATCTGGAGTTGATTTTAGTGTAGGGTATCAGGAAGGGGTCCAGTTTCTGCTGGATACGTACCGACAACCAGAACACCCAGCTATATAAAGAAAATATTATGAAAGCTAAAGAGGTTAATAGACCCCAATACAATATATACTATATATATATATATATATATATATATATATATAAAATTGTATATCTATACTATATCTATACACACACACACACACACACACACACTCACAATTGTTCAATTGTTATATCCACTTCAACTGGAGGAGTGTTGTTTCTGTTGATGGCGGCATCCTGAGGAAGATGGTTTTCAGGCTCTGGGAACTGTGCACTTTGGCTCCCTTTGTCCTGGGGGCAGCCTCACTGGTATGCTATACTGCCTGTTTTGGACAGGACACTATGTGGTTAGAGTGCTTGGGGCCCAGATGTATTGCTGGGTCCATCTGGTATCATAATGCTATATCCCTCTGGGTGGACATGGGAGGATGTCATTGGGCTCCAGGGATGTGGAGTTGCAGGGTCAGCTGGCTCCCAGAGCAAGATGTAGTCTGGTGGGGGATTAGTTTTTAAAATGGTGCCGTGCAGTGCTTTGGCTTTGGGGGGTGAGTAGAATGGAATGTGAATTTCCTCTGTAGAACAATGCAATTGCAATGGACTGCAGATGACCTTCCATACTAGACCCTCCTGTAGCTGTTGCAGGCGTCTGTGATGGGAATAGGAAGCACTGGGGATATTTTACTTACCTTTCCTTTGCAATTAGGAACTTCTCTTGTATCTGAGACAATCATGGCTGGGCTGGTTGCTTCACTTCCCTCTCCTTTCATGCCTCAGAGGGTCCCTGTCACTTCCTTGCAGAATTCCAGTGTTCTTGTTTAGGCACTTTATTTGATGTGTGGTTGTCTACTTGTTTTAGAGGTGCCTGACACTTGCCCCTTCTTTGTGAATGAGGCAAGTGTCAGGCACCTATGGTCAGCCATCTTCCATCTTTTTTGGTATTTTGGTAATATATTTTACTTTATCATATGGCATAAACACATAATACATTGCTATCTTTTAATCATTTATCTTTTAGAGTGATTGAACATAAGAAAATTTATATTTACCTTTATTTATATCATTTCAGGAGCTCTTTGGTTGTTTGTGTGGATCTTAGTTTATATCTGACATTATTTCCCTTCTGCCTGAAGAACTTTTGTTGACATTTCTTACAACACAGGACCGTCGATAATAAATTCGCTCAGCTTTTATTTTTCTTAAAATAACTTTAGTTTGCGCTTCATCTTTGAAAGATATTTTCAATTGGTGTAAAATTTTATGTTGACTTTTTCCCAGTAATTTCAATATATCATTACCTTGACTTTTGGTTTGCACCATTTATGTATTTCAAAGAGAAATACGTGTTTTTGTCTTGGTTCATTTGTATGTGATTTATCTCTTTAAGTACAACATATCTAATTTTTAATAGTGTATTTATTATTTTAGTTGCTCTTTGGATTTATAGCTCAATCTCTTTCATTAATTTTGGAAAATTATCAGGCATTATATCTTCAGATATCTTTCTGCTCCATTTTACTCTTATCTGCTTGGGAATCCCAAATATATATATATATATATATATATAATATATATATTATATATGTAATCCCAATTTTATATATATTATATATGTAATCCCAATTATATATATTATATATATAATCCCAATTATATATATATTATATACATATGATCCCAATTATATATATATATTATATATATTATATATAATATATAATCAGGGCTCCCAATTATATATATTTTTTATATATAAATATTTTATATATAAATATGTTTTATATGTATATATATTTTATATATATATATATATATATACATATAAAATCCCAATTATATATATATGGGATTCCCGAGCACATGAGAGTAAGAATGGAGCAGAAAGATATATTAGATTAGTTGATATTGTTACACGGCTCTTGGATGCTCTGCTATTTTTTTCTCTTTTACCTTTCCTATTTCCCCTTGCATTTATGTTTAGATTATTTTTGTTGATATAAAGTTTACTGATTTAGTTTTCAGCTGTGCCAGGTGTACTGACGAATTCATTAAAGGCATTCTTCATTTCGATTACTGTGATTTTGGTTTTATCATTTCATTTTCTATTATTATTGTAGTTTCTGTTTTACTGATGAAAATTTCCATTTCTTCATGAATTTTGTTCTCATAATCCACTACAGCCTTTAACATATTGAGCTTTATTTAAAATTCAGGGTGATAATTTTAGTATCTGGTCATTTCTGTGTCTGGTCCTGTGTATCATTTTATCCCTAGACAGTAGGTTGTGTTTCCTGGATGTTTTGGATATGTCTCACAAATTTTTATTGAATTCCAGAGCAGTAGAGAATACTATTGTTTTTATAGTATTTTAGTACTTACAAATATTATTTGTCACTGTAAATGGATATATCCTTTTCCAGCTTATTTGGGTGGGGGTTTATGTCAACCTAGTTTGGAGCTCAGATGTGTCTGAATTTCTTTGTTGCTATGATTATCTTCAGTTTGCCACTAGCTTCAAATTATTCTAGTGTTATTTAAGTTTTGAGGGAAGGGGCTGAATGGGGCAATAGAATATTCAAGATGATCATATCAACAGTGAAACTCAAACATAGTTTATCTACAGATGAGATTGACACAAGGCCCTATAAAAATGACCTAGAAAGAGGTATATCCATTTGTAGTGACAAATAATATTTATAATATCATCTGGGAATGTTTCCCACTCCTCCTTCAGGTTTAGAGGATTTTTCTTTTATTGTTTCTGTTCCTTTCACTTGTGCATTTAGGGGATAAGTTTGTTATTTCTCCCCTAGTCATGTGAAGCCATTTTTCCCATAAGGGACTTCATGCCTTTCCTCTTACAGAAGCCTCTCTCCTTCTCTAGGTCTGTACCACAAAGAAAAACATTTTCTGGTCTACCTACCTGCCTGTAATCTTCCTTCTGAACATCTAGAGTCTTCAAATGGATTTGAATTCCCTGTGTGTCTATGACTCAGTAGTTCTACACTCTCATATTTCCTCATTTGACATTTAATAATTTAAAAAAATTAGCTTAGCTTTTTAACTCATTTGTGTGGGACCCAGCATTACTTCTTCTTGTGCTTTGCCATGGAGGAGTCAGTGCTTGCTTCCCATACTCTGTTTGGTGGGGTTTGACTTTCCTTTGATACTATATTATTTAGCTGCTCTTCAAACTTAGTTCTCTGATAGTTTTGGGAAAGTTTTTTACTTCATTGAGAAATTTTCTGTTGTTAGGGTAGAAGGGATGCTCTTTCAATTTTTCTACATCTTAGGTGAGAGTGAAACTTCAAAAACATTTTAAAATTAAAGTTCCTCGTAGGAAATAGAACTTGTATGCTAAATCAGTATTTATCAAATTGTTTCTGGTGGAGCATCTGGAAGTCATAATGCTATTTATAGAACTATAGCTTTATTCAAATTTAAACAATTGAATATATGTTTATGCCAAATTATGTAAATTATTTATATATTAAATGGTTGATGCAATTTAATGAATATATCTTGGATTTTGATAATGATAGTAGATATTTTTATAGTTTATATATAATTCTAGAAACACAACTTTGAACTGAGGTGTAAAGATATTAGGTTGATTGCTTTGGGGCATAGAGCATTAGCATGTATTTGAGTTGAAATTTGAGCCTATATCATTTTGTTTCAAAATGTAGCCTCTTTTCACTGTACCACCATGTGGTGTTAACTTCTTTTTGCATAGGTTAACACTCAGTGACTAGGGAAGGGGTAAATTAATGGTAAAAATCTGACTGGACTTCTATTGCTGAATATACTTCGACTTTTATTTAACATGAGCCAATTTTTAAAAAATAGGTAATGATATGGGAAATGATGATGCCATCGGAGGGAATGTGAGCAAATATATAGTGCTTCCAACTGGATACTGTGGACAGCCCAAGAAAGGACATCTTATCTTTGATGCTTGCTTTGAAAGTGGTAAGTTTATTAAAGGCTTTTCCTTTTAAGTTTGTTTGGTAAGGTGTTTTTTATTTTTCAGAATTGAATTTTTTGTGACCATTCAGTGTGATTCAACTCATTTAGTATTTTAGAATAATGGAACAAGTTTTATGGGAAAAATTTTTGAAGGAATTAACTTGGGAATATTAAATTTTTATTGTTATAAATGATTAATATTATAATTGATAATAGTAACAAATGCTTATAATAGTACCTTATATTTTATAAACTACTTTCCAAGATATTAGTTTTTTAAATAAAGTCCTCATGTTTGATTGTATTATCAATTATGATTTATTGAATAACATCTATCTAGTTCTTTATGACATGCTTACAGTAGAACTTAATTTTGGGGGGAGAGGAGGCTTCCCTATAAAACAAACAATTAGCTAATATATTTACCCTCTTTGAATATAAACTAAGGAACAGAGGTAAAATGGCCTAATAATTGGCAAATGCTGTAGGTATTCTGATAGTGGAGATCAGGATCAGGATTTGATTGTTTGTTCTCACTCAGCAGGGGCTAGATCTTGTTTAGCTCTTGACGTTCTGAGCCTCATACTCTAATTGGCACATAGTAGAGACTCAGAATAGTTTGAAAATATTAGCGAGAAAGTTAAATAATTATTTCATAAATAATTATTAATTTTCATTGGTTCTGAATAATGCGCATGTATCTGTGTGTTTATGTGTGGCTGAAGGGACATATCAATGTCAGTTATATAATAGTTGTTTCTGGACCTTAAAAACATTGGTTGTTTATACCAAACAATTGAAAATTTATTTGTGCAGGATGTTGCTCTTTGATTATGTCACATTGTATAGATTTGATAGGGTTGATATAACAAAGTACTACAAAGTGGGTTTAACAACAGATATTTATTGTTTCTTACTTTCATGGTACTCAGTTTGTCACAAAGTACCACAAACTGAGTGGATTAAAAAACAGAAATGTGTTGTCTCACAGTCCTAGAGATTAGAAGTCTGAGGTCAAGATATTAGCAGGACTGGTTCCCTATAAGAATTATGAAGAAGAATCTGTTTCATGTTTCTCCCCTAGCTTCTGACAGGTTGTTAGCAATCTTTGGTGTTTTTTGGTTTACAGAAGCATCACCCTAATTTCTCCCTTCATCTGTACATGTTGTTCTCCCTGTATGTCTATGTCCAAATTTCTACTTTTTACAAAAATATCAGTCACATTGGATTAGGACCTACTTTAATGACCTCATTTTAACTTGATTACCTCTGTAAAGGTCCTAGGACTTCAGCATAGAAATTTTGAGAGGACATGATTCAGCCCATAATGCAATATTGTAGTGTTGTACTTCCAACCAGACCTGAATGCTGTCCACATAATTAAAAACAATGGCTTCTTATTTTCTATAGATCTTGTACTAGTGCCTTTTCTTGTATGTACTTGATGCCTGCAAAATATCTTTGATTCTTTCGTATGTTAGTTAAAGGTGTAAGGGCCCTTTACAATGATTACAACTCTATGGGAATAAAGATTACCCTCATTTGAAAGATTGTGTCTTGATTTACATAAGCCTGAAATAATTCAGATTCCTTTCCCAGAACATCTTTTATTTAATCCCACTACAGTCTTTTCCCATCCCTTACAAAAAGACTCAGTAAAAGAAGTTGTCAATCTTACCACATAATTATCAAATAAATAATCCACATTTTCCCAACAATTTATGAACAATCAGTAATATCAGTTAGATCTATGATAGTCATAGATGAGACTTGCAGTAGAGTGATTAAGTGGACAGGCTTTTGTTCAGGCTGCAGTTCAAATCTTGGTTTGAAAAAGAAGCCAGTTTTCTTACATTTTATTAAGGGATGATACCTACTATCTGTCATAATTAATGTATGTGTGTGTGTGTATGTCTTCCTTACCAAAATATACATAATAATAATAATAATAATAATAATAAATTAGATAAATGAAGACATCTTTGAAAAGGTATTAGTTAGGGCAAAGAAGACTCATCAGAGTTTAGAGTGTCAATGCTTCCCACACATCCACATCCTAACTTTCACAATACCATGTTTTCCAATCATTGCCCTCATGTTAACAATACACACTCTGCCCTGCTGGTGTTTAACTTGCCTTGTAATTCGTCAAGTCACAGGATAAGGTTCTACATTTGATCTTCAGCAATTTTAACCCTGTTGCTACAGAAGGTAAAGGTCTCCTTCAGGGCACACATAGACATTCCTAGGTTATTTATTTGGTGTTTATGCTGGGAATTTGAATCCCTGAACTCATCCTCCCCACTTCTGCCCCCTTTTTTTGTCATGTTGTCCGGTAACATTAGGAGGAACCAGCCAATGTCATCATATTAAATTTTCAAAACTGTTTGATAATATCATATACAAAGTCACATAGATCCTTGCTTCTTATAAGTGAGTGATTAGGAATATCCAGTGCAGTAATTTTGGATAATCTCTATAAACACTTCATGCCATGGACTTCTTCTGCTACTGGATATAACATCATTAGCACCTTAAATTTTTTATTTGAAGAAATCTAAGGGGTATAAATGCAATTTTGATACATGGATATATTGTGTAGTGATAAAGTTTGGGCTTTTAGCATAACCATTACCCAAATAATATACATTGTGCCCACTAAATAATTTCTCATTTCTCATTCCTTGGCCGCCCCCTTCTGAGTCCCCAAGGTCTGTTATTCCATGCTCTATGTGTATACATATAATTTAGCCCTCACTTATAAATGAGAACATGTGTATTGACTTTCTATTTTTGAGTTGTTTCACTTAAGATTATGGCCTCCAGTTCCATCCATGTTGCTGCAAAATACATGATTAAATTCTTTTTATGGCTGATTAGTATTCCATTGTATACCACATGTTCTTTATGCAATCATGCATTGAGGGACATTTAGATTGATTCCACATCTTTGCTATTGTGAATAGTAGTGTAATAAACATCGAAGTGAAGATAACGTTTTTATGTAATTATTTCTTTTTCTTTGAGCAAATACCCAGTAGCGGGATTACTAGATTGAATGGTAGTCCTATGTTTAGTTCTAAGAAAAATTTCCATACTGTTTTCCATAGAGGCTGTATACAGCCAAACCATATCATTCTACCAAGCCCCTCCCAAATCTCATGTCTCACATTTTATAACCAATCATGCCTTCTCAACAGTTCCCCCAAAGTCTTAGCTCATTTCAGCATTAATTCTAAAGTCCACAGTCTACAGTCTCATCTGAGACAAGGCAAGTCCCTTCTGCCTATAAGACTGTAAAATCAAAAGCAAGTTATTTACTTCCTACATACAATGGTGGTACAGGCATTGGGTAAATACAGCCATTCCAAATGGGAGAAATTGGCCAAAACAAAGGGACCACAGGAATGTAAGTCCCAAATCCAGCATTGCAGTCAAATCCTGAAGCTCCAAAATGATTTCCTTAGACTCCATGTCTCACATCCAGGTCACACTGATGCAAGAGGTGGGCTCCCACAGCCTTGGGCAGCTCTGTCTCTGTGTCTTTGCATGATACAGCCCCCTTCCTGGCTGCTTTCATGGGTTGGCATTGAGTGCATCTGGCTTTTACAGGCACATAGTGCAAGCTGTCTGTGCATCTACCATTCTGGGATCTAGAGGATGGGGGCCCTCTTCTCATATATCCACTAGGTGATGCTCCAGTAGACTCTGAATGTGGGCTTTGACTTCACATTTCCCTTCTGCACTGCCCTAACAGAGGTCCTCCATGAGTGCTGCACCCCTGCAGCAAACTTGCCTGGGCATCCAGGAGTTTCCATACGTCCTCTGAAATGTAGATGGAGGTTCCCAAACCTCAGTGTTTGACTTCTGTGCACCCACAGGCTCAACATCACATGGAAGCTGCCAAGGCTTGGGACTTCCACCTTCTGAAGCAACAGCCTGAGCTGTATCTTGGCCTCTTTTAGTCATGGCTGGAGTGGTTGGGATGCAGGCCATCAAGTCCCTAGACTGCACACAGCAGAAGGACCCTGGGCCCAGCCAATGAATCCATTTTTTTCTTCCTGAACCTCCTTTTCTGTGATGGGAGGGGCTGCCACAAAGGTCTCTGACATGCCCTGGAGACATTTTTTCTATTGTCTTGGGGATTAACATTCAGCTTCTCGTTACTTATGTAAATTTATGCAGCTGGCTTGAATTTCTCCCCTGAAAATGGGATTTTTTTTTTTAATCACATTGTCTGATTGCAAATTTTCCAAACTTTTACTCTCTGCTTCCCTTATAAAACTGAATGCCTTTAACAGCACCCAAGTCACTTCTTAAATACTGTGCTGCTTAGAAATTTCTTTTGCCTCTATTTTCTAATGTGTTCTATTGATCTCTATCTTTCTTAGTAACATTACTATACTGGTTTGGTTACTGTTTGAATGCTTTGCTGCTTAGAAATTTATTCTGCTTCTATTTTCAATTCTGTTCCATTGATCTCTTTGTGCATTTTAGTACCAGTACCATACTGTTTTGGTTGCTGTAGACTTAAAGTATAGTTTGAAGTTAGATAGTGTGATTTTTCCAGCTTTGTTCTTTTTTCTTGGGATTCCTTTGACTATTTGGGCTCTTTTTTGATTCCATATGAATTGTAGGAATTTTGTCTAAATCTGTGAAAAATGATGCTGGTAATTTGATTGAAATAACATTGAATTCATAAATTATTTTGACCATGATGGCTATTTTAATAACATTGATTATCCCAATCAATAAGCATGGGATGTCTTTTGATTTATTTGTGTCATCTCTGATTTATCAGTGTTTTATAGTTGTCTTAGTTAACCAGTTAGTTTAGCTGTAGTCCTATGTATTTCATTTTTTGTGGCTATTATATAATCAATGGAATTGTATTCTTGATTTGATTCTCATTCTGGATGCTGTTGGTGTATAGAAATGCTACTGATTTTTGTACATTGATCTTGTGAAACTTGCTAAAATAGTTTGTCAGTTTTAGGAGCCTTTTGCTGGAGTCTCTAGGGTTTTCTAAGTATACAGTCATACTGTTAGCAACAAAACATACTTTAACTTCTTCTCTTCCTGTTTGGATGCCTTTTATTGCTTTCTTTTGCCTGATTGCTCTGGCTATGACTTTTAGTACTATGTCAAACGGGAGTGGTGAGAGTGGAAATTCTTGTCTTGTTTCATTTCTCAAGGTGAATGCTTCCAGCTTTTTTCTGTTCAGCATGATGTTGGCTATAGGTTTGCTAGAGGTAGCTTTTATATTGATATATGTCCCTTTGATGCCAAGTCTGCCTATTGAAGGTTTTTATCATGAAAGGATATTGGATTTTATGGAAAACTTTTTCTGTGTCTATTGAGTTGGCCATATGATTTTTGCTTTTAATTCTGTTCATGTGCTAGATCACAGTTATTGAGTTCATCCTGGGAATAAAGCCTGCTTGATTGTGGTGAATTAGCTTTTTGATGGGCTGTTGGATTCAGTTTTCTAGTATTTTGTTGAGAATTTTTATGTCTGTGTTCATCAGCAATATTGGCCTGAAGTTTTCTTTCTTTGTCATGTCTGTGCCAGATTTTGGTACTAGGCTGAGAGTGGCTTCATAGAATGAATTAGGGAGGACTCCCTCCTCAGTTTTTTGGAATAGTTTCACTAGGATTGATACTAGTTATTATATCTGTAAAATCCATGAATGAAACCAAGAGTTCGTTTTTTGAAAGAGTAAACAAGATTGATAGACTGCTAGGTAGACAAAACAAAGAAAAAAGATCCACATAAGTATAATTGAGAATAACAAATATGACATTATAACTATTCCCACGGAAATACAAAAATCCTCAGAGACTACTATGAACAACTCTATCTAAAAACCAATTAGAAAGTATAGGATAAATGGTTAAATTTCTGGAATCACACAATCTTCCAAGATTGAATAAGAAAGAGATTGAAATTCTGTATAGACCAATATTAAGTTCTAAAACTGAATGATTAAAAAAAAAAACACCAAAAAACTACCAACCAAAAAAATCCCTGGACCAGACATATTTATAACCAAATTCTACCAAATGTACATATGTCCACACTCTTAACCTGCTTTTTGATTTCCTATGTATAATCTTACCCTTTATCGCAGTTCCGTCCTGTGGATCTTCCTAATTTATATATATTGCTTCCCTGTTTTTTTTTTTTTTAAACATTTTATTGTGTTTTAGGTTTTGGGGTACATGTGAAGACCATGCAGGATTGTTGCCTAGGTACATACATGGCAATGTGGTTGGCTGCCTCCCTCCCAATCACCTATATCTGGCATTTCTCTCCATATTATCCCTCCCCAATTCCCCAGCCCCCCATCCCTCCCCTAGTTCCCTAACCCATAGAACTCAGTGTGTGATGCTCCCCTCCCTGTGTCCATGTGCTCTCATTGTTCGACACCCACCTATGAGTGAGAATATGCAGTGTTTGATTTTCTGTTCTTGTGTCAGTTTGCTGAGAATGATGGTTTCCAGATTCATCCATGTCCCTACAAAGGACACGAAATCATCGTTTTTTATGGCTTCATAGTATTCCATGGTGTATATGTGCCACATTTTCCCTGTCTAGTCTATTATTGATGGGCATTTGGGTTGGTTCCAAGTCTTTTCTTATGTAAACAGTGCTGCAGTGAACATTTGTGTGCATATGTCCTTATAATAGAATAATTTATAATCCTTGGGATATATACCCAGTAACAGGATTGCTGGGTTAAATGGAATTTCTATTTCTAGGTCCTTGAGGAATCACCACACTATCTTCCACAGTGGTTGAAATAATTTACACTCCCACTAACAGTGTAAAAGTGTTCCTATTTCTCCACAGACTCTCCAGCATCTGCTGTCTCCAGGTTTTTAAATGATCACCATTCTAACTGGTGTGAGATGGTATCTCAATGTAGTTTTGATTTGCATTTTTCTAATGACCAGTGATGATGAACATTTTTTAATGTTTGTTGGCCTCATATATGTCTTCTTTTGTAAAGTGTCTGTTCATATCCTTTGCCTACTTTTGAATGGGCTTGTTTGTTTTTTTCTTGTAAATCTGTTTTAGTTTTTTGTAGATTCTGGATATCAGTCCTTTGTCAGATGGGTAGATCGCAAAAATTTTTTCACATTCTATTGGTTGCTGATTCCCTCTAATGATTGATTCTTCTGCTGTGCAGAAACTCCAGAGTTTAATTAGGTCCCATTTGTCTATTTTGGCTTTTGTTACCAATGCTTTTGGATTTTAGTCATGAAGTCCTTGCCTATGCCTATGTCCTGAATGGTTTTGCTTAGATTTTCTTCTAGAGTTTTTATGGTGTTAGGTCTTATGCTTAAGTCTTTAATCCATCTGGCATTAATTTTAGTGTAAGATGTCAGGAAGGGGTCCAGTTTCTGCTTTCTGCACATGGCTAGCTAGTTTTCCCAACACCATTTATTAAACAGGGACTCCTTTCCCCATTGCTTGTTTTTGTGAGGTTTGTCAAAGCTCAGATGATTGTAGATGTGTAGCATTACCTCCGAGGCCTTTGTTCTGTTCCATTGATCTATATCTCTGTTTTGGTACCAGTACCATGCTGTTTTGATTACTGTAGACTTGTAGTATAGTTTTAAGTCAGGTAGCGTGATGCCTCCAGCTTTGTTCTTTTTGCTTAGAATTGACTTGGCTATGCAGGCTCTCTTTTGGTTTCATATGAAGTTTAGGGTGGATTTTTCCAGTTCTGTGAAGAAGGTCATTGGTAGCTTGATGGGGATAATGTTGAGTATATAAATTACTTTGGACAGTATGGCCATTTTCACGATATTAATTCTTCCTAACGATGAGCATGGAATGTTTCTCCATCTGTTTGTGTCCTGTCTTATTTCGTTGAGCAGTGGTTTGTAGTTCTCCTTTAAGACGTCCTTTACATTCTTTGTTAGTTGTATTCCTAGGTATTTTATTCTCCTTTTAGCAATTGTGAATGGCAGTTTGTTCTTGATTTGACTCTTTTTAAGACTGTTATTGGTGTATAGGAATGCTTGTGATTCTTGCACACTGATTTTATATCGTGAGACTTTGCTGAAATTGCTTATCAGCTTCAGGAGGTTTTGGGCTGAGACAATGGGATCTTCTAAATATACAGCCATGTTGTCTGCATATAGAGACAATTTGACTTCCTCCTTTCCTATTTGAATACCCTTTATTTCTTTTTCTTGCCTGATTTCTCTGGCCAGAACTTCCAATGCTATATTGATTAGGAGTGGTGAGAGAGGGCATCGTTGTCTAGTGATGGATTTCAAAGGGAATGCTTCCAGTTTTTGCCCATTCAGTGTGATATTGGCTGTAAGTTTGTTGTAAATATGTTTTATTAGTTTGAGATACATTCCATTGATACCTAGTTTATTGAGAGTTTTAACATAAAGCGCTGGTGAATTTTGTCAAAGGCCTTCTCTGCATCTATTGATATAATAATCCTGTGGTTTTTGTCTTTGGTTCTGTTATGTGGTGAATTACATTTACAGACTTGTGTATGTTGAACTGGCCTTACATCCCTGGGATGAAACCTACTTGATTGTGATGGATAAGCTTTTTGATGTGCTATTGCAATCGGTTTGCTAGTATTTTATTGAAGATTTTTGCATCTATATTCATCATGGATATTGGCTGGAAGTGTCTTTTCTTGTTGAGTCTCTGCCAGGTTTTGGTATCAGGATGGTGTTGGTCTCATAAAATTATTTGGGAGGATTCTCTCTTTATGGATTGTCTGGAATAGTTTCAGAAGGAGTGGTACCAGCTCCTTTTTGTATGTCTTGGAGAATTCAGCTGTGAACCCATCTGACCTGGGATTATTTTGGTTATTAAACTATTAATTGCTGCCTCAACTTCAGCCCATGTTATTGGTGTATTCAGGGTTTCGACTTTGTTTAGCCTTGGGAGTGTCCAGAAATTTATCCATTTCTTCCAGGTTTATTAGTTTATGTTCATAGAGTTGTTTGTATTAATCTCTTATGGTGGTTTGTATTTCTGTGGAATCAGTGGTGATATCTGCTTTATCATTTTTTATTGCATCTATTTGATTATTCTCTGTTTTCTTTTTTCTTAATCTGGCTAGTGGTCTGTCTATTTTGTTGATCTTTACAAAAAATCAGCTCCTGGATTTATTGATTTTTTGAAGGTTTTTTTGTGTCTCTATCTCCTTCATTTCTGCTCTGATCTTAGTTATTTCTTGTCTTCTGCTAGCTTTTGATTTTTTTTATCTTGCTCCTCTATGTGTTTTAATTTTGATGATAGAGTTTTGATTTTAGATCTTTCCTTGCTTCTCTTGTGGTCATTTATTGCTATAAATTTTCCTCTATATACTGCTTTAAGTGTGTCCCAGAGATTCTGGTACATTGTATCTTTGTTCTTGTTGGTTTTGCAGAACATCTTTATTCCTGCCTTCATTTCATTGTTTATACAGTCAACATTCAAGAGCCAGTTGTTCAGTTTCCATGAAGTTGTGTGGTGCTGAGTTAGTTTCTGAATTCTCAGTTCTAAGTTGATTGCACTGTGGTGTGACAGACTGTTTGTTATGATTTCTGTTCTTTTGCATTGGCTGAGGAGTGATTTACTTCCAATTACGTGGTCAATTTTAGAGTACTTGTGGTGTGCAGTGAGAAGAATGTATATTCTGTGGATTTGGGGTGGAAAGTTCTTTAAATGACTATTATGTTTGCTTGGTCCAGGTCTGAGTTCAAGTCCCGGGTATCCTTGTGAATTTTCTGTCTTGTTGATCTGTCTAATATTGACAATGGAGTGTTAAAATCTCCCACTATTATTATGTGGGAGTCTATGTCTCTTTGTAAGTCATTAAGAACTTGCTTTATGTATCTGGGTACTCCTGTATTGGGTGCATATATATTTAGGATCATTAGCCATTCTGGTTGCGTTGATCATTTTACCATGATGGAATGACCTTTTTTGTGTATTTTGATCTTTGTTGGTTTAAAGTCTATTTTGTCAGAGACTAGGATTGCAACTCCTGCTTTTTTTTTTTTTTTTTTTTTTTTTTTTTTTTTTTTTTTTGCTCATTTGCTTGGTAGATCTTCCTGAATCCTTTATTTTGAGCCTATATGTATTCTTGCATGTGAGATGGGTTTCCTGGAGACAGCACACCAATGGGTTTTGACTTTTTATCTAGTTTGCCAGTCTGTGTCTTTTGATTGGGACATTTAAACCATTTACATTTATGGTTAATATTGTTATCTGTGAATTTGATCCTGCCATTTTGATGCTAGCTGCTCGTTTTGCCTGCTAGTTGATGTAGTTTCTTCATTGTGTCAATGCTCTTTACCATTTGGTACGTTTTTGGAGTTGCTGGTACTGGTTGTTCCTTTCTATGTTTAGCACTTCTTTTAGGAGCACTTGTAAAGTAGGCCTGATGGTAATGAAATCTCTCAGCAATTGCTTGTTCATAAGGGATGTTATTTCTCCTTTGCTTCTGAAACTTAGTTTGGTTGGATATGAAATTCTATGTTGAAAGTTCTTTTCTTTAAGGATGCTGAATATTGGCCCCCACTTTCTTCTGGCTTGTAGGGTTCTGCTGAGAAATCTGCTGTGAGTCTGATGGGCTTCCCTTTGTGGGTAACCTGACTTTTCTCTCTGGCTGCCCTCAGCATTTTATCTTTCATTTCACCCTGGTGAATCTGACAACTATGTTTCTTGGGTTGCTCTTCTTGAGGAATATATTTGTGGTGTTCTCTGTATTTCCTGGACTTGAATGTTGGCTTACCTTGCCAGGTTAGGGAAGTTTTCCTAGATAATATCCTGAAGAGTGTTTTACAGCTTGGATTCATTGTGTCCGTCACATTCAGGTACACCTATCAAACATAGATTAGTTCTTTTCACATAATCCCATATTTCATGGAGGCTTTGTTCATTTCTTTTTACTCTTTTTTTTTTCTAATCTTGTCTTCTCATTTTATTTCATTAGTTGATCTTCCATCTCTGATATCCTTTCTTCTTCTTGGTTAATTCAGCTATTGAAACTTGTGTATGCTTCGTGAAGTTCTCTTGTTGTGTTTTTCAGTTTCATCAATTCCTTTCTATTTCTCTCTAAGCTGTTTATTCTCATTAGCATTTCATCAAACCTTTTTTCAACATTCTTAGTTTCTTTACAGTGAGTTAGAACTTGTTCTCTTAGCTCAGAGAAGTTTCTTATTACCCACCTTCTGAAGCCTGTTTTTGTCAATTCAACAAGTTCATTCTCCATCCAGTATTGTTCCCTTGCTGATGAGAAGTTGTGATCCCTTGGAGGAGGAGAGGTGTTCTTGTTTTGTTTGTTTTCATCGTTTTTGCTCTGGTTTCTTCCTATCTTTGTGGATTTATTTACGTGTTGTCTTTTTGGTTGGTGACTTTCAGATGAGGTCTCTCAGTGGACATCCTGTTTGTTGATGATGCCGTTATTTCATTTTGTTTCTTAGTTTTCCTTTTAACAGTCAGGACCCTCTGCTATAGGACTGCTGGAGGTCCACTCCAGACCCTACTTTACTGGGGATCACCTGCAGTGGCTGCAGAACTGTAAGGGTTGCTGCCAGTTTCTTCTTCTGTTATCTTTGTCCCGGAAGGATACCCACCAGATGTCAATCTGAGCTCTCTTTTATGAGTTAACTCTTTGTATATACCCGGGTTGGGGACCTGCTTGAGGAGACAGTCTGTCTTTTATAGGTGCTCAAGTGCTGACCTGTGAGCTCCGTTGTTCTGTTCAGAGCTGCTGGGCAGGTACGTTTAAGTCTGCTGCAGCAGAACTCATGACT
>NW_016107529.1:554317-575346 GCF_001604975.1 Cebus imitator | reverse complement strand
TTTGTCCCGGTGCTCTGTCCCAGGAAGGTAGGCTTTATTTATAAGTTTCTGTCATGCTGCTGCCTTTTTTCAGGGATGCCTTACCCAGCGAGGAGGTAGCCTAGTCACAGTCTGCCAGCAGAGGTGTTGCTGAGCTGCTGTGGGCTCTGCCTAGCTTCTGTGTGATCTTCATTGCAGTTTTGTTTATAGTGGTATAGTTACAACTGCCTCTGTAATGGCGGACTCTCTGTGTAATGGCAGATTGCCTTGGTAATGGCGGGCTGCCTCCTCAGTAATGGTGGATTACCTTGGTAGTGGTGGACTGCCTTGGTAATGGCAGACAACCTTCTCCTACAAAGCTGGACTGTCCTGGATTTAGCTGTGCTTGCTGTGAAACTCTCAATCCACAGCATTTCAAATTGCTGGTTTTTTGGGGGGTGGGACCAGCAGAGCCAGATCACCTTGCTCCTTGTTTCAGTCCCCCCCCCTTTTTTTTTTCAGTTGAACGGGTGACTCTATCTCCCAGGCATTGCAGTCGACAGTTGAAATGGCCCTTTGGTTTGTGTGAGTTTTTGTGCGGAGACCTGCTGCGCCAGCTGAAACAGCCATGCTGGAGACTTGTGGCGCTTTTTTGCCTGGGAATATCTTGGCCTGGCTCCCTGTTTCTGTCCCCTTTTTTTCAGTTGAATGGTTGACTCTGTCTCTCAGGTGTTCCAGTCGCCGATTGAAAAGGCGCCCAGATTTGTGTGAGTTTTTGTGCAGAGACCTGCTGCGCCAGCTGAAACAGCCATGCTGGAGAGTTTTCTGCCCAGGAATCTCCTGGCCTAGCTTCCTGTTTCAGTCTGCTTTTTATCAGTTGAACAGGTGACTCTGTCTCCCAGGCATTCCAGTTGAAATGGCATTGGGATTTGTGTGAGTTTTTGTGCGGAGACCCACTGTACCAGCTGAAACAGCCATGCTGGAAACTCGTGGCAATTTTCTGGCCAGGAATCTCCTGGTCTGTAGGCAATAATAATTCATTTGTAAATGCAGTGACCACTCACCCTCTGCATTTTGGCTGGGAGCTGCAATCCAGAGCTATTCCTATTTGGCCATCTTGGATACCCTCCAAAAATTAGTTACCCTGTTTGTTTTTCTACTCCAAAATTTTGTTCTTGACCAGTAGGTTTAGCTTCTTGTCCCTCATAGAATTTCCCTCATAGAATGATAATAGGAGAAAATATTGTACAATGCATTTTTGTTTCCCTCTTCTCGCAATTAAATGGACATTTATAATCTATCACACCACCTAAATGTATGATTATAATATCTCCCAACTGTTTTAATCCTACAATTTCTATTCTATATAAGGTTCACAACCTTGGTCCCCCTGAACTTATATAACAGCTTTCTAACTACCCCACATCTCTCTGGCCAATCCGTCACTATGCCACCAAAGCTAAAATGAAAATTATCTGATTATATTATATCATTGCTTAAAATCTTTCATGACTCCCCATTGTTTCCAGGATAAAATCCCAGTGCTTTCATTTGATGACCTCTTTAACATAAGATCTGTTAGAAATTTCATTTTTACTAATACTGTTACTTCATGCTGGAACATACTCTTTTAGGAAAAAAACAGCACATTTGGGAGGAAAAAAATCATGGTTATTAAATGTAATAATTTAATTATTTACATTTAATAATAACATTTAATTAATTAATAACATTTAATTAATGTTATTAAATGTAAAGGAGAGTTTCACCACATCTAGAAATTCTGTTGGAGAAATATTGGTAACTATGTAACTGTAGAATAAAAATTTAATTCTGTTCCTCATTTCTGACTCATAATTGAAACAAATCTGAACTTCTAATATAGTAAGGTTTTCATTAGTTCATTAGATTACTGACCTCCTTACTGAATTATATCTATTTATACACAGTTGTGTGTCTACTTGTATATTTTTCTTTCCTATTTTCTCTACTTTCTTAATGAGGAGGAAGTGAAATATTTCATTTCCAAATAATTTTCTTCTAAGAATGATGACATTTTCTGTAGTAACAGCTAGCATTAAAGGTCATGGAAAGAACAATTGAAGGGCTTTTGAAATCCTGTTTTCACACCTCTTCAAGTGCTCTTTTCAGGTCATCTGGGAAACAGCTTTGAAGGGGGCTTTTGGGGCACATAAACCACCCTCTTATGCTTTAGTAGTAAAATAATAACAGAAGGAGACATATCTCATGATTAAATATGGTTGAGTTTTTTAAAAATAAATTTATTTTTTATACTACCAGAATGATTATAGTATATCTATGTATTAGTATAAATTCTAAGACATAGTATTTTAAAATGATAACCAGAACATGATAATTTTCAATTAGAATTTACTTTTTACTTTCTATTATTGTTACTTCCTATTTGTAAATAATACTTGAAGAATTATATCAACTAGTAAACTAGAATGTTACTGCGTTTTTATTCTTTATACTCCTTAAATAGTAATATTTTGATAATATACTTCAGTACTGAAAAGTGTATACAAATTATGGGTTATCCTACAGCTTTCAAATTAAGTTCGTGTCTGAAGGTGTAGGAATATCTTGTGCAGGTCATTTGACTATTTGCAATTAATTCCATTTTCCACCCTTTCTCCATTTTGCTCTGTAGTGTTGGTGGGGAAATCCTGAAAATTGCATTCCCGGGCTTCCTTGTCAACTGACTTTAAGCTAGCTCAGCTAAGAGGACGCTCTTGCAGGAGTCTGTAGGGTAGGAAGAAGGAAGAAGACTGGGTATTTTTTTTTCTCTTTTCAGTGTCATCTCCAGCAGTGGCTACATCTACCTTCATAGTTTTGCCAAACAATTCCTTTCTTGTGATATCGTTATTGCTGGATAGCCTGAGTTATCAGGATATCAATAGTTTTTATCTTTGCCCTTCTGTCTCTGAGTACAGTAGATACTTCTTACTGTTGTTAATCTCTGTGTTGCCCCACTCTTTCTTATTTTTTGCCAGTCTCCCTTATTTGGCCTTTTGGCTTTCCCAATAGTTGTGCAACTAGTTTCTTGTAGTAAACTCCTTTAGTTGAACTACCTGGACATGAGCTCTTTCACTGGCCCTTTAAAAAAAATTCCTTCCTGAATGTTGATGGCAAGAAACCTTACTCCTTATTTCTCTGGGGTTACTGTAAATGGTGGGCTGGGTCTTCACTCACCACCTTTTGATTTTAATAGCTAAGGGCTATTGTATTTGACATGATTTGCTGAACCTAAGGAGGAGCTCTGTTTTAATGGTCATAGTTGACACTGGTGGCTCAAAGTGTTGCAGACCTTGCAATTTCCTGAGCTAGGTCATGCTTAATTATTTCATGTCACCTTGGTGAATTGTATTCTTGACCAGTTTTTTATCATTTTAAAATGGAGTTTATGCATGCACACTTAAGGACTACTCAGATTTTGGAAAGAGGGTTCTGGTCCCCTCACAGTGTAAACAAAGCCTCCAAGAAGTTTGAACTGGGTGGAGCCCACTGCAGCTTGGTAAAGTTGCTGTAGCCAGACAGACTGCCTCCCTAGATTCCTCCTCTCCAGGTAGGTCATCTCTGAAAGAAAGGCAGATGCCCCAGTCAGGGGCTTATAGATTAAACTCCCATCTCCCTGGGACACAGCAACTGGGGGAAGGGGCAGATGTGGGCACCGCTTCAGCAGACTTAAATGTTCCTGCCTGCAGGTTCTGAAGAAAGCAGCGGATCTCCCAGTACAGCACTTGAGCTCTGTTAAGGGACAGAGTGCTTCCTTAAGTGGGTCCCTGACCCCCATGTTGAACCAGCAGGGTTCAACAGACAACTCAGACAGGAGAGCTCTGGCTGGCATCTGATGGGTGCCCCTCTGGGAAAAGTGTTCCGGAGGAATGAGCAGGCAGCAATCTTTGCTCTTCTGCAGCCTCTGCTGGTGATACCCAGGCAAACAGGGTCTGGACTTGATTTCCAGCAAACCCCAGCAGACCTGCAGCACAGCAACCTGACTGTTAGAAGGGAAACTAACAGACAGGAATAGCATCAAGTCAACAAAAAGGATGTTCACACGACAACCTCATCTGAAGGTCACCAACATCAGAGACCAAAGGTAGATAAATCCACAAACATGAGGAAAAACCAGTGCAAAAAGCTGAAAATTCCAAAAACCAGAATGCCTCTTCTCCTCCTAAGGATCACAACTCCTTGCCAGCAAGTGAAAGAAAGTGGACAGAGAATGATGTTGACAGATTGACAGAAGTAGGCTTCAGAAGGTGGATAAAAACAAACTCCTCCAAGCTAAAGGAGCATGTTCTAATTTAATGCAAGGAAGCTAAGAGCCTTGAAAAAAGGTTAGAGAAATTGCTAATAGAATAGCCAGTTTAGAGAAGAACATAAATGACCTTATGGAGCTGATAAACACAGCACGAGAACTTTGTGAAGCATACGCAAGTATCAAAAGCCAAATTGAACCAGTGGAAGAAGGGATATCACAGATTGAAAATCAACTTAATGAAATAAAGCATGAAGGCAAGATTAGAGAAAAAATAATGAAAAGGAATGATCAAAACCTCTAAGATATGTTGGGGTATATGAAAAGACCAAACCTGTGTTTGGTGTACCTGAAAGTGACAGGGCAGCTGGACAACGCTCTTTATGATATTATCCGGAAGAACTTCCCCACCCTAGACAGACAGGCAACATTTAAATTCAGGGAATACAGAGAACACCACAAAGTTACTCCTTGAGAAGAGCAAAGCCAAGACATATAATTGTCAGATTCACCAAGTTTGAAATGAAGGAAAAAAAGTTAAGGGCAGCCAGAGAGAAAGGTCGAGTTACCCACAAAGGGAAGCACATCAGACTAATAGCAGATCCCTCTGCAGAAACCCTACAAGCCAGAAGAGAGTGGGGGCATATATTTAACATTCTTAAAGAAAAGAATTTTCAACTAGAATTTCATATTCAATCAAACTAAGCTTCGTAAGTGAAGGAGAAATAAAATCCTCTACAGAGAAGCAAATGCTGAGAGATTTTGTCACCACTAGGCCTGCCTTACAAGAGCTCCTGAAGGAAGCACTAAATATGGAAAGGAAAAAACAGTACCAGCCACTGCAAAAACCTACCAAATTGTAAAGACCATTGACACTATGAATAAACTGCATCAGCTAACAGAAAATAACCAGCTAGCATCATAATGACAGGATCAAATCCACACATAATAATACTAACCTTAAATGTAAATAGGCTAAATGCCCCAATTAAAAGACACAGACTGGCAAACTGGATAAAGAGTTAAGACCCATCCATGTGCTGTAGTCAGGAGACTAATCTCATGTGCAAAGGCACACATAGGATCAAAATAAAGGGAAGGAGGAAGATTTACTAAGCAAATGGAAAGAAAAAAAAAAAGGCAGGAGTTGCAATCCTAGTTTCTGATAAAACAGACTTTAAACCAACAAAGATCGAAAAAGACAAAGAAGAGCATTACATAATGGTAATGGGATCAATGTGACAAGAAGAGTTAACTATCCTAAGTATATATGCACCTAATAAAGGAGAACCCAGATTCATAAAACAAGTTCTTAATGATCTGCAAAGAGACTTAGACTCTCACACAATAATAGTGGGAGACTTTAACACCCACTGTCAATATTAGATCAATGAGACAGAAAATTAACAAGGATATTCAGGACTTGAATTCAGCTCTGGACCAAGTGGACCTAATAGACATCTACAGAACTCCTCACTCCAAATCAGCAGAATGTACATTCTTCTCAGCACAATATTGCACTTATTCTAAAACCGACCACATAATCGGAAGTAAAACACTCCTCCTTAGCAAATGCAAAAGAACAGAAATCATAACAAACAATCTTTCAGACCACAGTGCAATAAAAGTAGACTAAAGATTAAGAAGCTCACTCAAAACTGCACAAATACATGGAAACTGAACAATCTGCTCCTGAATGACTACTGGGTAAATAACAAAATGAAGGCAGAAATAAAAAAGTTCCTTTGAAACCAATGAGAACAAGTACCCAATGTATGAGAATCTTTGGGACACAGCTAAAGGATTGTTTAGAGGAAAATTTATGGCACTAAATGCCCACAGGAGAAAGCAAGAAATATCTGAAATTGACATCCTAACATCACAATTAAAATAATTAGAGAAACAAGAGCAAACAAACTCAGAGGCTGGAAGAAGACAGAAAATAACTAATATCAGAGCATAACTGAAGGAGATAGAGACACAAAAAATCCTTAAAAAAAATCAGTGAATCAAGGATCTGGTTTTTTGAAAAGATTAACAAAATAGATTGACCACTAACTAGACTAATAAAGAAGAAAAGAGAGAAGAATCAAACAGACACAATAAAAAATGATAAAGGGGATATCACTAATGATCCCACAGAAATACAAACTACCATCAGAGAATACTATCAACATCTCTATGCAAATAAAGTAGAAAATCTAGAAGAAATGGATAAATTCCTGGACACATGCATCCTCCCAAGACTAAACCAGGAATAAGTGGAATCCCTGAATAGACTAATAACAAGTTCTGAAATTGAGGCAGTAATTAATTGTCTACTAACCAAAAAAAGTCCAGGACCAGATGGGTTCACAGCTGAATTCTACCAGAGGTACAAAGAGGAGCTGTACCACTCCTTCCAAAACTATTCCACAGAACAGAAAAAGAGGGACTCATTCCTAACTCATTTCATGAGGCCAGCATCATCCCGATACCAAAACCTGGCAGAAACACACACATACACAAAATGCAGTTTCAGGCCAATATCCCTGATGAACATTGATGCAAAAATTCTCAATAAAATACTGGCAAACCAAATCCAGCAACACATCAAAAAGCTTATCCACCACGATCAAGTCAGCTTCATCCCTGGGATACAAGGCTGGTTCAACATATGCAAATCAATAAATGCAATCCATCACATAAACAGAACCGATGACAAAAACCACATGATTATCTCAATGGATATAGAAAAGGGCCTAGATAAAATTCAGCACCCTTTCATGCTAAAAACTCTCAATAAACTAGGCATTGATGGAACCTATCCCCAAATAATAAGAGCTATTTATAACCAACCCACAGCTAATATAATACTGAATTTGCAAAAACTGGAAACATTCGCTTCGAAAACTGGCACAAGACAAGGATGCCCTCTCTCACCTCTCCTATTCAACATAATTTTCCAAGTTCTGGCCAGGGTAATCAGGAAAGAGAAATAAAGGTATTCAAATAGGAAGGGAAGAAGTCAAATTTTCTCTTTTTGCAGACTACATTATTGTATATTTAGAAAACCCCATCGTCTCAGCCCCAAAACTCCTTAAGCTGATAAACAACTGCAGCAAAGTCTCAGGATACAGAGTCAATGTGCAAAAGTTATAAGCATTCCTGTGGAAGAATAATAAACAGAGAGCCAAATAATGAGTGAACTCCTGTTCACAGTTGCTTCAAAGAGAATAAAATACTTGGGAATACAACTTACAAGGGATGTGAAGGGCCTCTTCAAGGAGAACTACAAACCATTGCTCAAGGAAATAAGAGAGGACACAAACAAATGGAAAAAAAAAAAAACCTTCCATGCTCATGGATAGGAACAATCAATATTGTGAAAATGGACATATGCCCAAAGTATTTTATAGATTCAGTGCTATTCCTATCAAGCTACCAATGACTTTATTTGCTTAATTAGACAGAATTATTTTTATATAGAAATAAAGAAGGGTTCTTATAGCCTAAACAATCCTAAGTAAGAAGAACAAAGCTGGAGGCATCATGCTACCTGACTTCAGACTATACTACAAGGCTCCAGTAATCAAAACAGCATGGTGATGGTACCAAACACATATACAGAACAATGGAACAGAACAGAAACCTCAGAAATAACACCACACATCTACAACTATCTGATCTTTGACAAACATGACAGAAACAAGCAATGGAGAAAGGATTCCTATTCAATAAATGGTGTTGGGAAAACTGGCTAGCCATATGCAGAAAACTGAAACTGGACCCCTTCATTACAACTTATACAAAAATTAGCTTAAAAAGGATTAAAGACTTAAATGTGAGATCTAAAACCATAAAATCACTAGAAGAAAATCTAGGCAATAGCATTCAGGATGTAGGCATGGGCAAAGACTTCATGACTAAAACACCAAAACCAAAACTGACAAATGGGATCTAATTAAACAACTAAAGAGCATTTGCACAGCAAATGAAACTATCACCAGAGTGAACAGACAACCTATAGATAGGAGAAAAATTTTATAATCTATCCATCTGACGGAGGGTTAATATCCAGAATCTACAAAGAAGTTAAACAAATTTTCAGGAAAAACAAACAACCCCATCAAAAAGTGGGCAAAGGCTACAAATAGACAGTTCTCAAAAGAAGACATTTATGCACCCAACAAATATATGAAAAAAAGCTAATTTTCACTGGTCATTAAAGAAATGCAAATCAAAACCACAATGTAATACCATTTCATGCCAGTTAGAATGGTGATCACTAAAAAATCAGGAAACAGCAGATGCTGGAGAGGACCTAGAGAAATAGGAATGCTTCTACAGTGTTTGTGGGAGTGTAAATTAGTTCAACCATGTGGAAGACAGTGTGGTGATTTTTCAGGGACCTAGAACCAGAAATACCATTTGACCCAGCAATCCCATTATTGGGTGTATACCCAAAGGATTATAAATCATTCTACTATAAAGAAACATGTACACATATGTTTTATGCAGCACTGTTCGCAATAGCAAAGTTTTGGAACCAACCCAAATGCCCATCGATGATAGACTGGAGAATGAAAATGTAGCAAATATATACCATGGAATACTATGCAGCCATTAAAAAGGATGAATTCATGTTTTTTTCCAGGGACATGGATGAATCTGTAAACCTCATTCTTAGCAAACTAACCCTGGAACAGAAAACCAAACACTGCATGTTTTCACTCATAAGTGGGAGTTGAACAGTGGGAACACATGGACACAGGAAGAGGAACATTACACACTAGGGCCTGTCAGGTGGTAGGGATCTTGGGGAGGGATAGCATTAGGAGAAGTACCTAATATAGATGACTGGTTGATGGGTGCAGCAAACCACCATATCATGTGTATACCTATGTAACAAACCTGCATGTTCTGCGCATGTATCCCAGAACTTAAAGTGCAATAATAATAATGGCAATAATAATAAAGATTTAATTATGTACAAGATAATTTAGGAAAGATTTCCATAAAAATGGAAATGTTACTATATACCATTACATTTTTATTTTTATGGTCTGATTTGTATCCTCACTACTACAGCAAGATTGTTCTTTGAAGGGTGGCCAGGGGCTGTACTCATATAATTTGATAGTTTTGTCTTAGCTTTTGATTCCTGTGCAACATGACATTTCTAATGATCACTCTTACTTTTTGATGCTGTCTTCCCCTGGCAAGTGTGATTACAACATCTTCTGTTTCTGACTCACCTATCTTGTTTTCCTCTGCACATGACCCATAAGGCATTTTCCGAGGTTCAGCTTACCTATTTTTAATTTTTATAAATCTTGAGCACATATTTAATAACTCCAAACCCTTCCATCCATCTATCTGTTAATAATCATTATTGTGCTTATTGTATATCCTGAATTCATTAATTTATTTTCTGTCTGCCTCCCTCATTCAAACAATCACCATATATTCTCCTTGCTCCTTTTCACTCAAGTTTCTTCTCTTCACTTATCTATTTTTTATGCAGTACCCAGAGAGATTCTTTAAATTTCAAATCACATCTCATTCTTTACCTATTTAATACCTTAATTGGCTTTCCATCAGAGTTAGAATATAATGCAGATTCCTTACCCTGACTACAAAGTGATCAGTGACTACTTGGTCTGGCCCTTGACGATTTTTCTGGCTTCCCCTCATGCCATTCTTACTCTTCCTAATAACACTATAGCTGCAGTGACTTTCTGCCTCTTCCCAGAGCAGCCCGTATTTGTTCTTTAGGCTGTTTGATCCAGCCATTTATTTTTCTAGAATTCTGACCACCCCCCATCACCATATTTACTTCTTGGTATTGAGATTTCAGCTTAAATGTTGCTTCCTTAGAGAGGTCTTCTGTGATGATCAAAAGCAGCTACCCAATTTCTCTATTATAGCATTTTGTTTTCATGCAGTACTTGCTTATTTATTTGTTTACTTGCCTTTCTTACAACAAGTATATGTACTTTGTCTATTTGCTCTATCTCCAGAGCCTAACATAGAGTAGGTATCCAATAATTATTTGTTAAATGGTTGAATGAAATTATGTGCAGATACTGAAGGTGTAGATAATAGTAGTAATGAGTGGTTTTTTTTTTTTTTCCTGCAGTGGTTACTAGCCTTTCTTAGGTAACAGGCATCTTTTCCTAAGAATCTGATGAAAGCTATGAACTCTCTTCCAAGAAAAATGTAATTATGCACACATAATAACATTCTGTCTAAAAATTAGAAGCTTGTTTGATTTATTGAGTACTTACTCTTTGTTAGACACTTTACTAGTTTCCCTGCTCTCCTAGAAATGATGGAATACAGTTTCATTAAGAATAATCTCTATTTAATGAAGCCCTGGTAAAATGCTCCCCAGAACTGTGTTTGGTCAAGAAACAATTTTATTTCGCCCTAGTCTGTCATGGCTCTCCATGTAGTCCTACTGTGCATGACTTATATGATGCTCATGCCAGGTGCAATTTGCCACATGAGTTTGTCAACATCCAGATTGATTTACAAAACCCTATTCAGCTGGATAAGTACACTAATCATAAGTTTGGATGTCAAATGACTGTAAAAGTATCATACTGTACTTACTTGGTAGCAATGTATACCAAACAAATTGCAGACCAACACCAATCCATGAACCAAATTTTGAGTAACATTGCCTTGGAAAATATCATCAGTCTTGAACTCCCTTCAAGGTAGTGATTCTATATTTTATTTTATTTTATTTATTTATTTATTTTTAAAAATCATGACTATCAGAGTTTTCAAAGCATTTTTTTTTGAAAAAAAGAAAAAGAAAAAAAGAAACAGAAAAAGAAAAAAAAGAATAATAATAATAAAAAAGAATGAAGGAGAGGAAGAAAGAGGAAGAGGAAGAGGGAGAGAGAATGGGAGTGTTGCTTTATTGCCCAGGCTAGAATGCAGTCTAAAATGGGTATTGAAAACCTCTTTTATGCCAATAATTGTGCTTAATAATGGAGACAGGAAAAAATGAGGGAAGAAAATAAGAAACAAGCAGCCAACCAATATTTCATTTAAACCTGTGGGTAGGTGTGATATGGTACTGATCAGTGTGTATATTTTGTGTATTTGAAGTGGAGAGTTCTATAAATGTTTATTAAGTTTACTTGTTCTGGATCTGAGTTCAAGTCCTGGATATCCTTGTTAATTTTCTGCCTCGTTGATCTGTCTAATATTGATGTTGAAGTCTCCCACTATTATTATGCGGGAGTCTAAGTCTCTTTATAAGTCTTATGTATCTGGGTGTTTCTGTATTGGGTGTGTACATATTTAGGAACATTAACTCTTCTTGTTGCATTGATCCTTTTATCATTATGTAATGTCCTTCTTTGCCTCTTTTGATCTTTGTTGCTTTAAAGTCTATTTTTTCAGAGGCGAGAATTGCAACTCCTGCTTTTTATTTTTATTTATTTTTGCTCTCCATTTGGTTGGTAAACCACGTGCCATGATGGTGGTTTGCTGCATCCAGTGCCCCATCATCTACGTTAGGTATTTCTCCTAATGCTATCCCTCCCAAATCTCCCAACCTCCACTATTTCTCCCCTAGTCCCCTGCCCCCAGGCCCCAGTGTGTGATGTTCCCCTCCCTGTGTCTGTGTGCTCTCATTGTTCAATAACCACTTATGAGTGAGAACATGCGGTCTTTGATTTTCTGTTCTTGTGTAAGTTTGGTGAGAATGATGGTTTCCAACTTCATCCATGTCCCTGCAAAGGACATGAACTTATCCTTTTTTTTTATGGCTGCATGGTATTCCATGGTGTATATGTGCCACATTTTCTTTATCTAGTCTATCATTGATGGGCATTTGGGTTGGTTCCAAGTCTTTGCTATTGTGAACAGTGCCACAATAAACATTTGTGTGCATATGTCATTATAATAGAATGATTTATAACCTTTTGGGTATGTACCCAGTAATGGGATTGCTGGGTCAAATGGAATTTTTATTTTTAGATCCTTGAGGAATTGCCACACTGCTTTCCACAATGGTTGAATGAATTTACACTCCCAGCAACAGTGTAAAAGCATTCCTATTTCTCCACATCATCTCCAGCATCTATTGTCTCTTGATTTTTTTAGTGATTGCCATTCTAACTGGTGTGAGGTGGTATCTCGTGGTTTTGATTTGCATTTCTCTAAGGACCAGTTATCATGAGCTTTTTTTCATATGTTTGTTGGCTGCATAAATGTTTTCTTTTGAAAAATGTCTGTTCATATCCTTTGCCCACTTTTTGATGGGTTTTTCTTTTTTCTTGTAAATTTGTTTAAGTTCTCTGTAGATTCTGGATATTAGCCCTTTGACAGCTGGGTAGGTTGCAAAAATGTTTGCCCATTCTGTTAGTTGCTGGTTCAGTCTATTGATAGTTTCTTTTGTTGTGCAGAAGCTTTTAAGTTTAATTAGATCCCATTTGTCTATTCTGGCTTTTGTTGCCATTGCTTTTGGTGTTTTAATCATGAAGTCCTTGCCCATGCTCATGTCCTGGGTGGTATTGCCTAGGTTTTCTTTTAGAGTTTTTATGGTGTTAGGCCTCATGTTTAAATCTGTAATCTCTCTAGAGTTAATTTTTATATAAGGTGTAAGGAAGGGATTCAGTTTCAGCTTTCTGCATATGGCTAGCCAGCTTTCCCAACCCAATTTATTAAATAGGGAATCTTACCGCATTGCTTGTTTTTGTCAGGTTTGTCAAAAACTGGAGGCATTCCGTTTGAAAACTGACACAAGAGAATTGTGCTCTCTCTCACCACTCCTATTCAACACACTATTGGAAATGCTGGCTAGGGCTATCAGACAAGAGAAGGAAATAAAGCATCTTCAAATAAGAAGAAAAGACGTCAAGTTGTCCCTGTTTGTAGATGATATTATTGTGTATTTAGAAAACCCCATCGTCTCAGCCTCAAATCTTCTTAAGATGATAAGCAACTTCAGCAAAGTCTCAGGATACAAAATCAATGTGCAAAAAGTGGGAGCATTCCTATACACCAACAATAGAGAACCAAATCATGAGTAAACGCCCATTTACAATTGCTGCAAAGAGAATAAAATACCTAGGAATACAACTAATAAGGGATGTGAAGGAACTCTTCAAGGAGAACTACAAACCACTGTTCAAGGAAATAAGAGAGGACACAAACAGATGGGAAAACATTCCATGCTTATAGTTAGGAAGAATCAATATCATGGTATGTTCTTTTTTACATTTTAATTGAAATATATCATCAATGTCTATACCCAAACTTACTTTCTTCCCAAATCTCTGCAGCTGTATATAGCTTTTCCTTCTTCTAGTTTACAATTTCAGTTTTACTAATATTTCTTTTGTGAAACATAGCTTTTCACTGTGCCTGCAAGCATAAGCTTCTTGAGGGAAGGAACCATGATTTCTTTTCTTTTCTTACAATGGCTAGCTATTAATAGGTGTGCAAAACATTCATGGATAAATGAATAAATGACAATTATTTAAAAATAAAATGATGGGTCCTAAAATTATTGGCAAGTTTATACTTGCCCTAAAGCTCTTATGCTTTCATGGATGAGTAAAAACAATTTTCTATAGTATTCACTTCTTTTATTTCTGCCTTCTTTGTCTATACAGGCATAGAGTTATTATGTAAGATGGGATCATGAAAACCTGATATGGTTCCTTGCTTTGTCATCAACTCATTCTTATTTTTAGCTATTAGATATCCTAAAGGGCCAAGTGTAGATGGATTAACTTGGCTGGATGGCTTCATCTCAGTCTTCGATTTGTCACTCTGTTCATAATTTACATATGTATCTATCACAGAAGGTTTGTATTTGAAATGTCCCTTAAATATGGCAGAACATACTTGTTTAAAACAAATGTGTTGCAAGAATGTCTCATAGGGCAGATTTCATTGCCACATTTAGAAGCAAATGCTCATACCCATATGTACTAGTTAATTCTTTCCCAATATGTTTTGCTTGTTTTTTTTTTTTTTAAACTTTTCTGTGCACTAAACTTCAATTACAGAGGGTTTTTGTTTTTTATTAATTTTTATAATTTTTCCTGAAGAGTGCTCCAACACAGAGAAAAAACAGGTTTTTTAACATCAATTTACACAGTACAATATTGAAATAGTTTTAAAACATTATGTAAATTAGTTTTCATTTTTAATATATTAGTGTTTAAAGTTGTTGTATGAGAAATCATGCAGCTAGTGGAATCCTAGCTTTGGAAACAAACAGTTCTGCTTGTGAGTTTTGGTTTTATTATTTACCATCTTGGTGTCCTTGTTTGAGTTATTTAGTGTATTAGTCAGTGTTCTTCAGAGAAACAGAACCAAAAAGGTGTGTGTGTGTGTGTGTGTGTGTGTGTGATTTCTTTTAAGGAATTGGCTCACATGTTTATGAACGGTAGCAAATCCAAAATCTGCAGAGTGGGCCAGCAGGTTAGAAATCCAAGGAAGGGCCAAAGCTGCAGTTGGTCTGAAAGCTATCTGCTGGCAGCATTCCCTGTTCCTCAAGGAGATCAGTCTTTTGTTCTATTCAAGCCTTCAGTTGATTGGATGAGGTCTACCAATATTATAGAGGGAAATCTGCTTTACTAAAAATCTGTTGATTTAAATGTTAATCTCATCCAAAAACACCGTCAGAGAGACATCCAGAGTAAAGATTTGATCACATATCTGGGCATGGTGACCCAGACAAATTGACATATACAATTTACCCATCACATTTAGACTTTCTGAACTTCTGTTTTCTTATTTTAAAATATGTAGAATAATGAACTGTCTTGTAGAATGTTTGTGAAAATTACGTAAGATAATGTATCAAATGCCTATTACATAGTATGCACTTGATAAATTTCAACAACATAAATTTTTTTTGTCCTCTTTCTCCTCCTTCTTCTAGTCTCCTATTCCTTCTTCTTCCTGTATTCATGGAATAGAAATAAGACCCATGATTGTTTAGTGCATGATGCAGAAAATTCCTGTATGCTTTAAAATACATAACAGAAGAGGGCATATTATTTAGCAAAATGAAAGAATGACAGTTTTTTTTTAATTAGTAAAGCAAATAGAGTCAATTAGCACCATTCATTGTTTTGAAAACAATGTATTGAGTTGCTCACTATATTCTATATAGGAACTGCTACAAAGCTGTAAAAGGTTGGGTGACTTATCAGGGTGGTTACTTACTGGCAGAGCAAATAAAAGAGGCCGTATTATGAGTGCAGAAAGAAGAATCTGTGGAGTAGTATGGAGTCAAAATCAACAGGAGCAAACCAAAAAGTAGCAATAGCTCAGATTCAGAAGAGAATGAATCAGGAAGGAATCTTCAGTGCATCCTCATTATTTATGATATGAAGCCCGAGGATCTTATCATAGTATTTAGCACTTTTCATGACTTTACCCGCTACCAACCTTTGCAGACATTTTTCTTACCCTCTATGCCTTAGTTTTAGACTATATTTACACGGTTTTAGTTCTCTACATCTGTGGTGTAATTTTATGCTTCCTTGCTTTAGCTTACATGATTTTCTTTATCTTAGAAATGATTCCTACCTTTCTTTCTCTGGCTTATTTGCACTTATTCTTCAAGATAGCTCAGTTATCTAACCAGGAAGCCTTCTCTGAAGCCCTAGGTCAGTTTAAGTGAATAGCTTCATTGCTTCTGAAACCATAGGTTTGTTTAAGTGAATAGCTTCTAGTACTTCTAAGCTTTTCATTATCAATCACTTTTGTATTTGTTTGTTGATGCATCTTGCCTTGTGATTCAGATGCTGTATCTCATTCATTTTACAAATCTTGAGGCTCAAACACGATGCTTAGCATTGTTAGTGAACACTTGTTAAATGTAATGAAGGAATCTTTACCATGGATAGAGGTTGCTTGTATACCGCAGGTATCAGCCCAAGAACCGTATTCTATACTTCTCTATATATCTTCTTATATGTGGGTACTTAAGCTTTATGATCATTTTGACTTTCAGTTCCTCCTTTGCTAGGGTTCTTGGTTTGTTAGGGTTCTTGGTTACCTGGTATTTTATTTCTGCTTTATGTCACATCTGTTATGGAATTTAACTTTTTTTATATCTCCAAGAAAATGTACACAGTCCCACACAGTACTGTGTGTTTCTGTATGTGTGTGTGTGTGTGTGTGTCAGCCTTAATGGAAGGATGGAAATTTATTTAAAATTGCAGAAGTAAACATCACTTAAAATTAGTTCTATATGGCTACTTTACCATGTTGCTGAATGATTCCTTACCCATTTCAAAGTCTCTCCTCAATTCACAGAATAATTCATTTGCCTTCAGCAGCTTGGGACATTCTTGTTTCCAACCTTTTGAGGTCCAAAGTTAGCTGATTTTTTCAAACCTGCTATGCCTCAATATCTTACATTTGCTCTATTCCCTTTAATTTTCCTTGAAAACTGGTCTATTATGATCTAATCTAATTATTACCGGCAAGGAACAACCAATGTGTATTAATATATATTTTTAAATTATGTCTACTAGAGTTACAAGTTCAGTTAGGTCCATGGTTTTCTTCCAAGTTCTCAATGTTGACGATTTTACTTTATAACATAACAATTTTTCCAGCCCACTAAATCCATTTTCACACTGCCTTATAGCTAAGCTGTGGACACATGTTAGAGAATTTTGTTAAGAGAAAATCCAACTTTAAATAACCATATCTGCATTTGTTTACATAGGCTTGACTTCTGTAACAAATACATTCCAAAGTACATAATGATGCAAATATAAGCAAAAGTTATTTCTTGTGCATATAGCAGTCCAAGGCAGGTAAGTATTCATTCTACATGATGATTCAGGCTTCTAGTCTTCTTCCATTTTCCATCTCAGTGCCTCCCCTGTCTTTGTCATCATACATGGTATAAGGAGAACAATTAGAAGAGGTGATACATCTACTTCTTAAAAGCTTTAAACTAGAAATATTGTATATCATTTCAACTTATAATACATTAATGAGAACTAGTCATATGGGCACAAATGGAATGAGAAATACAGTCTATTTGTGTGCCCAGGTAGAACAAGAAATACTTTTCTGGTGATCAGTAGCAGTCTGTACCACACCATCTCCAGTCCCCATCACTGCAACTCATATGCTTGTAGACTATTTGTAGAAGCACAATTAAGCATACACAAACTAATAGATAGCAAAAGAAAATTGTATATACTTCAGTACAAGTTTGTACAATGAGTATCACACTTACATAGAAATTTAGAATAAGATAGCAATGTGGATTGGAGGACAGAAGGGCTTTCTGGAGATGGCCATTGGAGAATTTGGATAATTTTATTCAGAAATTAGGTGGATCACCTGAGATCAAGACCAGCCTTGCCAACATGGTGAAAACCCGTCTCTACTAAAAATACAAAATTAGGTGGTCATGGCAGGTGCCTGTAATCACAGCTACTTGGGAAGCTGAGGCAGGAGAATCATTTGAACCCAAGAGGTGGAGGTTGCAGTGAGCTGAGATCCTGCTGTTGTACTCCAGCCTGGGCAACAGAGTGAGACTCCGTCTTGGGAAAACAAACAAACAAACAAAAACAAAAGAAAACCTTAATGTTTTATTGTTGACCAGGATGGAAATATACCTTTAATTTTATAGTTTTAAAAACACATTCAGTGTCCTATCATCTGTCTTTATGTTCTGAACAATGTGAATAAAAACAACCCTATTTTTTTTACTGGAAAAGAAAATATTACATAGAATTTTCTCATTCATTGGTTAAATTTGTTTTAAATGGATGTGATTTAAATCTCATCCTCCCCAACCCAACTTTTGTGGCTAGATCACCATCAAAGTTGTTTCTAACCCTGATGTTCTATGATTTTTTTTCTAGGAAAACTCAAAACTAGAGTGAGTAAGATTTTCTTTCTGTATTTGGGATTCAAAAAAGAAATGTTTATTACTCAAAAGAAAGGATTGATAACTTGTAAATGTTGACCCACATTTATTTATTCTATTTTTAAAAGCTTATCCTGAAATTCATCTACAGCCTGAATTTTTTTTCTCATTTTTAGATAATCAAGTTTTCATAAATGGAAAATCTATCATTTATAGGAACATTTCCAACTAAGTCAACAACAATTTCCTAATCACAGTAAAGCAAAGCAGCTTACAATTATAAACATTTAGCGACTAGAAAAGAAAGTTAAAACATACCAAATGTCTTTACTTCCTTAATGGTTCCTTACTGAATAGGCTTTATGAGTATTTATGGAAATAACTACTTTCATAAACAAACAACATTCTACAGAGTGCAGCAGTTCAGTACAATGCTTGTATATTCAAGATAATTTTTAAATTTCTACATCATCTTAGGACTTTTATGTAGTTATGGTAAGTTTTATCAGTAGCACTCTTGAACATTTTGAGTGCCATACTGGTGACTGCATTTTCACAGTCTTGATTTCATTTGAACCTATGTTGTGGGATAAGTAATGCCATCTTAATTTTACAGATGAAGAAACAAGTTTTCAAAGTTTAAATGTCTTTCCAAATGTCACATAGATAAACCCAAAGGAAGAGCTTCTAATGGTCACTGTGATAGGTGAATGAGGATACAATTTGAACATTGAATGATTTGAACAATTCTGGGGACACTCAATACACATTTATTAAATAAATGTATGAATAAATACATTTACAGGCTTCATGGTACCTATTCCTTTTAAAAGCATACTGGACCACACAATCAGCCTATTGTTTAGGGGAACTCCCCATGTGCTACCTTTGGTAGACCTTAGGGGCTAGTGGAAAATAATAACAACAGTAAGAAAAATAATAAAGCTATAGTAATTCCTAATATTTGTAAGCATTTTATGATTAACAAAGTGTTTTCACATCTCTTACGGCCTCTCATAAATCCTGGACAGAAATTAGGGTAAGAATGTTACTCCTGTTTGTAGAGAAGGAAGTTGAGATAAGATTTAAAGAAGTTCTGTGACTTGACTAAGTGCACCTAATAAGTGGCAGAATCTGGAGTTCAGCCCAGGCCTACTTGACCTCAAAACCTGCTCTTATATACCTTAGTTAACTTTTGGTTATTCATAGTTTATTCATTTATTTCCTGGCTCATTCATAACAACTGGAGCATTGCCAAGTTGAAGTACAAGCTCATAATCAGTCTGATGTCCTATATTAGCTTGTAGATTAGCTAGTTGAGACCCTTTGAAATGAGTAGATAGAAATGTACTTGTTACCACTTCGGGGAACTTTGGCTCAATCCCTGTGCAGGTTTGAGTATCTGATCTGTGAGCGCTATTGCATGCATTCATAGCATATCTTATTTCTCAGTAATGAAGGGAGATAATTGCATTCATTTCACATCATCTTACAGTTGATGAAGAAAGGGTGACATTTTTGGATTTGGAAAACTCAATCCTTTAGGAATAATCAGGAACATCTTATGGGACATAATTGATATCTGTTTCACAGAATTAGATGACATTGGTAGTTAAGTATGTGTTTTCAGAAGGACTTTGGGCTAGGGTGTGGGTCCTCATTTATACACTTGGTAAGAAATTTCAAATTATTTTAGTTGATTTATATCAAGTTAATCTGACTCTGGCTTTGCATCTCACTGGGATTAGAGGAAATTCAATTTCTCATCTTAACGGAGGCTTTCTTTCTCAAAAGTCACATAAGACTCCAAGAGGTGTATGTGTTGCTTAGGCTATGAGATAAAGCCTTCTGATTTTTAAATGTCTGGGTACCATGAAACCCTTATAATCCAAGTTCATGCAACTCCTTGAATGTGAAAAGTCTCACGCAAGCAGGGCATGAGGGTCTTTATTGGAGCTTTTGCCTAGCTTAAGAGACCTAGTGCCTAGCATTCTTCTTCTAAAAGTACCCTGCAAAGCCATTTATTACTGAGGATTTCAGGGGGCACCTCTTACTCCCACCATTCCTGGAATCTTTGACTTCTCTTTCCCAATGTATAGGATGGTTTTCTTCCCTCCTCTGCTTCCAGTGGAAGTCTGCTCTTTCTACTAGCATAATCCTGGCTAAGGTCAGGAAAGGAAGTGTTGGAGCAACATTTTCTTTTTTATTGACACAAAAACCTCCCTTGAGGTAAGGGAGTGCAAAGGGCCTAAAGAAGAGTGTGTGTGGTGTATGGTTGGGTGACAGGGAAATAAATGTTCAGTGTTGGAAAAAATAGAATGTGGGATATTATTTACCAGCACGATTAACGTCTCAATAAATTGTCCTATAAAACGGTTCATTGTTAGTGTAGCATTTTTTTTTTCTTGTACACGAATTGGTATTACCTAGGAATCAAAAGACTTGACACTTATTATCTATGTGATCTTGGGAAAAATAACTTCTCTGAATGTGTGATCTCATCACTAAAATGGAGTAATGAACCCTGTCCTGCTTAGTTGACAATATTTCTGTTTCACACAATTATTAGAAGACAGGGAAAATATTCTGTAAGTTGCTAATATACTATAATATATAAAGAGTTTTGGAGGGACGATCTAAGATGGCCGTTTAGGAACAGCTCAGGATAGCAGCTCCCAGTGAAAGAGCAGAGGGTGAGTGGACGCCGCGTTTTTATTGCCCACAGACCAGGAAATTCCCGGGCGGAGGAGCTCCACGGTCGCCAGCAAGGCTGTTTCGGCCAGCGCGGCTGTGCCAGCGGGCGCCGCTGCTTTGCCCCGCGCGGCTGCTTCGTCGGCGCCCCGGAGCCACGGTTCTCCGTACAAAATACACCGGTCCGGGTGCCCTTTTGGCTGGCAATCGGAGCCACGGGAAATCGTCAAT
>NW_016107529.1:538355-546491 GCF_001604975.1 Cebus imitator | reverse complement strand
GAGGAAGGCAGCAAATCACACTGCCACGTGTGTTCCTATGCAACAATTTTGCATGTTCTTCACATGTACCCCAAAACCTAAAATGCAATAAAATAAATAAATGGGAAAAAAATATAAAGAGTTTTGATATTGTGAATATGTGGCAAGAGAGAAGCGTCTCAGTATGTTTTAAGCCAAGGTAACCAAAGTATAATACAATAACAAACACCTTTTTGGAAGTGTCACAAATAATTTCCACTTACGTTGCATTGCACAAAATTTATCATATGACCATGTCTATTTTCAAGGGAACAAAAGTTGAAATTCTCCCCTGCACCCTGGAAGTGAACAGAATAAATATGGTCAGAGAAGTATCGATCATCTATTACATGCCAAGAAACATTATATACTTTATCTCTGATTATAAGAATCCCATGAAATAGGCACGATTTTTCCAATATTTCAGATGAAGAAGCTGGGGGTCAAAGATTAGTAACTGTTAGTAAATGATAGAGCTGGGATTTGACTTTAGTGTGTGTGACTCAAAGTCCTGGACTCTTTCCACTGTGTCACTCATTTCCTTGTCTCTGCAGTTTTGCTAGCCACAGATGACTTGGAATGGAAGATTTAAGTTTAGGTTAATATTATCAATTTGTCAAAAGTAACATAAATAATAGTGTTACAAGCTCTGAGCTCATACATCTGGGTCTTGTTCTTTCTATTCTGTATCATGAAGGTAATTGGTGCTGTGCTTTGGAGATTAGAAGATTTATATGTATATCACACACACACATCATATACATATACATGTATCATATTGGTTCTTTTTATCTGTGGAATCCTGAGTAATGTTACCATCCCAGCACTCTGGGATGCCAAGGCAAGAGGATCACCTGAGCCCAGGAGTTCAGGATCAGCCTGGGAAACACAGGGAGACTCCATTTCTACAAAAATTTAAAAAATATTACAAGGCATTATGGTATGCACCTATAATCCCAGCTACTTGGGAGATGAGGTTGGAAGATTGCTTGAGCCTGGAAGGTTGAGTCATGATGGTGCCACTGCACTCCAGCCTGGGTGACAGAGCTAGACCTCATCTCCAAAAAAAAAAAAGAAAAATTCCATGTGATTATGAAATTCAACAGCAACAAATATAAATTGTTCTTTAAAGGAGAGGCTCAGACTCAGTTCTTTTAGTCAGCGTTTTGTTGAGGATCCTTAATGGAATCTTTATATTGACATTTACGCATTGTCTTATCATGTGGATATTAAGTAGTTGTTACCACCAGGAAGCTAACTGACCAAATTTTTATTTATTTATTTTTCTGAAAATGCTGGCTGCTAGTGTGGATCAATGTCATTGCATTTCTAGCAACATTTGGCTTACCTTACCTAAATCAAGTTACAAAAATTAAGAACAGAAAGATTGATTTTTTTTCTAAGTTTTATATTTTCTGCTGACAACTTCTCTGCAACCCAGGCAAAGATTAATGAATGGCATATGCACAAAGTGATGTCAGCTCACATATATGACATTACTCAGCTATCTCAAACTCCGGAAAACGCATGTGAATGATTTACGGAATTGATATTAATCTCTTTCCAGTAAATGCATTACTTTAGTTACATGGGAAATTGATGTTACAACTCTAATGCCAAATTAATTTCTTTCTTGCTGGATCAGCATTACAAATGGAATTAGATGTTAGCCTTTTACATGTCTAAACAGGGTAAAATATGGAAAGCAATCTTATAAGTAAAATTTGGATGCCCATTGCTGATGGGAAGAGTATATACCTTTTCTTTGTTTGCATATTTTCTTCTTTCTCAGATTTGTGTAGCCAAGGGTATTGGGTAATATTCGAAGTATAGCTTAATACTACTTAGAAATAGAATAACTATAATTGAGTCTGAATATTTAACACAGGACTATAAATAACAGTATTGCAAATGAGAATTATGTGTCATTAAAAACCTGGAAAATCCTAAGGAAGATGACTATTTTTCAAGGAAAATTTTATCCCATAATTCTTAACCACTGACAAACAGACAATATTTTTAACTCATAGTGCATAAAGGAAACTGGAAACTTATTAGACAATCTATTTTTCCTTGTATATGCCTGGGCCTGCATGATCTAGAGTCTCCTTGTCCATGAGTATTTTATATTCCATTTCCTGCCCATCAGGGCAAATTTCTTTTTAAGGCTTTTAGTTTCTCTTTTAAGCTTGCTGTGGTGTTCAGTTGCTGTCATAGGGTTGACTGGCCTTTTCAACATACTCTAACAAACTCGATCTTGTATTTCAATTCCAAATTATCAGAAGGAAAATAGGATTTTCTGTTTGGGTCTTGTCAGCTGTATCCAAAGAGGGTGGTCATTGTATATATAGGGCTGCCTCTTCAGGGATGTGGGTAGGACATATTCTCTAAGAGGCTGTGAGTGGTGGGAAAGTGATGGACATCTCTAATATAATTGGGCTTCAGGTTTGCAAAGGTTCCTCCAGTTTGACAAATCTCTGATTTTGTGAGCAGCTCCCACCTCCCACCATTACCTTTCTCATCCTGGCTTTCAGCAGTTAAATCTGCTACTGATGAGTTTTAACTTCCATCCGCGTCTGCCTCATCTCTGAGCCATTCTTGACCAGAGCATAATGTCTACGAGCTCTATCAGAGATGCTGCCAATTAGCCTCGTTACCTAATGTGCAAGAGACAAACTCTGGTCACTAGTCTATAAATTGTCACATTTCCAGCATTATTTTTATTGGTATTGACTGTAAAAGTAAGTACTTTCTTGATACTCTCTTTTCTGTATCACTGAAAAAAAAAGGATGGTAATGATTGAAATGAGGTGAGTGTTTCCCTACCTAAGAAATGCTGCTTTTCAAAAGATTTGAATAGATATTTCTCAAAAGAAGACATACAAATGGCAAACAGGCATATGAAAAGGCATTCAATATAATTGATCACCAGAAAAATGTAAAGCAAAACTATTATGAAATATCATCTTACCCTAGTTAAAATGGCTTATATTCAAAGACAGGCAATAATAAATGCTGTTGAGAATGTGGAGAAAAGGGACCCCCTCATACACTGTTGATGAGAATGTTAATTAGTACTACAGCTATGGAGAAGAGTTTGGAGGTTCCTAAAATAACGAAAATAGAGCTACCACATGATCCAGCAATCCCACTGCTAGGTGTATACCCCAAAGAGAGGAAATCAGTGTGTCAAAAAGATAACTGCACTTCCATATTTATTGCAGCACTGTTCACAATAGCCAAGATTTGGAAGCAACTAAGTGTCCATCAACAGATGAATGGATAAAGAAAATATGGCATGTATACACATGATGGAGTACTATTCAGCCATAAAAAGAATGAGATACTGTCATTTGCAAAAACATGGAACTGGAGATCAATGTGTTAAGTGAAATAAACCAGGCACAGAAAGACAAATGTCTCATGTTCTTGGTTATTTGTGGGATCTAAAAAGCAAAATCATCGAACTCATGAAGTTAGAGAGTAGAAGAATACACAGCTGAGGCTGGGAAGGGTTAGGGGCAGTGAGGCTGGTTAAGGGTACAAAAAATAGTGAAAAAGAATGACTAAGACCTAGTACTTGATAGCCAAGCAGGGTGACTATAGTCAATAATAACTTTGTTGTACATTTAAAAATAACTTAAAGAGTATAATTGGATTGTTTGTAACACAAAGGATAAATGCTTAAGGGGATGGATACCCCATTTTTTGTGATGTGATTTTTACACATTGCACACCTCTATCAAAACTTGTCATGTACTCCATAAATATATACACCTACTATGTTCCCACAAAAATTAAAAAATTAAAATTAAAAAAGAAATGGCTACTTTTCATGTTTTGATACCATTTGTTTCCATGGAGAATTTTGATCTGTGATTTCTGCCATTTCCTATTCCAGGTGTCTTGGTAGCACTAGACCTAGATATTCCTTCAATGTTTTTTATATTTGTTGGTCTTGTATAATATTTGTACAACACTGCATTGGACCCTAGGTGTAAATGTGAGATGGGAGGAATTGGAAAAGATATACTTGACACAGTGTTTGCCTTCAGAAAAGCTGGAAAGCTAGTTTAAGATGCAGCACATATTCATCGATAATACTTGGGAGTGAATCAAGCAAAGGAGAGAAGAAGGGTTGAATCCTCACTCATTAATTTTTTACTCAAATATTTATAGAGTCTACTGGGTCAGATTCTGTCCTAGGCAGTTGGAACTCAGAGGTAGCTAAGAAACGATCCTTTCTCTCATGGAGCTCATAATGTGATAGTGGATACAAGTAAGTACACTAAAGAGCTATAGAGGCTGATAGTGTTCAAGACACTGTCATCTGTCAACTGCCTGTTCCTTAAATACACTACACATGTTCTAACTTCAGAGCTTTTGAACTTTTGCTGCCTAGAATACTCTTACATGGTACATAGATACTTATATGGTACATTTCTCATGTCATTTACATCTCTGCTGAAATGTCATCTTATCAGGGAGGTCTTTGCTGGCTACACAATTAATACAGTACTGTATTGGTCAGTTCTCACACTGCTAATAAGGACATACCCAAAACTGGGTAATTTATAATGGACTCATGGTTCCACATGGCTGGGGAGGCCTCCCAATCATGGCAGAAGGTGAAGGAGGAGCAAAGGCATCTCTTACATGGCAGCAGGCAAGAGAGCATATGCAGGTGAACTGCCCTTTATAAAACCATCAGATCTCATGAGACTTATTCACTATCATGAGAATATCATGCGAAAAACCTGCCCCCATGATTCAACTACCTCCCACTTGGTCCCTCCTATGACACATAGCTACAATTCAAGATAAGATTTGGGTGGGGACACAGCCAAACCATATCAAGTACTCTCTTTCCACCTCCCCTATATCTGTTACCCAACTTTGTTTTTGTTCTTAGCACTTATCACCAGACTTGTTATATGTTTATTTTCTTATTATAAATCTATACCCTCTAGAATGTAAGCTCCATGAGAATAGGATTGTGTTTTTTTACTGAGTACTTTATATTCCCAGAACCTAGTACAATGTTTGTACATAATGGCTGCTAAAAAATACTTGCTGATTATACAAGTGAATAAATGAATGAATGAAGAATGAATGAGCAGAGTCTGTATAGGGTATTATAGAGTCACCAAGGAGGGAGTGGCCATGTTTACCTGGGGACAAAGAGTTGTGTCAGGAGACGAGGGCTGAGAACAGAGGGTGTTAGAGTAGACTATTTTGTCACATGTGATTAACACATGTCTTTGCAGAGGCATAGGTTGATGACAATACTTCAGAGTTTATAGTAGGAGAGTGTCTTCAGCAAAGGTTGTTTTTAAATTCCATCTTAGTGATGTGGTATTCTATGTTAATACATTTTTTAATGTTTTTCTTGATGTCATCATACTGTTTTTAATGCTTCTGCCTAATAGTGGATAGTGAGGAGCCTTTCACTGAGTTGTGGCTTTCTTGAGGTGGGCCGAGCTCAGTGTTTATTTGTGTATTACTAGAACCTGGTGCAGTGGTTAGGGGTTGTTTTGTCAGTAAGATATTTTTTAGTAGTAATCAATTGGACTTGAGCTGGAACATTCTAAACTTCTGTGATTCTCCCTAAGCCTGGCACTTCTGCAGACATTGTTTAAGTTTCTTATAGGTGATTCACCTTTTAGTCCATTAAATCTTATAGCTCTGGCTTCTTTTCCATATCTTTAATCTGGGTTATTTATATATCTACTTCAATCATTGCACTAGAGTGATTTAGTTACATGTAGGCCTCTTCAGTGAGACTTTGAACTGTTGGGATAAGGACTTCTCTTAGATTCTCTTTCCCATAGTGTGACTTAGTACAATACCTGGCACATAGTAGTTCTCCAGTAAATGTTTGCAGAATTAATGATTAGAAAATTAATAAGACCAAAGGTAGAAAATTAACATTTATCAAGGAAACCCAGGAGAAGAAGAAAGGGTGATTTGTAGCAGGGTTTTGCACAACACGGTGCTGGACATTAGTGGTCAACATTTCTAGAATGACTAGCTAGTCCAGTGTTTCTTTCTCTAACATCCGTGTTTATAGATTATATGGAGAAACCCAAGAATGAACTTACATCCCTTTCTCCTAGCCAAGCACATTTATGTCAGTGTTTGTTAGGTGGGAAGAATGTGGATGAATGGAACTGGCTCTTTTTTGTTGTATAAAAGTAAACATGAGTGTGTCATGATCAAAGTATAACATCTATCTGTCTCCAGGTGTACAAGTCCATGTATACAGCCTTGCGGCTCTCATTCTTAACAGTCCCAGAATGTAGGTGTTGGAGGAAATCATGCTTAGAGGGATTCCTGTGGATATTTCTCCCTTTCATTCCACCTTGGAAGCATTACTATACCCAAACAATTGGAGTTTAACAAGCGTTATGACTGTTTTAAGTTTGAAAATTTTACCACTAAGCCAGAGGGGGAATGATTATATTTGTAAGCAGCACAATGAATGTATTCATTCTTTGTCTGTGTCTATAATTTTCTATTATTTCTTAAGAATTTTAGTTTTCTCATTGAGCCTTCAGTAATTCACTTGACATATATTCATTGATCATTTATTATGTGCAATGATTGCTTATGTACAAGGCTTAAATACTTAATAACAACCACAACAGAAACAAACAAAATTTTTTTTTGATGGGTACTTTTGTACCTAGCACTGTGGCATGTAACATTGTGGAGGCAACATGATGTAGGAGGAAGAAAATATACTTTGGAATTAGATGGCTCTGAGCCCTGGATTGTGATTTACATTTGTCTTTTGCTGACTTTTTTTTTTTTTTTTTTGAGAGAGAGTCTCGCTCTGTCACCAGGCTAGAGTGCAGTGGCATGACCTCAGCTCACTGCAACCTCTGCTCCCAGGTTCAAGCAATTCTCCTGCCTCAGCCTCCCAAAAGCTGGGACTACAGGCATGCACCACCACCCACCCCTAATTTTTTTGTATTTTTAGTAGAGACAGGGTTCCACCATGTTGGTCAGGCTGGTCTTGAACACTTGACCTCGTGATCCACTGCCTCAGCCTCCCAAAGTGCTAGGATTACAGGTGTGAGTCACCATGCCCTGCCTCTAACTATGTATTTTGACAAAGCATTTAGATTTTGTGGACCTTGATTCTCTCATTTGTAAAATTGACAAAATTGAAGGTGAGATAAAGTGCTATATAACTTGTTTAGTAATATATGGTGAATATTGGCTGGGCATGGTGGCTCATGATTGCAATCCTAGCACTTTGGGAGGCTGATGCGGGAGGATTGCTTGAGCCAAGGAGTTGGAGACCAGTCTGGGCAACATAGTGATACCTCATCTCTAAAAAAATTAAAAAAAATTGTGGAATATTATTATAATAATTATCTACCAAACAAGCAAACTATAAAGTTCTTCCTATTAGTATACAAGTACTTAGAGACATTATTAGTCCTTATACTTAGAGAATTTGTCTTCTATTAATAATTGGGTAGATAAGATACTTACAAACTTTAAGTAACAAAAGTTAAGAATGAACTTTATCAGTACTCAAGAAAGCCATTCTCTTTCATAGAAAAATTTACAAATAAGGCTGTATAATTGTCAGGTAAGTGCTATAAATAACAAGTGTTGTAGATATGCAGAAGTGGACGAAATGTAGGCTGGGATTCTCATGACCTGCAATCCCAGATGATTCTGATTCCGGAGGTCTGCAGACCACCCTTTGGCACACCCTTTTCCAAAGGATCCAGTCCAAGATAGTAGTTGTTAGATAAAAGTGGTGATAAACACATCATTTTACCTCATGATTAATCATATCTACCTCTCTTTTACCTGACTAAAGTTTGAATTTTCTGAAAGTGAGTCAGTGTTTAGGATAGATATCTAGGTTCCAGACCTTGAAGTCCTTCTCTCACTGAACTCTTTGCTCTTACTTTTCCTACCTTAAGTAAAAAAGTAACTAAGTCCTATTGGTTTAATTGCCTATATATTTCATACTATGCCACCCTTTCTGTGACTACTATGATTGTATTAGTCAGGCTGCCATGACTATTTCAGTAGTTTCCTAATTTAACTTGCTACCTCAGGCTTATACCTTTTCTTTTTTTTTTTTTTTTTTTT
>NW_016107529.1:514011-537760 GCF_001604975.1 Cebus imitator | reverse complement strand
GTGGGAGTGTAAATTAGTTCAACCATTGTGGAAGACAGTGTGGCGATTCCTCAAGGACATAGAAATAGAAATTCCATTTGACCCAGCAATCCCATTACTGGGTATATATCCAAAGGCTTATACCTTTTCAATATGTTGTATGTGTTTTTGCTCAAGTCATTTTCCTGAAGCATAGCTTTAATCATATCACTTCCTACTAAAAAACTTTCAGTAACTTCCTGATGCCTTTTGAATGAAATAAAACTTCCTCAACATGTCATTTAAGAGCCTTTAGTTTGGACTAAACCTCTCTTTCTATTCTTCCTTTGTTTCACTCTGTCATATTTACCCAGTATTCTAGTCAATCTAAAGTATTCATTATACACGAAACATATTTTTTGCTGTTTTTTCTTCATTACTGTTTTGTTTTAGAAATGCCTTCTTTACATGGCCTTCTCCAGGAACCCCTATTACCATCAAGTCTTCACCTTTTGACAAAATGATTAATCATTTAAGATCTATTTCAAATATCATTTTATCCATAAAAACTTTCTGAAATTTGCAATTAGATATGTGGTATCTCCCAGTACTAAATCAAATTTTTAAGCTATTCTTATAACATAGTTCTCTGCTTTCTAGTATAGTTACTTTTTCCTAGAATGTAATCGGCCCTTTAATGACATATATTATTTCTTACTCCTCTTCTTACTTGCCTGATGGATTTGGAATAGAATCTTATATCTAATATTAAATTTAATGTTAAATCTTATATCTAATGTTAAAATGTTACAGATAGAGGGAAAGCATTTTGGAATCCCACAGACTTCAGTTCAAATTCTGTCTCTGCTGTTTGCTGGTTGTGTGACTTTCTGTCTGGTACTCAGCTGAGCCTCAATTTCTTCAACTGGAAGGAAAAGTTTCACCTACCTTATAGGGAGGAGAGTGGTAAAAACTAATTGTTGTATGAAATGTAAAGCATCTGGAACAAAATAGGTTTATATTGAATGATAATTATGAGTGTTTTAGAAGCCGATAAATATTTTTGAATGGACCTGAAAGTAGCCACTAAATTATTATTTAGGGAAACTAATAATTAACATGGGGTGGAAAGGTATTTGAGAAATTACAGAGTTTATATAGCAAGTTTTCTAGTATTTTTAAATTTAGACAGAAAGATTTCATTATAACTTTCCAGCAGCAGTACTTGAGATAGACAAGGTTGAAGCCTTGATTGTTTATAGCATTTTGTCTGGTTGCTATATTTTCTTAATATAAATTTCTCTGTATCACATATGGGGAGTTTGAAGCTGGTATTAATTTTGCATTATTTGTATGAAATTATTTTTTTATTGTGGTAAGAACACTTAACATGAGACTTACCTTTGTAACATTTTAAAATGTGAACAGTATTATTAGCTATAGACATAATGTTGTACAGCAGGATATCATTTGGTTTTGACAATTAACTATTTGCTTACAGCAATTAGGTGTTAGAATATATGTTATAATACTCCTTTTATACTTTGGTTTATAGAACTGTAAGTTCATAGTTCTGATATAATAGTTTCACCAACTCTTTATTAGAGAATGCGTTTCTGTAGCACTGGTATTGTCCAGAACATCATTTTTGGACTCTTAAGAATGTAATTGGATGCTACAAGGGAAGAATTTTCCTGTGTAGTTGAAAACTGATTGTAATAAAAATGTGATATTCAATAGTATTATTCAATTGGTAGCACATAACTTCATATTTACACTGATTGATTTTCTTCAATTGCTTAACCGCCTACTAGGTTCAGCATTTTCCATGTTAATTTTGATTTAGTATTTTTATTCCTGAAAGCAAACAGGGAACAAACCATATATTATCACTGCAAGTTTTTTTCAGAAGCTAGTGAGAAACTCAGAATCTGTAACAATGAAATAATGTGAAGGTAAATTACCATAATATACAAGGGGATTCCATATCCTAGCAATCTTCTATAGACTGCTGACTTGAATCATACCCATGTGAAAATTATCTATGTACTATGATGTCAGAAACATAAATTAGTTCCTACTATGTTAGGAACAGGATATTTTTTTGATATGCTCAACATCCATTTTCTTCTAATATTTATAAGCATTTATGAATAGAAAGTTGCCTTCTGCTATGCAAGTAATATTCATAAACTGATAATTCATTGATTAAATTCTGAGTCCTCATGTACAGAAGAAAAACATAAAAAGGATGTCACACATATATGTATACACTAATATTTATAATTTTATTAATAATTGAGGAGAACTTGGTGGAATGTAATGGTATTACATTTATTAACTGACTTCATGTGATTGTAACTAAATTCGGCTCTGTGAAATTATGAAGTGAGTTATCTGAGAGGCACCCCGAAGTCACTGTGCATCAAACTTTGTAGTCTTTTCAACATTGAACCTCCTCCTGTCTTCCCTTTATGAATCTATAGACATCCTCATTCACCCTGTCACTCAAACAAGAAATCCAATTTATAATCTCTTCAAGGCTGTGTGGCTGATGAGTAATATACAATCAATAAATAGAGAAAATGGAAGCAATAAAAGCAATTGGAAGAGAATTTACAAAAATTTCTGTCACCATATTCACCAACTTTCTTGCATCTGTGCCCTTTACTCTTTCTTTCCATGTCTTACTGGAGGAACTGAGGGTACCCTCAGATAATAACAGAAACAGTTTCTCCAGTAAGAGATGGAAAGAAAGAAAGCTGGTAAATATGGTGACAGAAATTTTTCTGTAGTCCGTTTAGGATGCTATAACAAAGTACCATAAATTGGGTACTTTTTAAGCAACATTACTTTATTTCTCACAGTCCTTGAGGTTGGAAAGTCCAAAATCAAGGCATTGGCAGATGTGACATCTGGTGAAGGCCCATTTTTTGGTTAATAGATGGTGTCTTCTCATTGTGCCCTCACACAGTAGAAGGGGAAAGGTAGCCTCTGGGGCTTCATTTTTAAGGTCACTTATCCTATTCATGGGGCTCTGCCCTCATGACATAATTATCTCCCAAACTCCTTGCCTCTGAACAGCATCAACTTGGTGATTAGGTCTCAACATTTGAATCTTGGAGGAACACACATATTTAGATCATAGAATTGTGCCCCTGGCACACTGAAGCTTGTCATTTTCAGAAGGAGAATGCATTCATTCCATCCCAGTAGCCCCAAAAGTCTTTACTATTTCTGGCATCAACTCAAAAGTCTAAAATCCAGAGTTTCATCTAACTGTCATCTCAATTAGATATGGATGAGACTCAAGGTATGATTCATTCTGAGGCAAATGACTCTCCAGCTGTGAATCTATGAAATCAAACATGTTATGTGCTTACAAATTACAATGGTGAGACAGTCAGGATAGATACTCTCATTCCAAAAGGGAGAAATAGGAAAGATGAAAGGGGTGGCAGATTGCAAGTTAAGTCCAAAACCTTAAGAATATACAATAATCTTATTTGACTTGAGGCTTTTGCCTCCAGGCCTTCCAGGGGAGAAGTCCCATTTCTGCAGCTTTACTAGGGAGGGATTGAGTCCCCAAAGCTCTGGGACCCTGCCCTAATGGCTTTGCAGATTTCAAGGGTTGGAGTCACCTGTCTATGGCTTTCCCAGTCTGGAATCACATGCCAGTGACTCTACTGGTCTGGGATCATGGGGGTAGCTGTACCCCCATGGCTCAACTAGGCATTGGCCTAGTGGAGACTCTACAATGGCCCCACTCTCAGCTAGCTCAACCCAGCACTCTGCCTGGATTGCATGCCTAAAACTCTGGGTGGTTCCATACTTCAAAATCTGTGTGGAGGTAGCCACATTTCCATAGCTTGTATAGTCTGAGAACTGGCAGAGGTGGCACCACACAAACTTTGGCAAGGTTTATGTTTGTGTCCTCCAGAGGGGTGGCAACTACTGCCTATACCACACCTGGGCCTACTAGAACCGAACTTGAGGCGGCCAAAGACTGCCATATCAGAATGTAGGGAGCATAGCTTTGAGGTGGTACTGGCCAGCTAGTATGTGGGTCCTGTGGGTACCTATGGCTCCTCTTTTGAAATTGTTCTGTCCCCCAGGTCATGGCACTCTGGGCCTGTGATAAGAGGGGTATCCCTGATAATCTCCAAAATGCCTTTTGGGTCATTCTTCCATAGTTTTGATGAATAGAACTTGGCTGATTCATACTAATTTTATCAAGTATTCCTTGGCTACACCATTAGTATTCTCTCCCAAACATGGTTTCTCATTTGTTACAGTTTTGGAGAGGCTGAGAGTTTTCCAAATCTTGAAGTTCTGTTTTATTTTTTATTTAAAGTTTCATTTTAAAATTATTTCTGTATTTTTTACATTAGAAGCCAAGTTGCACCTTCAACACTTCACTTTGATTTCTTTAGCCAAATGTTGTATTTCACAAGTTCTACAAGTTCTACCTTCAACAAGTTTACCTTCACAAGTTCTACCTTCAACAAAATACTAGGACACAGACACAATTAAGCCAAGTTCTTTGCCATTTTATAACAAAGGTTGCCTTTCTCATTTTGCAATAATGTGTTCTTTATTTCTTTCCGAGAGCTCATCAGAATAACCTATGCCATCCATATTTCTACCAGTATTCTGATCATGACCACTAACTCTGAGAAGATTGAGGCTTTCTCTATAACTCCCCTGCTGTCCTACTAAGCCTTTACAAGAGCCACCCTTAACAGTCTGTTTATAGCAATGTAGGCTTTTTCTAGCATGTACCTTCAAACGCTTCCATCCTTAACCCATTACAGTTTTAAAGCCACTTCTACATGTTAGGTATTTGTTATAGTAGTATCTGATTATCAGTACAAACATTTGTCTTAGTTTGTTTGGGCTGCTATAAATAAGCTGGGCGGCTTTAAAACAATAATAATTTATTTCTCAGAGTTCCACAGTCTGCGGATACCTAGAACAGGGGTTTGGCAAATTTGGTGTCTGGGAAAGGCCCAGTTTCTGTTTCATAGATATGCCTTCTCACTGTGTCCTCACTTAATGAAGGAGTAAGGCAGCTCTCTGGGGCATCTTTTATAAGGGCACTTACCTCATCTATGAAGGATCTGGCCTTGTAACCTTATCAGCTGCCAAAGACCCTGTCTACACGTAGCATCACATTGCCAATTAGGTTTTAATGTATGAATTTTGGGAGAAGCAAGCATTCAGACAATCTCAAATTCCATTTAATTTCACCTACTCAAGGACATCACCTCAGCAATTCTCTGTATCTTCTTTATTTCTGTTTTTTATCTCTAAGTTATTCCCATTAACATACAAATATGCTGTTATTTCCCCTATCTTTAAAAATCTTTCTCTTTCTCCACAACCCCACCAGTTACTACTTCCTTTCTCTGCTCCCCTTTACAGAAAAACAAATATTTATAGAGTTGTCTGGCTGTAATTTCTTTTTCCCTGAAACGCATTCAGTCAGGCTTTCATGAGCCATACCGTTTTTCCAAAAGGCTCTTCTCAAGTTCATTAATAACCTCCAGTTTGCTAAATCTGAGTTCTTTTCCTCTGTCCTTATAGTTCTGTCAACAGGATTTGACCCAGTTAATGATTCGTATCCCCTCCTCTTTGATAATACTTCTTTCTTTGGCTTTAAAAATACATGCCAAACTCCCTGGTTTTCCTTCTCCCTCATTGGCCACTTCTTTACATTTGTTGATTCTGCCTCATTTCTTTATCTTCTATAAACTGAAATGTTTCAGGGCTCAGTTCTTGTACATTTTCACTATCTACAATTATTCCCTTTGGTTATCTCATCTGATTACTTGACTTTAAATATGGTCTACACCATGATGTGCTTTAGAGTCATATGTCGGGGGTGAGCCCAGATAAATCACCATTCAACCCATGAAACAAGAAGAAATAATACAAATGCTGCTATAGGCCTCAAGTTTTATTGTGATTTGTTATGCACCTGGGGTACTCTAATGTAAATATTGACTTCATCATCATGAAAGCAAATTTAAGTGCGTGAAAAGCCTGATTTTCAAATTGTTTAACTCATTTTCAGAATGTATTGAATAGATTTCTGTCTCACCAGCAAATATGTTTGTTAACTGATGAAAATGCAAATTATATATAGTCACACTAGTTAGTCCTACAGTTAGTGAACAAAGTGGAACCTAATTTTATGAATTATTTAGTAATTTCAGTCTTCAATAATATAACAAAATGATCAGAGTTTTCAAAAATAATAAATGTGATTAATTCATACATGATTTTTCCTAAGTCTGAGCCAGTATAGTATGAATTACTTTCATGTAGGTGAAATTATACTTCATAATAAATGCGAATATACTTAAATAATTTTAATTTACTTATTGCCCTTCCTTTTGACCTCATGCATTGTATATGTATACTGTACTTAGAGAATGGCTTACATTGTGGGTGTCCAACCGTTTGGAAGGTGTCCCTTCCCAGGGACACATTGGAAGAAGAAGAGTTGTTTTGGGCCACACACAAAATACAAGAAAAGGTATTTGAATAATTTTTGTAATATCTGCCATCACAGATAAGCAAAAATGTCCTTGCATTCAAAGGATGGATATGGCTGGCTTACACTAACACACTGATAGTTTTTTTGTGAGAGAAGAAAGAGTACTTTTAAATTTATACTTAATATAAAAAGAATTATGGTTTAAGATTTTAAGGAGTCTGTTGTGAGAAGTTCTAACAGCCAAATTTTAACTACTAATTTAAAAAATTCCAGCCACATAAGATTCATCGATGCTGTATTTTTAGAGATTAGCAGCACACTTAAAGAACAATTTTCTAGCATGAATTTAAACCACACATCTTAGGATAGGTTACTTTATTTCACTTCTTTTTAATAGTAGTATCTTTTGTGTTTCAGAGAAACATCAAAGCAAATGAAATATCAGAAGTTTAAATAAACAAATATTTTAGTTGACATCAGATTAGAAAAAGTGGGTTTATTAAGATAGTACAATTATAGAAGCCTGGTCAATAATAATTATTATAATGATAGCAATGACTTATATTTGTTAAATACTATAGTACCTTTTTCAAAGGTTGCTCAGATTCATTATCTCATTATGTCAGTGACACGTTGAGACAAATATTGGGTTATCGTAATCTTCATTATTATTATCTCTGGTATGGACATGAGAAAACTGTAGTTTAGAGAAGTAGAGTGACTTTTTCAAAATCACAGAGCTGGCTAGTAGCAGAACTGGGACTAGGATTCCAAATCTTTATAAAGTTATATTTAATTTCAATAAACACTCAGTGCATTCATTAAATGTCACAGAAATGAAAGTTAAATATCTTTAAAGCAGAATAGAGAACGCCATTTAGATTTTGTCTATGGGCTTTTCATATTCTAAGTGATGGACAGGTGGTGCTTTCTGAAGCAGTACAGGCAAAAGTAGAGGGAGGAAAATTCATAGTTGGAGGATTTGGGTTCACGTCTCAACTCTGTTATTTGACTAGGTTAGTGATCTTGAGCAAGTTATTTATTCTCTACTACTTGGGCTCCTCATTTAAGGAGTGGGGGATCAAATCTTACTAGAATTACAAGGAAGAGAATGAATGAACATTTTTGAGTGAAAATCATAGGCAGACACTCTCCTAGAAGCTTTACATATAATGTTTCACTAAGTAAGATTTATTTAATATTATTTAATGAAATAAATTATGATTATATGAAATTTGTATATAACTTTATAAGTTATATATATTACACATATATAACATATATTTAACTTCATATGTTAAAATAATAAAATTTATTTCATATGTTAAATATAATAAAATTTAACTTATGAAGGTTTTTTTGAAATTGTAAAGCAGATACTGTAAAATTGCTATGAATCTATTCAGTTACAAATGAAGAATTTATTTTTATGTGCTTTTCTAGGGCAATGACTATTGGATAAATTAAATTAGTAAACATATTGGTAGAAGATCATGGTCTAATGTGTTATTCTTCACTGGGACAGTTTCTTTCTTACAGGACACTTTTAAAAACACACAGCTTTATCTCTAAAAGAGTGACTCCATAATAGAGGTATTTCAAACATTGTGCAGGCCACTTGAAGAGACATTTTTTTTTTTTAATAAGATTTACTCTGGGATGACTTTCAAATGATGCTTTTTAAGAAATTGCCTGTCATAGACAAACATATGTCTTGCTTTGCTTAATATGGGAATGTATATTATAATATCTCAACTGGGCTACTTCTTTGAGCATTCATTAGGAACACAAATCAGAGCAGAAAAGGAAACAGGGATGAATCTGTATGTATAGAATAATGTCATAAAGCCCATACACTTTTTTTCATATTTGAGATTCTCAGGTACAGGTTTGATGGTTATTGACTTATTTTAGACAAAGCTTTTACAGATCAAATTGTCTTGTTTCTCCCTGTATTAGTTATCTATTGCTGTGTAACTATTATCACAAACATAGTGGCTTGAAACAACACTTTTTTTAATCACAGTTTCTGTGGATCAGGAGTCTGGAAATAGCTTAGTGAGTCCTCTGTTTAAAGTGTTGTAAAGCTGCAATTGAAGTGTTGGCTAGGGTTTTAATCTCATTTGAGGCTTGACTCAGGGAAGGATCAACTTCTTAACTCATTCAGATTGTTGACAGAATTCAGTCTGATGTGGCTGTAGGACTGAGAGCTTCAGTTTATGGCTGTTGATTGGAATCTGCCCTCAGCTCTTAGAGACCATCCACAGTTTCTTGTTAAATAGAGTTCCCCAACATGGCCAATTGCTTTCTCAAAGCAGCAAGGGACAAAAAGAGAGATTTATGACATAATCATGATCATGTACTTGTAATCACTTACATATTACCACTTTTGCAATTTTCTTTTTGTTGGAAACAAGTCACAGGTCCCATCCGCACTCAAGGGGAGGAAATCACATAAAGGTGTAAACACCCAGAGGTAAAGATCACCGAGATCACCTTAAGAGACTGTCTCTAACGTAGTGTAAGCAGATAGTAGCAAATTAAAGGAAATGACTTCCGTCTAAAGGCTGATACTATGAAAGTGACAGCTCTTATGTTACTTATAGTTAGGGGATTGATGCCTTTCTTCCCTCTCCTACCCTCCCTCTTCTTTTTCCTGCAAACCTCACAATATTTATCTGTACATAAAGAAAGCTAATGGTGGAAGGTATAATTTTATTTTCTGTGTCCATCTGGATCGCTGTGACACTATCTGAGTTGTTTGATAAACATGTGGACATCACTATAAGTACTAGAAAGTCAAGGAGATAATGTATATTGATCACAACTACTCTCCTGAGACAGATTCAGAATGCCTTGTTATTTCAGAATTCTTTCTACTATGTATCTTCCTCTCTCTTTCTACTATCCACTCTTCCCTCCCTCACTTCCTATAAACAACCATTAAGAAACCTACAAGTCTTTTACAGCCCAGGCATTAATCATTACTAGCATACAACTTTCTCAGATCTTTCCAATGAGGATATTAATGGAACCCTGGGCTATAGTGATAGAATAAGTGTGCCAGGTAGACACTGTTTATTTCAGAGACCGAGAATTTCTGAACCGAGAGGATCTCAACTGTTGTACTTCAATTCTGACGTTTGCGTATTTTGGAAAATCTCCTAGAGCTGAGTCTGTGGATTATTTTATTTGATTTATAACCTTGACTTACAAAGTTATGATCACATGTTATTTTACTGTAGTGAAGTAGGCCTAATTATTAGAGTGATAGAGAAAGTCATATATTTTAAAGCTTTCTGTGAGGCCAAATGGTGCTTTTAATGAAAATTAACTTTAGGGAGACATTTGCAATGCACATGCTACACCACTGATATAATAATTCATTTTATACCCTTCCTGAGAATCTAAATTCATTGTTTCATATCACCATCATTATTATTTTATTTTACCCTAGGCAAATGGAAAGTGGATGGTATACTAGAAATTTCTCTATTTTCTTACCATATTTTGGCATTCTTATTTCCTTAGCTATTTAAATAAAAGATAAGTAACTATAATTTTGAAGAATTTGTATTATTTTATCTGCAAACAAACATTTAAATATCTGTTGATATTTTCCATGGAGATTAATATTTAATTTACAAAAATGCAGAAAATATTTGAAATACAATAAAATGCTTTCAGAGTTTGGAAAATGAAATAACAAACATTTAATGGAAAGACCTTTGAATATAACATTGCAATTGTCATATAAAAAGTTCTTTGGCTCCATTCAAAATGTCAATATTGAATCATCAATCCAAACCATATAAAGAAAGCAGTAAGAACTTAAATAAAAAGAACTTAAACATTAAATATGTCAGTCAGTAGATGCATAGATGCCTCATAGAGTAACATTTGGAATGCAGTTATATTCTTCAACAATCAAACTAGACAATGAAATCATAAAAATGGCATTTTATGTTTTATCTGTAAAAACTCATTAGCTTAAGATTTTAAACTGTATTAAAGATGTATACAATTGGATAAATTTAAATGCATGTATTAGTGGAGTAAATGAAATATTCTGGCAATTAATAATTGTATATTACTACGAAAAGTATCAAGATGACTATTAACTGCTACCATCACTGCTTATATTTATTGAACATTTCAATGTTTTAAGTTCTAAACACTGCTTAACTTATTGGATATTTGAAACAATCCTCTGAGGCAGGTTTGTTATCTTTAATCTTAAAGAAAAAGAGTAAAATAACATTTTATCTTCATAGCATAAAACCAAACCTTGACGTCCATTGCTTAATGTCTTAACTTGATTATCCATCAGATTCTAGTCTTTTCCCTCTGGCCACATGCAATTTTGCCATTTTATTCATAAAGAGTATCCCACAGTGAGAAGAGGTACCTACTTTAAAAAATGATAATTGGCCAGGCAAGGTGGCTCGCACTTGTAATTCCAGCACTTTTGGAAACTGAGGCGGGTGGATCACCTGAGGTCTGGAGTTCTAGACCAGCCTGGCCAACATGGTGAAAGCCCATCTCTGCTAGAAATAGAAAATCAGCCTGGTGTGGTGGTGCATGCCTGTAGTCCCAGCTACTCAGGAGGCTGAGACAGGAGAATCACTTGAACCCCGGAGGCAGAGGTTGCAATGAGCCCAGACCGTGCCATTGCACTCTAGCCTGGCAACAGAGAGAGACTCCATCTCAAAAAAAAAAAGATAATTAAGGCTGGATGCAGTGACTCATACCTATAATTCCAGTGCTTTGGGAGGCTGAGTTGGTAGGATCGCTTGAGGCCAGTGTTTCAGGACCGGTCTAGGCAACATAGTGAGACACTAAGACCTCATTCCTACAGAAATATTTTAAAAACTTAGCCATGCATGCTGGCACATCTGTAGCCCTAGATCTTTGGGAGACTGAGGTGGGAGGATAGCTTGAGCCCAGGAGTTTGAGGTTGCATTTGAGCTATAATTCTGCCACTCCACTCTAGGCTGGTAAACAGAGCAAACCCTGTCTCTTAAAAAAAAAAAAAAATTAAATGTAGACTTTGCATTTTACTTCTTGATAGTGACCCATAATATAACAAATGTAACCATTTATTTATCCTAGGCGCAGTTACAATCTTGTCTTCTATAAACATTAGTATTCTGAGGTTCAGAAACTTTAATATCAGAAGAGAACAAATTGAATGCCAAAGGCATCACAATTTCATCATTGATTTGTGCAACTTGAATGGGAAGATAATTCAGAAATTTCTTTCCCAAAGCTCAGAATATTTAAATTTAATTAACTCTTAAACTATTCTTGTGAAATTGACAGGATTTACAAATACTGTTATTTTTTGAATGGAAATTTCCTAAAAAATTTGCTGGAGATTAAATGGCAGATTTAGACTATGTAATACATTCTAATTCTAGAAAGAACAATATAATCCTCCCATTTTAATAAGATCATAATACAATGCTAAGCTAAATATTTAGATATTTTATTATAGCAAGAATGCTTCATGTGAGATCTACCCTTTTAACAGAATTTTCAATGTACATTGCAATATTGTTAACTATAGGCAAAGTGTTGTATAGTTGTAAAGCAGATCTCTAGAACTTACTCATCTTGTATAACTGGAAATTTATACCCATTGAAAAGTCAATTTTAAATATTAAAATAATAATATGTACTCATTATTGGAAATATGTAAAAGATAGAAAAGGCATAATGAAGCAAATTAAAATAATTTGTAATTTAGAAACCACAATTCTACCACATACAAATAAATTCTAATACCTGCATATTCTTTTTTGATTTATAGAAAAACTGCAGAAGCACACAGTTCTTTTTTGAACGGTTGAGATTCCTTATAGATGAAGAGTGAATTTTTTTATGCTTTTCACTTTATTATACATGAACGAATGTTTAAGTCATCTGATGTTTTAAAAAGATAATTTTAGTAGTCCATATGACAGAATATTATTCAGTGGTTGGAATTATTTAGTGATTTCCCTATTGTTGAGCATTTAATCACTAATGTTGCTATTTTGAATAATGTTGCATTTAATATCTTTATACATATTTTGTCTTTTTTTCTCCTCATTTTCTGAGGTTACTGTACTTAGAAGTATAATTATAATTTCAAAGGATCTGAATCTTTTTTTTGATCCCTTAAAGTCTACTGATAATTACTTTACAGAATGATTATATACCAATTTAAGTTTCTACAAACACTTTAGAAAAATCATTACATGCTCATCTATATATCATTGGTAAGGTTAAACTTATTTTCATATATTTGTTAATATTTATTATTCTGCTTCTGAATTATCTGTTCATATCTTTTGCCCGTTTTTCTATTGGATTTTTAATATTTTACTAGTGGCATATTTGAGCTCTTTATGGTTTAAGAACATTAAGCCTTAGTTATTATTGTGGCCAGTAGTTTCTTAGCTTGATATATTTTAATTTTATGATTATGATTTTGGCCTAAGATAATTTACATTGTATGTAGTCAATTATATTGATTATTCATTGTGTATTTTCTCTGACTGCTTTTATGTTTAATTCTTCCAGCTCAGGAAAATAGTTACTCAAGTTTTTTTCTAGCCTTTTTATGGTTTTATTCTGTATGTTTAATTCTGTAATCCTCATCAAAATTATGTTGGTATATGTTGTAAACTGAGGTTCTAACTTAAAATTTTCTGAATATCTATTTTTATCAATTATTTATTGAATAATTTATCTATTCATTACAGATTTGGGATGTTCCCTTTATTATATCTTACTGACACACATGTGCATACTCACACGCACATGCGTGTGCACACACACACACACGCACACACACACACGGTCTGTGGTTCATAACATTTTTCCCTTAGATTTTTAAATTGGAATCATCTTGGGTGCTTACGAAAATGCATACTCCTGGGCCATAACTATGGAATACTTCAGTAACAACTCTACAGATGTGTCTCAGGAATACAAGGACACCAATGATTTTCCTACCTTTTCAGAAATTTTATATCCTTCTCATTTATTCAGCTTTCTAGATACATATTTCAGTGAATTTATTTTGAAAATATCATTGAGATACCTTTACTTAATTCCTGAGGGAATTATATTAAATCGTATATTAATTCGTAAAGCAATGGCAACTTTGTGATAGTCTTATTTGGGTATATGGCACCTTGCCATTTGTTATTGTCTTCTTTTTTAATAAAAGATTTAAACATAAGTGAAAGTCCTCATATACTTTATAATGGTACTTTTATTTTTTATATTTTGAAATATCAGCTGAATGCTTATGTTTAGGAAAGTGTATATGACTATACCTAATATGTTCTCTTTAATTAAAATCTCATTTCAGTTTTTCTTTATCCCAGTGACATTCTTCTTATTCTCAGTGAGTTTATCGTAGTTTTCCTTTTTTTATTTCCCTATCTTCATATTTAAGGGCAGACATTTTGTCTTATTATTTTCCAATTAATTTCCTTTACTTTTATCTAGTGCTAAGCCTAACACAAACAAGTGTCCAGCAAATATTTTATAAATTATATTGAATTAACAGCATCAATTTCTGGACCTCAAAATGAAATAGTCATGAGTGAATTAATATTTATGCTCCTGGGACATTTGAAAATATCCCAAATTGAGGTTCTTATAAATATTCTTTCATTCAACATTCATTTAACCAAATATTTATTGAATGCCTATCATGAGTTATGCATTATGCTAGGAACATGAGGTTATAAACATAATTAAGAAAATCCCTTATCCTCAAAATTTTTACTGGCAATGAAGAGAGAAAAATTTGTAGGTAAGTAATAGAAATCCAAAGTGTGATAACAGATATGTGTAAAAACGCTGTTAGAATATTTCTTAATACTGGTGGCAGTTAATTTATAGTATATTCAATGGAAGTATTAGCACTTTCTTAGACAGGATTGGAATCCTAGATTCTCTTTAAAACCAACAATTGTTTGACTTTGGACAAATTATTGCCTCTCTGAAAATTATTTGCTCATCTAACATGAAGATAATCATATTTATCTGATTTTAAATGAATTGCATAGGTAAATTGATGTACATATCTTGTACAAAATTAATTCTCTTGTCTTCTTACTGTGTGAGAAGATCTTGGGTAATTTAACTTTAATCAGTTTTCAATTTTTCATTAAGGGGAGAACTTATAAGTGAGAATACTCTGTACATGAAATTGTTTTTTCTATGATTTGGCAAAAAAAATGGCTTTAAAAAAAATTTTTAGAGGTGACAATCCCTCTCTTCAACTTGCAGAGTGCCTGTATTCTGAGGGAGCAAAATGTGTTAAACACAGTCTCATGTTTCTACTCTTTTGATTTTCACTTATTCTTCAATTTTTCCAAGCTGTTTTCCACTTTTACTCATGACTCCCCTGAAACTATTCTGTTCAAAGTCATCAGTGACTATCATGTGGCTAAATTTAAAGCACATTTCTATCCTCATGATAATTGATTTCTATAGCTTTCAACTGTAGACTTCTTTCTTTCTTGAATCAGTCTTCTTCTTTGGACTCTGCAGTAACTCACTCTTCCGATTTGTCTTCAGTCATACAGGCTACCCACTCTGGATCTCTTTTATTGGGTCCTCTTCTAATAAAATCCTAAGAGTTAAATTGCCTCAGATCACAGTTCTAGTCTCTTTTCTCTTTCTTTTTTCATCTTTTTAATTTATTATTCCTAAATTTAAATTTCTTACCTAAACTTCTGTCTTAACTTCAGATTTTCACGTTCAGCTATCTGCTTGACATCTTCACTTGTATTGTCATAGACATTTCAAACGTAATGAGATCCAAAGTAAAATTTTAGATTTTTTACTTTTGAACCCATTCCCCATCATTATGATGAGAACTACTATTCACACAGATGCTCAAGCCAGAAATATGGATGTCAACCAGTTCTCCCTTTCACTCACCTGTGGTATTCATTCCATCTAAATTTATCTTCAAAGCAGCAGTCTGCATGCTTCTCTTCAGTTCTATTATTATCCTTCTACTCCCAAAGGTTATTTTGTGTTTAAGGAAGCAAGTGAGTACCCTGGTGTGCCCAAAGACTGGGAGGAGCGGAGGAACATGGTCAGAGAAGCTGGAAATCCATTTAGTGTCAACTTACAGAGTAACCACTATGCCATTCTGTTTAAACCTAATTTTGTAGTTGATAAGAATTATTTGAAGAAATTAGAAACAGAAATTTGAGTACCAGATATATGTCAGATACTGTTTGGGGCTCTAGGGCTATAACTGTCACCAAAAACTAGCGAAGTTCTTGTTCTCATAGATCTGATATTTTTGTGTGGGAGATAGCCCATTAAAATATTTAAATATTAGGTGATGAAGAGTACTCTGAATAAAAATAAGAGGATAGAGAGTAATGGACTTCTATTGTTTGGTTACATGGTATTCATTTATGCAAGAAATAATGATTTTGTGTTCACCTCAGTAAAGCTTTTATGTATGCACAGTTTCTCCTTAGTATAACCATATGAAATGCATATTATTATTCTCATTAAACAAACAAGAAATATAAGTCTAGAAAGATTATTTACCCACATTTATGAGTCTAACAAATACTTGACTTAAAGTTTAAGTCTATTTTATGACTATACCTTCTCAATTTCTGCTATATTCCTCTTACCATTTTGCCAGAACCATTGGCCTTGAGACGGGTTGGATGGGCATGTGTGATTAAGTAAGGGTTGCATCTTGGAAACCAGTGACAAGAGCATTTTAACAGTTCAGATGAAATATAATAAAAACCTGAGGTAGGAAAGAAAGGACTTGATTTATTTACCAAGAAATACATAAAGGCAAATCCATTGTTTGCCAATGGACCTATGTAAAGCACCCAGCTATATTCTGCCTTTTAGTAGTTTTCTATTTATTTCCATACTCACAAAATGATTTATAATATTTAGGAAACCATAACTGTCCTTTTTCTTTTCATCTCCACAAAATGCCATTTGACTACACTTCAAAGTTTATATATACTTCTATTCTGGTTTATAATATAATCAGTAATTTGTTCCTGGTTTAAGCAAGTACATCTTTATTCGTCCAGTTACCAATAGTTATGGACTGTTAATCTTGTGTAGTTGCTGGTTTTTAACATATTCTCTATTAGGAAGCTATGTTTAATTGGCTCTTTTTTATAATAAATATAAAAAGAGAAGTTTTAAAATTATAATAAACCTATAAGTTGCTGATCTATAAATATTCCTTCCCCAAAGCTAGTGGGAGTTCTCTCAAACTATACTCTTGTTATTTTGTGATGTAATACCACCATATTACAAAAAAGAAGACAAGCGATGAAAGTTACCCAGGAGAATATGTCCGTGATGCTGCTGGGCATGCAAATTTTATCAACATGGCTTGTAGTAATTTTATAAATAGAAAATTTACTGGGGTAATGTTATGTTGTAGGTATTTACATATGTCATTTATGTAACATAAATTTATTGAGTACATTCTATATTTCAGACATAATGCTAGGGACAGGGTTTACATAAGTGAAAAAGATTTGGTTTCTCCCCTTAAAGAGCTGATATCTGGTGGGAGAGCTGCAATATGAAATTAACAAACACATATATAGTTGCATGTAGTGAGAAGTGGTGTGAAAGAAAGAGAGAATTTAGTAGTACAAATACCGAAGAAACTTTTAGATTAGTTAAGAGAGTCTTCTGTGATGAGATAAGCTTTAAACTGAGACCTAAAAGATAGTAGGGATCTGTGAGAGGCAGGGAAGAAGACAGCATAGAGAATGGTCTTGATGTAGGATTTAGGAACTGAAAAGAGGTTCATTAAGTGAGGGAGTGGCAAAATATGAAAATACAAAGATAGGGACTAGATTATGTAGTGTCTCATAGACTGTAGTAAAGGGTTTTTTTCATTTGATATGTATTGGAAAACCATTGAAGAAATTTAGGCAGGATACTGAAATGAACTGATTTGGGGGAAGGTGATAGTATATGGAATTAGAAATTTTGGGAGAAATTGTTATGGGCTATTAGAATTGAACTACACTAAGGCAGAAAGTTTTACAGTAGGTGTTTAACATATATATGTATATAACATGTATATCCATGTAGATATGGATATGCATATATTTAGTATTCCATTTTATTTTATGTTGGCTTCTTATCTATAACTCTATTTATATTAATATATTAATCTGTCCATACATTCATTCATTCATTCATTTATGGCAGTTGCTCTAGCGCTAACAATATGCATGCTTCACTTAATCAAAGTCTAGAGCCAATACTGTATCACTTTACATTTCACACTTCTTATATCACACTTTCTGCTTATTTCACACTTGATACATCAGACTTGACACTTCCCATTTCATACTTCAAAACTGTAAGAACCTTATAACAGTCTAATTCCATTTTCCTGTTCTGCCCCATCCTTTGGATATTGTATCATATGTTTTATATTTTGTACATTATAAAGCTCACTAAAGTGTTAATATTTTAGCTTCTATCAGTCAATTGGCTATTAAGACAATTACACATTAAAAACTTTTTAAAAATATAATGAATTCTAGTTCCAGATCCTTGAGGAATCACCACTCTGTCTTCCACAATGGTTGAACTAATTTACACTCCCACCAACAGTGTAAAAACTTTCCTATTTCTCCACAACCTCTCCAGCATCTGTTGTCTCCTGACTTTTTAATGATCACCGTTCTAATTGGCATGAGATGGTATCTCATTGTGGTTTTGATTTGCATTTATCTAATGACCAGTGATGATGAGCTTTTTTCATGTTTGTTGGCCACATAAATGTCTTCTTTTGAGAAGTGTCTGTTCATATCCTTTGCCAACTTTTTGATGGTGTTGTTTGTTTTTTTCCTGTAAATTTGTTTAAGTTCTTTGTAGATTCTGGTTATTAGTTCTTTGTCAGATGGGTAGGTTGCAAAAATTTTCTCCCATTCTATAGGTTGCCTGTTCACTCTAATGATTATTTCTTTTGCTTTGCAGAAGCTCTTTAGTTTAATTAGATCCCATTTGTCAATTTTGGCTTTTGTTGCCATTGCTTTTGGTGTTTTAGTCATGAAGTCTTTGCCTATGCCTATGTCCTGAATGGTATTGCCGAGGTTTTCTTCTAGGGTTTTTATGATGTTAGGTCTCATGTTTAAATCTTTAATCCATCTGGAGTTAACTTTTGTATAAGGTGTAAGGAAGGGTTCCAGTTTCAGCTTTCTGCATATGGCTAGCTAATTTTCCCAACACTATTTATTAAATAGGGAATCCTTTCCCCATTGCTTGTTTTTGTCAGTTTTGTCAAAGATCAGATGGTTGTAGATGTGTGGTGGTACTTCTGAGGCCTCTGTTCTGTTCCATTAGTCTATATCTCTATTTTAGTACCAGTTCCATGCTGTTTTGATTACTGTAGCTTTGTAGTATAGTTTGAAGTCAGCTATTGTGATGCTTTGTTCTTTTTGCTTAGGATTCTCTTGTCTATGTGGGCTCTTTTTGGTTCCATATAAATTGTAAAGTAGTTTTTGCTAATTCTGTGAAGAAAGTCAATGGTAGCTTGATGGGGATAGCATTGAATCTATAAATTACTTTGGGCAGTATGGCCATTTTCATGATATTGATTCTTTCTAACCATGAGCATGGAATGTTTTTCCATCTGTTTTTGTCCTTTCTTATTTCCTTTAGCACTGGTTTGTAGTTCTCCTTGAAAAAGTCCTTCACATCTTTTGTAAGTTGTATTCCTAGGTATTTTATTCTCTTTATAGCAATTGTGAATGAGAGTTCACAAACTGTCTCATGATTTGGCTCTCTGTTTGTCTGTTATTGGTGTATAGGATTGCTTGTGATTTTTGCATATTGAATTTGTATCCTGAGGCTTTGTTGAAGTTGCTTATTAGGTTAAGGAGATTTGGGGCTGAGATGATGGTGTTTTCTGAATATACAATCATGTCATCAGCAATTGGCTTCCTCTCTACCCATATGAATACCATTCATTTCTTTCCAGCCTCATCCTGATACCATAACTGGGCAGAGACACAACAAAAAAAAGAAAATTGCAGGCCAGTATCCCTGATGAACATTGATGCAAATATCCTCAATAAAATACTGGCAAACCAAATCTAGCAGCACATCAAAAAGCTTATCTACCTGATCAAGTCAGCGTCATCCCTGGTATGCAAGGCTGGTTCAACATAGATGCTAGTTGGTTCAACATACACAAATTGATAAATGTGAAAAACAAAAACCATGTGATTATTTCAACAGATATAGAAAAGGCTTTTGATAAAATTCAGCACCCTTTCATGCTAAAAACTCTCAATAAAAATAGGTATTGATGGAACATACTTCAAAATCATATGAGCTATTTATGACAAACCCACAATTAATATCATACTGAATGGGCAAATGCTGGAACCATTTGCTTTGAAAACCAGCACAAGACAAGGATGCCCTCTCTCATCCTCCTATTCAACATAGTATTGGAAGTTCTGACAGGGGAATCAGGCACTAAATATTATTTTTACCACATTGTCTCTTTTTTGTTTGGAATTCTTAGTACGTGTTTGCTGTTTTCCCGTGCATCCACAAAACTTTGATAATTTTTCTTCAGCTTAGTTTCTCTGTGTTAGTCAGAGCAGATATTTTGTAATAGTTTCTTTTTATTCTGATGTTTTAAATCTGTTGTTCAACTCATTTTGTGAATTTTTAAATTTGTACATTATAAGTTTTAGGTCTATAATTTCCATTTTGTTCTTTTTATAGATTTTATTTTCCTGTATATGATTCTCTGTTCATTTGTTTATTCTTGGATTTTTTTTGTTATTTGAAGATATTTATAATATGTTCTTTGTTTGCAAAAGCCCAAATCTGGGCCATCTCGGTGTTCATCTGTATTGATGAATTTTTTTTCTTTTCATTTTATTTGTATATCTAGGAATATTGTATTATAAATTGGACAATATAAAGGGTATATTGTAGAAATTCTTGGTTCTGTTTTTGTCCTCTCTTTTTGTTCTCGTATGCAGTTCAGTTTTTGGCTGATCACTTTGAACTTATATAGACTTAGTTATATGCTTTGTAATGGCATATCTATGGAATGCCTAAGTTGTTTTCCAAGCTGCTGTAACTTGGGGCTGGTGCACAAAAGAATTAACTCAGCAGAGGAGTTCCTTTTTTTTTTTTTTAGTTTTTTTCAAGCTAGTCAATACAGCCAGAGGAGATTCTTAACGTTTGCCTATCCCCAATAAAAACTCTTTTTGTGTGACTGACCTTTGCTTGGCTCCTAGAATGCTCTTAGAACTCTGCACTTTCTCAAGAAGATCCTTTATGTGTGACAGGCATTGGCCTTTATCTGGCTCCTAGAATGCTCTTGGAATGTTCCGATAGGGCTGTTTTACATATTTGGTTTTTGGAAACATTGTACTAGCTTGTTTACATAGTTTATGTAAAAATTATAATTTGTGATGAACATCTGCTTTTTTTTTTCTGGGTGTTTGGAACTTCAGTGACTGACACCCCTTTCCCCACCAAAAAAAAAAAGAAAAAAAAAAATTCCTGGGTTTCTATGTGTAGGCAAGCTGGTAGACAACAACTCTCATGTCACAGTCCATTGTTGGAGGAACTAGGTGTTTCCTGTGTGACTTCACTGGGAGAGTACTTTTAGAAGCCTGTGCCTGGTTTTCTCCCAACTTCACCCTGTGTGCTTTTCCCTTTGCTGAGTTTGATTTGTGTCCTTTCACTGTAATAAACTGTAATTAAGGAAAACTTATTCTGAATCCTCTCAGTCTTTCTAGTGACCTATCTAACCTAGGAGTGATCTTGGCAACTCCCGTCATAGTACTCAACCTACAAACTCTCTTTCCTCAAGTTTTTGTCTGGGATTGGTTTTAATCTTTATTAGAGTGGGTCTAGGTTAGGTTGTACTTTATCATGTGATATGTCCTTTCTCTTTTCTCAGCTGGTTTCCATGGGTGTTAATGAAATGTTCAAAATGTCTCTGTATGCAGTCTTGGCTTCATACCCTTTGTTTCACTGTTACAGAAAGGACTTAGGGAGAGTGTCAGTGGAATTTTGTATAGTGTTGAAGAAACTATAGAAATAAAACTACCTTTGAGAAGGCTTTAGGTGAAGGAATGAAATGATTAAAAACTTCTTGGAAGCTAGATGAAAGAAGGTTCTTGTTATGTAGTGATGGAAAATTTAGGAACACTGGCACTGTAGTAATGTAGAAAGTAGAAAGTGTACTTAGTGAACTTAGTGATGTAGCTAAGGAAATTTCTAAGCAGAATGTTGGAAGCACTACCTGTTTTTTTCTTGATGCTTATAGTAAAATTTGAGAAAAGGGAGACAAATTAAAGCAAGGACTGTTAAACAAGAAAGATCCAGGGCTTTATGGTTTCAAAAAATGTTCAGTCTTTATAGATTGCAAATGATTCCAAAATTTTTCATCTCAGGTAAAGATAAAATTCGGGGCACTCTAGAAAAACTTTGTCTGGAGATGAAACTGAGGATATGACTATAAAATCCCTTGTTGAGACCGCAGAAAGATGAAAGGTGGTGCTTCAGAATACTAAGTTGAATAAAAAGTCCTCTAAATATTTTAAAGGTATACTTAAGCAGTCTTCTCAATGAAACAATGGAAGCTTGTAAGAAGCTTAGAGATATTGTTACTCAGCAAAAAGTGAAAGTAGAAAAGTGTCTCAGAGATCCATAGAACCTGCGAGTTAATAAATATTTCTTATTTTAAGGTGCTAAATTGTGAGATAATTGTGTTATGCAGCAATAGATAACTCATACCCGTAAGATAAAATATTAAGTAGAAAAATGCTCTCACACTATATAAGTAGTTTGATCTCAACCATGTAAAATATGAATATTTATAGAAAAAGATATGAAAAGGTTACCTTCAGATATTAGTAAACATTTCTCTGCATTATGAAATTTGGGGTGTTTATTTTATTTATTCATGTGTTTATATTTCACTATTCATCTAATCCAGAAAACATTTCCCTTTGTTTTCTGGAATATTTTATAAAAACATCAATGTGATGGATAAAGGTTTAGGTAATGTTTTACCTTATATTTGACAATGTCATTGACACTAATGAGAAGACAGTCCTTTTTTTGTTCCTGATACCTTTTCCCATAATGTAGGTGGATTTAGCCTCAGGATGTATATATATATTTTCCCCTGGCATTTCCCATGTACTCTGAAATTGTGCATACTGATTTTGTTGATTCTGAGAGTTATGCAATGACAAAACTCATTTTTGTGACACTTTTTTCTAGCCTCGGTTGTTGCTGTTCTTCCTATTGGGAAGATACAGAAAGGGCTAAATTTTGTGAGCAGGTGGCATGTGGGATTAAAAGAAAAATCATTGTAAATACTTTTCAACAATGTTTTTTGTCTTTTTTAAATTGCATTTTAGGTTTTGGGGTACATGTGAAGAACATGCAAGATTATTGCATAGGTACACACATGGCAGTGTGATTTGCTGCCTTCCTCCCCATCACCTATATCTGGCATTTTTCCCCATGCTATCTCTCCCCAACTCCCCACCCCCCAGTGTCCCTCCCCTAATTCCCCCCGACAGACCCCAGTGTGTGATGCTCCCCTCCCTGTGTCCATGTGTTCTTATTGTTCAACACCCGCCTATGAGTGACAACGTGTGGTGTTTGATTTTCTGTTCTTGTGTCAGTTTGCTGAAAATGATGGTTTCCAGTTTCATCCACTTCCCTGCAAAGGACATGAACTCATCATTTTTGATGGCTGCATAATATTCCATGGTGTATATGTGCCACATTTTCCCTGTCCAGCCTATCATTGATGGGCATGTGGGTTGGTTCCAGGTCTTTACTATTGTAAACAGTGCTGCAATGAACATTCGTGTGTATGTGTCCTTATAATGGAACGATTTATAATTCTTTGGATATATACCCAGTAATGGGATTGCTGGGTCAAATGGAATTTCTATTTCTAGATCCTTGAAGAATCGCCACACTGTCTTCCATAATGGTTGAACTACTTGACACTGCCACTAACAGTGTAAAAGTGTTCCTATTTCTCCACATCCTCTTCAGCATCTGTTGTCTCCAGATTTTTTAATGATCGCCATTCTAACTGGCGTGAGATGGTATCTCAATGTAGTTTTGACTTGCATTTCTCTGATGACCAGTGATGATGAGCATTTTTTCATATGTTTGTTGGCCTCATGTATGTCTTCTTTTGTAAAGTGTCTGTTCATATCCTTTGCCCACTTTTGAATGGGCTTGTTA
>NW_016107529.1:480924-511641 GCF_001604975.1 Cebus imitator | reverse complement strand
TTTTTTTTTTCCTTCAGACCTGTCCAGTCCAGCAAGGAGGCAGCCTAGTCACTGTCGGCCTATAGCAGCTTTGCTGAGCTGCTGTGGGCTCCGCCCAGCTGCCGAGTGAACTTCCCTGCAGTCCTATTTATATGGGTGTAGTTAGAACTGCTTTGGCGATGGTGGCCCGCCTCTGTTGGGGCGGAGTCTCTGCTGTGGCAAGTTGCCTTGGCAACAGCGGGCTGCCTCTGCAATGGCGGGTTGCCTTGGCAACGGCGGGTTGCCTCAGCAATGGTGGGTTGCCTTGGTAACGGCGGGCTGCCTGGGTAATGGCGGGCTGCCTGGGTAATGGCGGACGCCTCTACCCCACAGAGCTAGACTGTCCTGGGTTCAGCTGCGCTTGCTGTGAAACTCTCACTCCAGAGTTTCTGGTTGCAGTTCTTTTGTGGGGGTGGGGCCAGCGGAGCCTGATCGCCTGGCTCCCTGCCTCAGAGCCTTTTTTAAGTTGGTGTTCCAGTCGCCTGTTCAAGAGGCGCTGGGGTCTGTTTGTTTTCCCCTGTGGCCACTCACTGCGCAGGTTTAAACAGCGGCACTGAGGTTTGTGGCGGTTTTTTTTTTTGCCCTAAAATCTACTGTCCTGGCTCTCTGTTCAGTCCCCTTTTTGAACCAGCATATGGACGACTTCCCGTGACTCCAATCGCCAGCCAAAAGGGCCCCCGGACCAGTGTATTTTGTTCGGAGAACCGCGGCTCGGGGCGCCGACAAAGCAGCCGCGCGGGGCAAAGCAGCAGCGCTGGCCGGCACAGCCACGCTGGCCGAAACAGCCGCGCTGGCGACTGTGGAGCCCCTCCGCCCGGGAATTTCCTAGTCTGTGGGCAATAAAAACGCGGCGTCCACTCACCCTCTGCGCTTTCACTGGGAGCTGCAATCCTGAGCTGTTCCTAAACGGCCATCTTGGATCGGTGACCTTGACTTTTTTCTATTTCTTTATTCTTACCTAATTGCCCTGGTTAGAACCTTCAGTACAATGTTTAATTTAAATGGTAAGAACAGACACCCTTATCTTGTCTCTGATATTAAGGGAAAAATAGCCATCTTTCACTATTAATTATGAATATGTTTATATTCCTGTTTGTTGAGGGGTTTGATTTTGACAGATGCTTTCTGTGCATCTGTTGCGATGATCATTTGATTTTTTTGTCCTTTATCCTATTAATGTGGTATATTAATTTATTTTCAAACAACCTTGCATGCCTAGAATAAATTCAATTTGGTTATGATATTAATCCTTTTTATATTTTGCTAGATTTTGTTTGCTAGTATTTTGTTAATGATTGATAAAAGATATTGATCTTTAGTTTTTTTCTGGTGATAAATTTAGCAGAAGTTTAACAGTACTAATTCAATCTTTATCTTAGCCAGATCAGGCTGATATAATGAAATACCATAGACTGGGTAGCTTATAAACATCACAAACTTATTTCTCACAGTTTTGAAGGTTGAGAAGTACAGATCCAGCATGAGCAAATTCAGTGTCTGGCAGGGACCCATAGATAGTGCCTTCTTGCTATGTACGGACATTATGGAAAGAGAAAAACAGGTTTTTGAGGCCTCTCCTATAAGGGCACTGTCTTAGTCTGTTTTGTGTGCTGTTATATAACAGAATATCACAGACCTGGATAATTTGCAATAAACAGAAATTTATTGGTTTATAGTTCTAGAAACTGGAAAATTCAAGATTGAGGGGTGAGCGTCTGGCAAGGGACTTCTTGCTGCATCATTTCATGGCATAAGGGCAAAGAGTGCAAGAGAAAAGAACAAAGAGACAAAAAAGAAGTGAACTTGTCCTTTATAAGGAATTACTTCTGCAATGATGCACCCACTCCCATGATAATGACATTAACCCTCTCACTTCACTCTTGGCCTAATTACATCTCATTAGACACGACTTACCAGCTGTGTGCATTGGGTATTAAGTTTCTAACACATGCTTTTTGGAGGAACATATTTAAACCATAGCAGGCACTAATTTTACTCATGAGAATGTCTTCTTCGTTATCTGCTTACTTCCCAAAGATGATACCTCCTAGTATATTATGTGGAGGATTAGGATTTTAACATGAATTTTGGGAGGGACAGAAATGTTCAGACAATCTTAATCTTTTTATCATTTATAAAAACATTCATATTTTATAGTCTTTCTTGAGTCTCTTTTCATAGTTTGTTTATTGTTAGGAACTTCATTTTATCTCGGTTATTTAATATTTTGGCAGACTGTTGCTCATGGTATGCTCTTCTAATTGTTTTTCTTTCTTTAAGGTTGTTAATGATGCCTTATGTTTTCATTCTTAAAAATTTATGTCTTTGTAATTTTTTCTTGGTCAGTCTAGCTAAAGTTTTTAGTTTTCGTTGATCTTTTCAGTGAACTAACTTTTGGTTTTACTGACTTTCTGGTTTTTCTTGTCTGTGTTTCATTCATTTATACTCTAATTCTTAGTTTCTTTATTCTGCTTACTTTAGATTAGTTTGTTCTACTTTTTATAGTTTCTTAAGGTGATTCTTAGATCATTGATTTTGAGATATTCTTATTTAAAAATATAAGAGTTTAAAGATATAAATTTTTCTCTAAGCACTGCTTTAGCTGTACTCTACGTGCTCATTGAACTCAAAGTATTTTCTAATTTCCCTTGTAATCTCTTTTTCTGATCAATTGGTTATTTAGGAATTTATTGTTTAACCTTCACATAGTTATGTATTACCCAAATTCTCCTGTGTATTAACTTCTAATTTAGTTTCATTGTATCTAGAAAGTGTATTTCAGAGAATGTCCGACTTCAAAAATTTATTGATACCTTTATGTTATGATCTAAAATATGCTTTAACCTACAGAATGTTCTGTGTGTATTTCATGAAACTGTGTACTCTGCTGCTGTTGGGTTGAATATTCTCTTTATTGCTCACCAACAAATTGCCCGTGTTTTAATAATGCTATTAGGCATGAAATTCTCCATGATTTCTTCCAAATAACATTAGCTTTTGGGAAGGAGTTTCAGGGACTCAGATCTCCTGGGCCAGCCACACTCATACTTGCAGCTGTTGTTCTTATGGCCTGATTTTCTCCCTGGGTAGAATCTCTATGCTACTGCATCAGGGCTGCAGGCAAGGAGAGCAGCCTGTGGTACACCTCTGTTCTATGAGTGAGATAGTAGTTGGAGATGGCAGCGCCTAGTCTTCTTGGATTGCCCATGTTGGCATAGAACATCCACCCTATAAGGTAGCTGGGGCGAGAGTAATGGAAACCCACCCAGCATTCTCTGCCTTGAGTAGAACTTCTACCTTATGAGTGGAGGATGGTTGGAGGAAGGGAGCCCAATTGTCTCAGATGCACTTGCCTGGTTTAGAACTCCTTCAGTATGACGTTTTGGGGGAAATGAGAAATGTAATGATCTTCCCCTGCCAGGGTGAAACTAGATGAGAGCTGGAGAGAGAAAGAGTGGTGGGGGATAATGGGAGAATCTTGTGGGTCAAATACTACAGGTTCCTGCCATTCTTACCATGATTTAATAGATCTTCCTGACTAAATGTTTCTCCATTTGCTGTATGCCTTAGGACAAATTATGGATACTTTAAGAGGTTTCTTTTTATTTTGTATCAGTTACTGTTTTACTGGGGAGAGTATCTACTAATATCCCAAAACCACCATTCCAGAAATCGTCCCTCTTCCCTAGAAAGGATTTTTATCAGAGCTTTATACGGTAATGGAAGCAGGGAATTGCAAATGACCCAAGAGCTAGTGCAAGGGCATTTTCTGTTTTGTGTTTTGTTTTGTTTTTGCCTAGGTACAGAAGACTTCAAGGTGGTATGCATAAACTTTGGAGTGCTAGCCTGGGCTTTTCAGATGTGTCCTACATACTTAAAAACTGCTCTTCTCATTTCATTCTTATTTTTTAGCTGTATACCACTGACATGATATTGACTTGAACAAAAGAAGTGTTGTAAAAAGTTTCTACTCTAAGTTCTAAATATATTTTAGTAATTTCTATACTTTTGATATGTCAAATTTAAACTATGTGCCAAATTTAAATGATTACAAAATAAATGAATCAATTTTCACTCTGGGATTAAAAAAATGAATGTTGCATTCCTATAAAAGTACTGCTTGCAAGGAATTTAAACAGTTTTATAAAGCTATATTTTAATACTTTTATGGGTCTAAATGATTATTATTTTCAAATCAGATGAATAAAATTAATTCACCATTTTCTATGAAGTAATTGTTTTGTACCTGACTTCCTGATTCTTGGGAAAGGAATCTTCCATTTTGTGACTTATTTCTCAACTTTCACCCTACAATCTCTAAGCTCCAGCATTTTAAATCTAATGCTATTTTCAAACACTTTTCATGCCTTATGATCCTTTCCTATTCAAAAAATAATTTATTCAATAAATATTTATTGAATACCTCTTTTGTAGTAAGCACTGTTCCATGCGCTAGAATTTTGTTTTCCCCATTCAGTTATTTACTAAGTATTTGTGCACTCATGTTCTGTGCCAAATACAGTGTTAAGTGTATTTGTGTTAAGTGCTGCAAATACAGTGAGGACAAGACATGATTTGAGCCTCATGTAACTTACGGTCACGTTTGGGAGGCAGACATTAAACACATAATCAAATATATAAATATGTGGTTGCAAAATTATGATAAAAGTGCTATATATGAAAAGTATGATGTTATGGGATCAGCACTAACAGGATGTATCAGGAAAGACCTCCTTTGATGAAATGACATTTAAAATGAATTTTGATAACAAAGGGGGAGTAGTTACGTGAAGAGCAGTGAGGAAGAGTAGTTCATGCAGAGGGAAAAACACATGAAAAAGCTCTGAAATGGAGAGAACCTGTTGATTTTGAGGTTAGCAGGTAACACACGAAGGGAATAGTAGACTAATGAAGCCAGAGTAATATGTAGGACTCTCATCATGTAAGGACCTCTGAGCGGTGTTACAGATTCTGGATTATTTTGGATTTTATCTTAAGAAGGAAATCACTGTAGTGTTCTGCAGAGTATGGAGATATATTCTATTTACATCTTGAGAAGGTATTTCTGGCTACTGCTAGAAAATATATTGGAAGAATTATTAAGACTAGATTTGGAGAAACTAGTTAGGAAGCGTTTCATGATACCAGATGAGAGGTAGCCTGTAGACAACAAAGATGGACAGAACTTATTCTTCTGAATCTTTCCATTCTTCCAGATATAAGACAAATGTTGCTGATTCTTCCTAGGCATAACTGACCACTTTTTTTTCTAAGCTTCCAACAGATTCCTGATCATACCACTTTGTGGCTATAGTACTTATACTGTATTACTCTACATTGTCATTGGTTGTTTTTGTATCTATTTCTTTCATGTTACTTTCAACTCTCTCAGAGAATGGACCTTATCTTTTTCTTCTTTATACACTCAGTGCTATAATGTACAATATTTACTCAATATATGCATACTTCCCAAAGCCAATTAGCTATTAAGAGTCTGAATTGTGAATTGAACCCAGATCTCACTGACTCCAAAGCTCACAATTTTACCACTACAATAAGAAATCTTTTACTTTTCCCCTCATAATATACTGTGGTAATATTCTGTATATTATTATCAGTTATTATAAGATTGAAGTCTTTATTCATTTGTTCACAGATTCATTCAGCAAACTTTTATTGAATTTCTATGATGTGTAAGACACTGATAAAGTAAAAGTCTATGATACATTGATGAATTTGATAGTTGTTGCTTTCAAGCATCACAAATTTTGGTGGGAAATGTAGACACATGGTAATTATAATTTAAGGCAAAATAAACTGGTTAATATTAAGTTATAATGTAGCTTGACTTAAAAGAAAGCTTTGGTTTTAGAGAAAAATTTCTCTTTTTAGAAATGTCAAAATAAATAGAATAAGGAATAGCCCCCATACCCATACTCAGATAATATTCAATTGTACATACTTGGAAAAAATCCATTTTCACATTTATATATGTATAACTGCACTGGATTCCATTACACATGAAAAATTACCATTTTGAACAATTGATAAAATTTAAATTAGTACTTATTGAATAGCAGACACATAGAAATCTGACATGCTTACATTTTCTTATTTAATATATACAGCAATGTTACAAGGTAGCTACCATCATTATCCATATTTTATAGATGAAGGCACTGAGTACTGGGATAGTTAAGTGACTTGCCTAAAGTAAGTGGAAGATTATGGATTAAAACTTGGAACTGTAAAATTCCAGATCCTGTGCTCTTAAATATTATGTGATATTGCCCTTTTACTTTGTTTTGAAGCTGTTTTTTCTCTCACTCAATAGTATCTTGCAAATGTTTTTTATTTTTATAATTAGCAGACATAGATCTCATTTTTAATGACTGCATCTTTATTACATTGTCTGTGTATCTCATAAATTACTTAACTATAATTGTTTCCTATTCAAGAACTTTTAGGTTATTTCTGATTTATTACTATTATAAAATATATTTAAATTAACTTTTTGTGTATTTATCCTTGTGTACTTGTCTCCTTAAGTTATGTTCCTAAAAGTGGTGTATCTTAGTCAAAGGGTATGTATATTTTTATATTTTATTACATGAGACTCTGGAAAGATAGTATCAGTTTATACTTTTATCAACAGTTCATGAGAATTTCTGTTTCTTCATAATATACTAGACTTTGCATAACCTATCTTCACTTTTAATCAAATGAATAGGCAGCTCACATAGCTATTATTGCAGAATTTTTAAAGTCATGGTAGAAGACTAAGTCAAAATAAGAGAGTAAAAGATATCTTTTCATGAAGATAGAATCACAAAATTTAAAAACTGTGGTTATCTAGTCACATCTCTTAATTTTTGAAGATAAAGATTTTTAGGCAGTGACATCAGCAAGACAGATGACTACAATGGCCTGGCCCTCATCCCCCTCCATCCACCCCCTATAAAGGAATCAAAACAATAAATAAACAGCTATATTTCAATTAGATGGACAGAATAAGTGCTCTGGATAGCACCAGGGGAACTGCAAAAGCACTGTGGAGCATGGAAGCCCAGGATAGCTCCAAAGAGTGTGGAGCAAATCATCCTGCCTCCACCACACTATTTCCCCTGCCAGCAGCAGATCAGAACTGGAGATACTTCTACTTATGGGGAAAAGGTAAGCTGGAGACTTTGGTGGTCCCTGTTGCTGTTGCAGACACCAGCAGTTATTGCTATAGGGTGGTCCTCCAGTCCTCACAGACCTCAAGTCCAGTTTGGACAGTTGCCAGGAATACACACAGGTTCATTCCCTGGAAGAGAAATTTCCTTGGCACCCCCACTCATGAGATATACATTTCTGTGACATGGCATCATCTTGAAACTGGACCTGTATCTGAAGTGTGTCCTGCTTTGGGACCAGTAGCTACTAAACTGTTCTGCACCTGAGATTCCACAATCATTTCACTAAATTCATATAGGTGCCCACAGCACCAATACTCCAGTTGCTTGGAACCTAGGCCCAAAGAAATGACTGGGACCCTGATGTCTGAACAGATGAGGCATCCTGTCACCTAGAGAAACAGGCAGGCATGCACAATTAAGAGGCTCCTTGCAGCTGCTGGACCTGTATGCACCCACTCTTGGCTTGACAACTGGCCCAGATGTAGCACCACCCCATTGGAGAGGGTTGCACACAGCTGCCTAATTTGCTTATCACCACCCTTGGCCTGTCGATGAGTCTGGCAGTGGCCTTGCCATTCCAGAGTCAGACACACAGCATTTAGTCTACTGCACCCCCATATGCCTGGCCAACAGAGAACCCTGCCCCAGCAAAACCATACAACCACAATGGAAACTCCTGCAGCCTAGGCCACTGAGATGTCTACAGATGTTACATATGAAGCTTACAGCTGAAGAATCTGTCACAGAGGCATGTTCTACTGAGTCTACCCAGAGCCGAAGCCACACAATGTTTCTAGTTGACACCCTAGGATTCATCTGCAGAAAAAGTTACCAAAGCTACTCCATAAAATGGAAAAAAGCAATGATTCTACTAGGTGTGAAGATATGTAGGATCACAAGAAACTTGAAAAACTAAGGAAACATGGTATTCCTAAAGGAATACAAAAAGTTTCCTGTAACAGGTCCTAAAGAAAAGGATTTTTTATAAACATTCTAACAAGGCAATAAAGATAGACAAGTCAATGAAATCAGGAAAACAATTTATGATCTGAATGCGAATTCAAACAAAGAGGTATCATAAAAAGAACCAAACAGAAATCTTAGAGCCTAGTATTTCAATGAACAGAATTAAAAATACAATGGAGACCTTCAACAGTGTAGGTCCAAGCAGAAGAAAGAAATCTTGAACTTGAAGACATGATTTTGAAATAACTCAGTGAGAGGATAAAAAAGAAAGAATGATAAAAAAGAATGAAGAAGGCCTATAGAACTTCTGAGACACTATTAAGTGAACAAATATTTATACTATAGAGTGTCAGAGAAAGAAGAAATAGAGAGAGGTACAGAAGAACTATTTAACAAAATAATAGTGAAATCTTCTCAAGTCTCGTGAGAGATATGGACATTCAGATACAGGAGGTTCAAATGTCTCGAGTAAGAATCAATAAAAAAAAATCTTCTTTAAGGCACAGTTTCATCAAAATGTCAAAGTCAAAGACAAACAGAAAATCTAAAAGTTGTAAGAGAAAAATGTGAAATCACATATAAAAGAATCCTCATTAGATTGTCAACAGAATTCTCAGCGGGAACCTTGCAAGCCAGGAGAGAATAGCATGATATATTGAAAGTGCTGAAAGAAGAAATCATGAGCCAAGAATACTATATCCATACTTCAGGAATAAAAGAGAACTAAAGACCTTCCCAGACAAGTTAAAACTGAGGATCCATCACCAGTAGGCTGGTACTAGGAATGATTAAAGTAGGGCAAACCAAAAATACAATAATTAATATCATGAAAGCATGTGAAAGTGCTAAATGCATTAGTATATGTAAGTCCTACTCAGAATACCCTAAGTGTTGTAATGGTGCTATGCAAATCTTTCAACTCCCTAATGAAGATTTAAAGTTACAAAGGTCAAAAACATTAACAAAGGTGAAAACAGCTACAGTTAGTGCCTAAGGAACACACAAAAGATAAAGATGTAAATTAAGACAAACAAAATACAAATGGCTTGAAGGGAGAAAAAAGTCTAAAGTATTTTTATGTGACCAAAGTTAAGTCAGTATCAGCTTAAAATAGTCTATTATAACTGCAAGACTCTTTATGTTAGGCCAGTGGTAACCACATAAAAGAATTTATGGTAGATACAAAAAGAAATAGAACAATGGAAACAAAGCTGAGTACCACACATATCACAAAACCACAAAAGTAAATAGCTAGAGAGGAAGAAACAAGGGATCTACAAAACAATGAGAAAATGGTTAATATAATGGCAGGAGTACATTCTTACCTATCAATGACAACCTTGAATATAAATCGAATATATTCTCCAATGAAAAGACATAAAGTGGCTAAATGGATAAAAATGCTAGACCCAACTATATGTTGCCTATAAAAGACTCATTTCACCATTAAAGACAATGGATAAAGAAAACATGGCATATACACCATGGAATATTATACAGCCATAAAGAAAGATGAGTTCATGTCCTTTGCAGGGACATGGACAAAGCTGGAAACCATCATTCTCAGCAAACTCACACAAGAACAGAAAACAAAACACTGCATGTTCTCACTCATAAGTGGCTGTTGAACAATGAGAACACATGGACACAAGGAGGGGAACATCATATACTGGGGCATATTGGGGGTGGGGGGTTTTGGGAGGGATAGTAGTGGTTGGGGGGATTAGGGACGGATAACATTAGGAGAAATACCTAATGTAGATGATGGGGCAATGTATGCAGCAAAGCATTATGGCATGTGTATACCTATGTGATAATCCTGCACAATCTGCACATGTACCCCAGAACTTAAAGTATAATAAATAATAATAATACTAACAAAGTAAAATAATAAAGTAGACATACAGGACTGAAAATGAAGGGATGGAAAAATGGAAACCAAAAGCAGGCAAAAGTAGCCATACTTATATCAAATAAAGTAGACTTTATATCAAAAATTATAAACACAGAAAAAAGGTTATTACATAGTGATAAAGGGAAAAATTTAGTAATATGTAACAATTGTAAATATTTATGCACTCAATATAGGAGCACACAAATGTATAAAGCAAAGATTATTAGATCTAAAGGGAAAGATAGCCTACAATACAATAATTGTAGGGTACTTTAATAACCCGCTTTTAACAATGTTTTATTGATCATCATAACAGAAGATTAATAAATAGGTATTGGACTTAAAACTCCACCAGAAACCAAGTGGACCTAATAGACATTTACAGAACAATCCAATAGTTGCAGAAGACACATTTTTCTCAACCACACATCGAGCATTCTCCAGGACACATAATATGTTAGGCCATGCAACAAGTCTTATGAAATTTAAGAAAATAGATACCATATCATGTATCATTTTGGACTACAATGTTATAAAACTAGAAATCAACAAGAAAAACTTTGAAAACCTTTCAAATACATGGAAATTAAACAACATGCCCCAAATAACCAATGGGCCAATGAATAAATTAAAATTTAAATTAAAAATTGAGACAAACAAAAATGGAAACACATCATACCAAAACCTATGGGACAAAACAAAAGCAGTTCTAATAGAGAACTCCAATGAAAAGACATAAAGTGGCTAAATGGATAAAAATGCTAGACCCAACTATATGTTGCCTATAAAAGACTCATCTCACCATTAAAGACGATGGATAAAGAAAATTTAAGTTTAATTTAATTTAATTTAATTTGAGTTCTAATAGGGAACTGCTTTTGTTTTGTCCCATAGATTTTGGTATGATGTGTTTCATCCATCATTGCAATTAGCACCTACAAGAAAGGGTGTCTAATGAGTAACCTAATCATGCATCTCAAAGAACTAGAAAAACAAGAACAATCAACCCAAAATTGGTAGTAGGAAGGAAGTAATGAAGCTCACAGAGAAATAAATGAAAGAGACGAAAAAAATTAAAAAATTAATGAAATGAAAGTTGGTTTGTAAAAAGATAAACAGAATCAACATAATGTTAGATTAAGAAAAAGAGAAAAGATCCAAATAAATAAAATCAGAGATGAAAAGGGAGATATTACAACTGATATCACAGAAATACAATAGATCATAAGAGATTACTATGACAACAGTATGCCAACAAACCTGAGAACTTAGAAGAAATGAACAAATTCCTGGATACATACAACGTACCACATTTAAAGTATGAATAAATAGAAAATCTGAACAGAACAATAATAAGTGAGGAAACTGAATCAGTAACAAAACATCTTGATGAAAAAAAAGCCCAGGTCTTGATAGCTTCTCTGCTGAATTCTAGCAATATTTGAAGAAGAACTAATACCAATTATTCTCAAACTTTTCCAGGAAATTAAAGAGGCGTAAATATGTTCAAACTCTTTTAAAAAGATCAGCTTTACATAGGTATACATGTGCCATGGTGGTTTGCTGTATCTATCACCCCCTCATCTACATTAGGTATTTCTCCTAATGCTATTCCTCCCCTAACCCCTATCCCCTGCTATCCCTCCCCTATTCCCACATCCCCCATGACAGGCCCTGGAGTGTGATGTTCCCTTCCCTGTGTCTAGGTGTTCCCATTGTTCATCACCCACATATGAGTGAGAACATGTGGCATTTGATTTTATGTTCTTATGTCAGTTTGCTGAGAATGGTGGTTTCCAGCTTTATCCATGTCGCTGCAAAGGACATGAATTCATCCCTTTTTATGGCTGCATAGTATTCCATGGTATATATGTGCTACATTTTCTTTATCCAGTCTATCATTGATGGGCATTTGGGTTGGTTCAGAACCAATATGTATACCTATGTAAGAAACCTGCACATTCTGCACATGTACCTCAGAACTTAAAGTATAATTTTAAAAAATTTAAAAAATGATTTTAAATGGATAATCCAGGTTGAAATTTTTAAGGATGTAAATAAGAAGGTAGACTTTAGAGCAAAAATAAAAGCCTTGCTAAATACCAATTTATAAGAAGCAAAGAAAACAGGTCATAGAGAAATAAATATCAAGTATAAAACAAACATAATTATAAAATAAAAAAATGAATAAAAGGCCAGCTTTACTCTGTTTCCAAAACCAGGCAAAGGCACAACAACAACAACAACAAAAGAATACTACAAGCTAATGCTTATGATGAACACAGATGCAAAAATTCTCTAAAAGATACTGGGAAACTGAATTCAACAGCAAATTAAAAAAACATCGCCTGCTACAATACAGTGGGAATCATCCTGGGGATACAAGATGGTTCAACGTATGCAAATAAATAAATGTGATATACCACATTGGCAAAATAAAGACAAAATATATCATTATTTCAATAGATTCAGAAAAAGCATTTGACAAATTCAATATTCATGATCAAAACTATCAACAAATTAGATATGGAAGATATGTACCTCAACACAATAATAGCCATACAGACAAATCTACAGCTAGCATCATACTAAATGGGGAAAGTGAAGATTTTCATCTTAAGATCAGAAAGAAAACAAGGATGCCTACTTTCATCACTCCTATTTAACATAGTACTGGAAGTCCTAGTCAGAGTAATAAGTCAGAGAAAGAAAGAAAAGACATCCAAATTAGAAAGGAGTAAGTCAAATTGTCCCTATTTGCTGATGACATGATCTTATATGAGAGAATCCTAAAGAATCTATGAAAAAAAATGGTTAGAACTAATAAAGGCATTTAGTAAATTCATAGGATACAAAATCAACATGGAAAAATAAGTAGCATTGTTATATGCTTATAGTAAATTATCCAAAAAAGAAATTAGAAAACAATTCCATTTATTGGGTGTGTGTGTACACACACACACACACACACACACACACACAAATGATACCTAGGAATAAACTTAAAGGAGGTGAAATATCTCAATTTGCACTAAAAACTATAAAACATTGATGAAAAAATTGAAGAACACACAAATAGATATGTTCAAAAATTGGAAGAATTAATATTGCAAAAACGATTGGAAAACTCAAATTGATCCACAGTTTTAGTGCAATCCCTATCAAAATAACAATTACATTCTTCACAGAAATAGAAAAAACAATCATCCTAATGTTGCAACTTTTAGATTCAGGGGGTACATGTATAGGTTTGTTACATGAGTATATTACATGGTGCTTGGGGTACAAATGATTATGTAGTTTGGATGTTTGTCCCCTCCAAATCTCATGTTTAAATGTGACCTCCAATGTTGGAGGTGGAGCCTAATGGGAAGTTTTGTGTCACTGGGGGCAGATCTTTCATGAATGGCTTAGTATCATTCCCTGGTGATCAGTGAAATTTCCCTCAGTTAGTATATGCAAGATCTGGTTGTTTAAGACTTTGAGGCCTCCCTCTTCTCTCTCCTGCTCTTGCCCCCTTGTGATGTGTCTGTTCCTGCTTTGCCTTTTGTCATTGGTAAAAACTCCCTAAGACCCCACCAAAAGATGAGCAGATGTCAGCACCATGTTACCTGTACAATCTACAGAACCACAAGATGGTTAAACCTCTTTTCTTTATAAATTACCCAGCCTCAAGTATTCCTTTATAGTGATGCCAAAATGGCCTAATGCAAATGATCCTGTCACCCAGGTAGTGAATATAGCACCCAATAGGTAATTTTTCCAATTCTTGCCTCACTTACTACCTCTACCCTTCAGTAGTTCCCAGTGTCTAATGTTCCCTTCTTTATGTCCCTGTGTACTCAATATTTAGCTTCCACTTATAAGTGAAAACATTGAGTATTTGATTTTCTGTTCCTGCATTAACTCAGGATAATAGCTTCCAGCTGCATCTGTGTTGTTGAAAAGGGCATAGTTTCTTTCTTTTTCATGGCTTCATAGTATTACATGGTGTATAGATAACATATTTTCCATAGCCAGTTTACCAATGTTGGGCATCTAGGTTGATTTTGATGTCCCTGTGAATATTGTTGCAATGAATATACAAATGCACAACTTTTTGGTAGGATGTTTTTCCTACTGGTTAAATACCCAGTAATGAGTTTGCTGGGATTTTTTTTTTTTTTTTTTTAGTTGTTTGAGAAATCTCAAAACTGCTTTCTACAGTGAATGGACTAATTCACATTCCCACAAACAGTGTATAAACATTCCCTTTCTTTTTTATTGCAATCGCACGAATATCTGTTAATTTCTGACTTTTTATTAGTAGCCATTCTGACTGGAGTGCAGTGGTGTGATCTTGGCTCATTGCAACCTCTGTCTCCCAGGTTCAAGTGATACTTCTTCCTCAGCCCCTCAAGTAGCTGGGATTACAGGTGTGTGCCCTCACGCCCGGCTAATTTTTTGTATTTTTGGTAGAGATGGGGTTTCACCATGTTAGTCAGGTTGGTCTCATCTCCTGACCTCATGATCTGCCTGCCTCGGCCTCCCAAAGTGCTGGGATTACAGGCATGAGCCACTGCACCTGGTAGAAATATTTTCTTTTATTCTGTAGAATGTCTGTTTTCTCTGTGGATAGTTTCATTTTTCTGGTGTGCATAAGCTCTTTAATAGGTCCCACTTGTCAATTTTTGTTTTCGTTGCAATTGCTTTTGATGAATTAGTCATGAATTCTTTGCCAAAACCAATGTTCTGAATCATATTTCTTAGGTTTTCTTCTGTTAGATTTTTTATAATTTTAGGTCTTATATTTAAATCTTTAATCCATATTGAGTTAATTTTTGTATACTGTAATAGGTAGAGATCCGGTTTTGTTCTTCTGCATATGGATAACCAGTTATCTCAGCACCATTTATTGAATAGGGAGTCCTGTCCCCATAGTTTTTGTCAGCTTTTTCAAAAATTAGATGATTGTAGGTGTGCAGCTTTATTTCTGGGTTCTCTGTTCTGTTCCCTTGGTCTTTGTGTCTGTGTTTCTACCACTACCATGCTATTTTGGTTACTGTAGCCTTGTAGTATAGTTTGAAGTCAGGTAATGTGATGCCTCTGGCTTTTTTTTTTATACCAGTACCATGCTGTTTTTGTTACCATAGCCTTATAATATAATTTGAAGTCAGACAATGTGATGCCTTTATTTTTTTTTTTTTTTTCTTCTTAGGATTGCTTGGCTATTCATGATCTTTTTTTGATCCATATGAATTTTAGAGTGCTTTTTTCTAATTTTGTGACAAATAACATTGGTAGTTTGATATGTTGTGACAAATAACATTGGTAGTTTGATAAGAATAACTTTGGATCTTTAATTTGCTTTGGGCATTATGGTCATTTTAGAGGTTCTGATTCTTCCAGTATCTGAGCATGGAATATAGTTCTATTTGTTTGTGTCATCTTTATTTCAGCAGTGTTCAGAGATCTTTCACCTCCTTGATTGATTAAATGTATTTGTAGGTTTTTTTTTTTTTTTTTTTTTGGTGGCTACTGTAAATAAGATTGTGTTCTTTATTTGGGTCTTGGCTTGAACATTATTGGTGTATAGAAATGGTCCTGATTTTTGTATATTGATTTTTTATCCTAAAACTACTGATAATGTTTTTAAGTCCTAGAAGCCTTTTGGTGAAATCTTTGGGGTTTTCCAGGGATAGAATTATGTTAGCAGTGAAGAGAAATATTTTCACATTTTTTTTTTCTATTTGGATACCTTTATTTTTTTCTCAAGCCTGATTGCTCTAGGCTAGGACTTCCAGTAATATGTTGAAAAGGAGTGTTGAGAGTGGTCATCCTTGTCACATTCTAGTTCTCGAGGGTAATGGTTCCAGATTTTCCCTGTTCAGTATGATGCTGGCTATGGGTTTGTCATAGATGGCTCTTATCATTTTGAGGTATGTTCCTTTGATACCTAGTTTGTTGAGTATTTTTATCATGAAAAGATACTGGATTCTATCAAAAGTGTTTACTGTATCAGTTGAGATGATCAAATGGTTTTTGTTTTTAATTCTGTTTATGTGGTGAATCACATTTTTTGATACGTATATGTTGATCCAACCCTGCATCCCAGGAATAAAACCTACTTAAACATGGCCAATTAATGTTATAATGTGCAGTTAGATTTAGTTAGTATTTTTTTGAGGATTTTTGTGTCTATGTTTATCATGCATATTAGTCTGCAGTTTTCTTGTTTTCATTGTGTCTTTGACAGATTTTGGTGACACAGTAAGGCTAGCTTAGTAGAATGAGTTAGGAAGGAGTCCCTCCTCAATTTTTTGGAATAATTTCAGGAGTATTGGTACCAGCTCTTCTTTGGACACCTGGTAGAATTTGGCTGTGAATCCATGTGGTCTAGGGCTCTTTTTGGTTGGTAGGGTTTTTAAACATTTTTATTAACTGATTCAGTTTTGGAACTCCATATTCATCTTTTCAGGGTTTAATTTTCTTCGTGATTCAGTTGTTGCAGATTGTGTGCTCCCAGGAATTTATCATTTTTAAAATAGACGATTGTTTAGTTTGTTTGCATAGAGATGTTTATAATAGTCTCTGAGGGACTTTTTAATACTTTCTTTGGGATCAGTTGTAATGTCACCTTTTTCATTTCTGATTGTGCTCTTTGGATCTTCTTTCTTTTTCTTTGTTAGTCTAGCTAGTGGTTTATTGATTTTATTTATCCTTTTAAAGAAACAGCTTTTGGTTTTGTTGATCATTTCTATAGATTTTTGGGTCTTAATGAAATTCAACTCTGCTGTGATTTTAGTTATTTCTTTTATTCTGCTCATGTCGTGGTTAGTTTCTTCTTATTTTTCTAGTTGCTCTAGATGCAATGCTAGATTTTTCATTTGTGACTCATCTAACTTCTTGATGTAGGTGTTTATTGCTGTAAATATTCCTCTTAACACTGATTTTGCTGTATTTCAGAAATATTCATATGTTCTTTCTCTTTTTTCATCTATTTCACATACTTTTAAAATTTCTGCCTTAATTTCACTGTTTATCCTAAAGTCTTTCAGGAGCAAGTTGTTTAATTTTCATATAATTGTGTGGTTTTGAGAGATTGTCTTGGTATTGATTTCTATTTTTATTCCACTGTGGCCCAAAAGCATGGTTGGTATGATGTTGATTTTTTTTTAGTTTATTGAGGCTTGTCTTATGCCCAAGGATGTGGTTGATCTTAGAGTATATTCTGTGTTCAGATAAGAAAGGTGTATATTTTTTGGTTGATTGGCAAAATGTTATGTAGTTGTCTACTATGTACGATTGGTGAAGTGTCAAATTTATGTCCAGAATGTCTTTGCTAGTTTTCTTCTTTGATCATCTACTTAATGCTCTCAGTGGGTAGTTGAAGTTCCTTGCTATTATGGTGTGGTTGTCTAGTTCTTTTCGCAGATCTAGAAGTACTTATTTTATGAATCTGGGTGCTGTAATATTGTGTGCATTCTAAATTTAGGATAGTTCGGTTTTCTTGTTGAATTGAACCCTTTATAATTACATAGTGCCCATAGTGCCATTTTTGTCTTTTTTTTTCCCAACTATTTTTGGTTTAAAGTCTGTCTTATCTAATATAAAAACAATGACCTGACCTCTGTTCTTTTTTGTTTTTTATTTGCATGATACAGCTTTCTTCAGTCATTTGCTTTGAGCCTATGAGTTATGTGTTAGCTAGGTCTCTTGAAGATAGCAGATGGACGGTTTTTTTTTTTTTAATCCACTTGCCACTCTGCCTTTTAAGTTGGGGCCTTCAGACCATATTCATTCAGGGTAATATTGACATGTTGTTAGCTGTTTGTTTTGTTAAATCGAGTAGTTGCTTTATAGGGGTTGTTGGCTATGTACTTAAGCATGATTTTGTGTTAGCAGATATCACACTTTTGTTTCCAGGTTTAGAACTCCCTTAAAATTCTCTTGTAATGCTTGTCTAGTGGTAATGAATTCCCTTAGTGATTTCTTGTCTATAAAAAATTTTATTTCTCCTTCACTTATGAGCTTAGTTTGGCAGGATATGAAATTCTATGTTGGAATTTCTTTTCTTAAAAATGCTGAAAATAGGCCCCTAATCCCTTCTGGCTTGTAAGGTTTCTGATGAGATGTCCACTGTTAGCTGTGTTAGCTGAAGGGGTTTCCTTTATATGTGTTCTTACCTTTTTGTCTAGCTGCCTTTAAGATTTTTGCTTTAATATTGACCTTTGAATAGTCAGTCTGGTGACTCTATTCTTTGACAGTGTTCATTTTGTAAAATTTTTGGCAGATGTACTCTGGATTTTTTTTATATGGCTGTCTAACTGTAAAAAGATTAGGGACATTTTCTTGAATGAATCTCTGAAATATGTTTTCCAAGTTGTTTAATTTTTCCTCTTCTCCCTCAGGAATGCCAACAATTCATAGATTTCATCACATTACATAATTCCATATTTCTCAAAGATTTCTTTTTAGTTTTAATTTTTTTTTAATTATTTTTTTCTGGGTTAGTTTAAAAGGCTGGGCTTCAATTTTTGAAATTCTTCCTTCTGCTTGGCCTCAAATATTGATAAAGCTTTCAATTGTATTTTGAAATTCTTGAAGCGAGTTTTTAAATCCCCATTGTTCTGATAGATTTTTCAAGATAGTTGCCTCTTCTTTCATTTTCTGTATTACTTTCAAAGCACTTTTTGTGTTTTCAACATTGTTTTGGATCTTGTTTAGCTTCCTTGTAATCCATGCTTTGAATTCATTTATGCCATTTATTAGTTTCCATTTTGGTTAGAGTCCATTTCTGGAGAGCTAGTGTAATATTTTAGTGGTGTGACAACATTAAGGTTTTTCACTGTGCTAGAATTCTTATGGTGGTTCCTTATCTGGAGAGGTTAGCAATTCTAATTCTTGTAATTATTTTCTTGTGAATAGGATATTTTCACTTTCTTCATATGTATACATATATATGTTTTTTCTTTTCTTCTTCCCTAAGGGTGTGACTGTAGAGTCTGTTGAGTAAGGTTTTTTGGCTTTGCTTGTATAGCCCTATGCACATCTGTTGGCAGGTTTTATATTGGGCTGTGTGGTTTGACCTACAGGCCAGTAGATGGCACTTGCAGGTAAGAGCCATCTGTGGAACACACGTGGGTCTGTACTGATCTTTAATTACTGTGGGGTGTACTCTGTTATTTTAGGTGAGGGGCTGAGCCTTGTAACGCCCAGTGCCCTGAGCTTCCTGTTCCACAGGGGTGGAGGGACACAGCTGGGCAACTCTGGAGCCTTTGGGTTACCCACAAATATCCTGATGGTGAGCATAGGCACTAACCCTGAGGAGGGTGACTGGGAGAAGCTCCTGCTGAAGCTTGTTGAGTTCTTCATGGGGGGATGTGTGGGCTGCACTTGCTCCCCATCCTATATAGACTCAAACTTGACCTGTTTCCCTATCCCACCCCTGTTCCATGGCTCTGACCACTAGTCAGATGCATACTACATTAGTCTGTCTCTGGACCACAATGTCATTGAGAGCCATGGAGAGTTTTTGTGACTTTCCATGGGAGTGGTTTAAGGACATAACCTCATCACTCAGCCTGAATCAGATAACTTTATGACTCCTCTGTTCTCTGATATGGCAACATTGCTGTTTCTCATAAAGAGGGTGGTTTCATTTTTAGGCCTGTGCAAGTGGGTGTTGCACAGGTGGTGTTGATTGGTTAGGTCGGCCTGACCTCAAGCACTTGGGGAAATGGTCAGGTGCCAGCAGAGTTGGAATGGGGTAGACAGTCCTCCAGTTCCCAGGCTTCTAGACATCCTGCTGGACCACATATATGAGTCCTGAAAGGAATGGACTGTGGTTAGGCTAGCCCAGAGTTGAGGTGCTGGCTGTGATCAGGAGGGTGGCCTTGTCCTATGCTTACTGGAATATCTCTCAGGTGAGAAAAAGCAGAATGTTTATGTGATTGGATCCCAAGGGACAATCACAGCCGTGGGGGTTTGGGTTTCAGAAGGCCTCTGTGTTTAGGCATGGGCGGTGTGGCTGTGTTGTGAACCTTTCATTCAGGAGGGCTAGGGGCAACTGGGGCAATAGAAACTGGTGGCTGTGGGATATGTGGCATACTTACACTTTCCTCCCACCCAGGTGATGCTGGATTTTGCTGTTGTGGGCATGTAAAGGTGCCCAGCTTTTTCTGTTGCCTATAGGAATTTTGCTCCAGAGGAATACATGTTATGACTTACCACAGTGTTCAGGCAGGTGTGGGGCTGCTGTGCTGGGAGCCCAAGGCCTTGTGCTGTCAGGAGCAGCAGATGTAGGGAGTTGTACACTATGAAGTATGGCTGCTTCCCAGAGGAACACAGAGCTGTGACTGCCTGCAGTGTTCAGGTCAGAACAGGGCTGCTGCACTGGGAGCCCAAGCCAGCAAGCCTTGCATGGCAAGAAGCAGCAAGGGCATAGGGGTCACATGGTATATAGTCTGGTCACTCCTCAGTACTGCTGCTGTGGCCGCTATCCTAAGTATGTGCAAAAGAGCCTGTCCCCACTTGTTGGGGCTGCAGCAATTGATGCTCACTACTCAGGTATTCATGGCCTGAGCTGTTTCATGTGGACTTGAGTGGTGTCCCTGGAAAGATTTCAGGCAGCTCTCTGTGTCCATCCGGAGGCCCTGGAGGAGTCAGGGAGGTTCTTCTGTGCCCAGAATTGCAAAGGTTCATTGCAGAAGTGTGAATTCTCTAGGGACTTTCACTTACTCACAATTGGCCTACATTATTAGGTTGCCCCCAGCTCCCTGCTGGTCCCAAGTGGGTAGTTGCCCAGCTTCATTCTTCTCTGTTTTCCATGTGTTCCATCACTTCCTTAGTGAAACCCAGTGTAATCTCTTAGACCATCATCTTGAAGAATGAGTTTTTTTTCACCAGCTTGTTTCCTCTATGTGAGAGATATGCATGCTAGTTGCTTCTAGTCAGCCATCTTAGATTGGAACAAGTGAAAAAATAATTTTAAAATTTATATGGAAAGGCACAATTCCTTGGATAGTGAAGGAATACTGAGCAGAGAAAACAAAGTTGGAGGAATCACACTACCTGGCTTCAAAATACACTTCAAGGCTGTAGTAACTAACACAGCATGATACTGGCATAAAATCTAACATCGACCAGTGGAATAGAAGCAAGAGTCTAGAAATAAATTACACACCTATAGCCAACTGATTTTTGACAAAAGTATCAAGAACACACATTGGGAAAACCTTTACAATCAATGGAGCAGGAAAAATTAGATAACCATATGCAGAAGAATGTGTCTAGACTCCTACCTCTCACCGTTTAAAAAAATCAAATCAAAATGGATTAAAAACTTAAGTATAAAACTTGAAACTATAATAGGAAAGTACTAAAAGAAAACAGGAGAAATACTTTATGATATTGTGCTGGGCAAGGATTTTTAAAATAAAGCCTCAAAACTACAGAAAACAAAAGCAAAAATAGACTGAAAAACTTGTTCAGAAGAGAATCAATTAATAAATTGAAAAAATAATTTACAGAATGGGAGAAAACATTTGTAAACTATATATCTGATAAGGATTTAATAAACAGACTATATAAAGAACCTAACTCAACAATGAAAAGCAAATTACCGGATTAGAAAATTGAGCAAAACCTTAACAGGCATTTCTTAAAAATGCATACAAAGAGCCAACAGGTACATGAAAAAATATTTAATATCACTAATCATTAGGAAAATGGAAATCAAAATTATACTGAGATACCACATTACTCTAGTTAGAAAGCCTGTCATCAAAAAGACAAGAAAACAAGTGCTAGTGAGGATGTGGAGAAAAGGGAACACTTACACACTTTTCATGGGATTGGAAGTTAATACAGCCACTATGTAAATCAGCATGGAAATTTCTAAAAAAATTAATATAGAAATACCATTTGATCTAGCAATCCCACTACTGGATTTATATCCAAAGGAGATGAAATTGGCATGTCAGAGCAATATTTGCAGTTGTGTGTTCATTGTAACTCTATTTACAATAGCCAAAGTATCTAACAACAGATGGGTGGATAAAAGAAATGCAGTATATATACACAATGGAATGCCATTCAGCCTTAAAAAACTATAATATGAACAGATGGTTACCAGGGACTGGGAAAGGATGAGACAAGGGGAGAATGGGGAGACAATGGTCAAGAGGCACAAAGTTGCAATTAAATAGGAGGAATAAGTTGTATTTCATTGTATAGTAAGGTGGTGATGGTTAACAGTAAAGCATTATATAGTAAAAAAAAGCTATGAGAGAGGCTTTTCGAATGCTGTCATCACAAAGAAATCAGGGGTATAGTGATGGATATACTAAATATCCTGATTTGGACATTATACAACATATATATTTACCAGAACATTAAACTGTGTTACATAAATGTCTACAATTACAATGTGTCAATTTAAGAAAGGAACCGAAAGAGATAAAAAGAAGAATTTGGGGTACCAAAAGGGGAAAGACTAACCAAGGTCTCAAAGCCAGGTGGTGGCGAGAGCCAAGGCTCTAATACGATTCCTTAATGTATTGGATTAGTGCTTATTTCAGAGTCATTTTTTGATGCTCTGTCTACATTGATGTTTTGCTATTATGATAGCTTTGCACGTATTCTCTGATTTTTAAGATTGAATCTCTTATATAGATTATTTAAGAGTTTTACAGTAACTAATATTTATATTTATTTTTACAATAGGTAAGAACCTAATTGTAAACCTTCTTTTTAAAAATAATTTTTTCATTTAAAACAGTTTCAGATTCTTTTGTTCATAAACTTTTTAAAAGTCAAATTAAAGTAAAATTCAGTAACATAAAATTAACCATTTTAAAATTTCTTCTTAAAAAAAATAGGATGTATGTGCATAATGTGCAGGTTTGTTACAAAGGTATATGTTTGCCATGGTGGTTTGCTGCACCTATTTATCCAACCTCTAAGTTCCCTCCCTTCAACCCCCACCCTCCAACAGGCCCTGGTACGTGTTGTTCCCTTCTCTGTGTCCATGTGTTCTCATTGTTCAACTTCCACTTACGATGAAAACATGGGTTATTTGGTTTTCTTTTCTTGTGTTAGTTTGCTGAGGGTGAAGGCTTCCAGCTTCATCCATGTCCTGCAGAGGACATGATCTCATTCCTTTTTATGGCTGCATAGTATTCCATGGCATATATGTACCATGTTTTCTTTATCAAGTTTATCACTGATGGGCATTTAGGTTGGTTCCATGTCTTTTCTATTGTACATATTGCTGCGAAAAATATATGTGTGCATGTGTCTTTATGATTTATATTTCTTTGGGTATGTACCCATTAATGGGATTGCTGGGTCAAATGGTATTTTTGGTTTTAGATCCTTCAGGAATTGCCACACTGTCTTCCACAGTGGTTGAACTAATTTACATTCCCACCAACAGTGTAAAAGCATTCTTATTTCTCCGTAGGCCCACCAGCATCCATTGTTTCCTGACTTCTTAATAATCACCATTATGACTGGTGTGAGATGGTATCTCATTGTGGTTTTGATTTGCATTTCTCTGATGATCAGTGATGTTGAGATTTTTTTCGTGTTTATTGGCTGCATAATGCCATTCAGGACATAGGCATGGGCAAAGAGTTCATGATAAAAATGCCAAGAGCAATTACAACAAAAGCCAAAATTGACAAATTGGATCTAATTAAAGAGCTTCTGCACAGCAAAGGAAACTATCATCAGAGTATATAGGCATCCTAAAATTTGGGAGAAAACTTTTGAAATCTACCCATCTGACAAAGATCTAATATCCAGAACTTACACAAATTTACAAGGGAAAAACAACCCCATCAAAAAGTGGGCAGAGGATATGAACAGACACTTCTTAAAAAAAAATAAACCATTTTAAAGCAGATGATTTGGTGGTATTTAGTACATTTACAATGTTATGTTACCATAATCTCTATCTAGTTTCAAAATATTTTCACAACCCCCAATAAATCTCCTGTATTGATTAAAAAGTCACTTTCCATTTTTTATTTTCGCCATCTTTGGAAATCACATGATTTTTGTCTTGTCATTATGGATTTATCTATTCTTGATATCTCACATAAATGGAATACAATATGAGAAATTTTATACCTGGCTTCTTTCACTCGGCATGATTGTTTTGAGATTTATCCATGTTGTAGCATGTATCAGTATCTCACTTTGTGTTTATGGCTGAATCATAGTCCACTGTTCGGATATACCTCATTTTGTTTATCTATTCATCATCTGTTGGTGGACATTTGGGTTGTTTCCACCCCAGAATAGTTTTAGATTTACAGAGAAATTGCAAAGATATTACATAAATTATATGTATAACTACTCCCAGTTTCTCCTATAGTTACTATTTTATATACTATAGTACATTTGCTGTAAATAAAGAATAATGATAATTATCAACTTGCTGAAGTCCATACATTACCCAGATATTCTTAGGTTTTTTTTTTTTTTTTGTGTGTGTGTGTGTGTGTGTGTGTGTGTGTGTGTGTGATGTCCTTTTTCTGTCATGGGAGTCTCATCCAGGAGACCAAATTCTGCTTTGTCATTGTTTCCCCTTAGGCAATTCTAGACTGAGGATTTCTCAGACTTTTATTTATGATGACCTTAATAATTTTGAGGAATGCTGCCTAGGTATATTTTGGAATGTCTCTTACTTTGGACTTATCAGATGTTTTCCTGTGATTATACAGTGGCTACTGGTTTTAGGGAAGAAGACTACAGAGAGGTAAAGAGCCATTTTTATCACATATCAAATTGTATTAATCTGTTTTGCACTGCTATAAAGAACTGCCTGAGACTGGGTAATTCAGAAGGAAAAAAGAGGTAGACTCACAGTTCTGCATGGCTTATAAGGTCTCAGGAAAATTATGATCATAGCAGAAGGGGAAGCAAGCATGTCCTACCTGGAGACAAGCAATAAAGAGAAAAGGGGAAACTGCAATTTATAAAACCATTAGATCTCCTGAAAATTTACTCACTATCACAAGAACAGCTTGGGGAAAACTGAGCCTATAACCCACTTACATCTCACCAGGACCCTCCTTTGACACCTGGAGATATAATTCAGATTATAATTCAAGATGAGATTTTGGTGGAGACACAGAGCCAACCATATTATTCTTCCACTGGCCCCTACAAAAATCTCATGCCCTCACATTTCAAAACAAAATCATGCCCTCCCAACAGTCCCCAAAGCCTAATTCATTCCAGCATTAACTCAGAAGTCCAAGTTCAAAGTCTCCTCTGAGACAAGTCCCTTCCATCTATGAGCCTGTAAAATAAAGAAAAAGTTATTTATATCCAAGGTATGATTGGGATATGGGCATTGGGTAAATGTTCTCATTCCAAATGGGAGAAATTAGCCAAAACAAAGGGGTTAGAAGCCCCATGCAAGTCAAAACCCATCAGGGAAGTCATTAAATCTTAAAGCTCCAATATGATATTCTTTAACTCTGTATCTCACATATGAGGCATACTGTTGTAAGAGGTGGGCTCCCACAGCCCCGGGCAGTTCATTTTTGGGCTGGCATTGAGTGCCTGCAGCTTTTGCAGGCAAGCTATTGGTGGATGTACCATTCTGGGTTCTAGAGTATGGTGGCCATCTTTTTATATATCCACTAGATAGAGCCTCAGTGGGTACTCTGTGTGGGGGCTCCACCCCCACATTTCCCTTCTTCACTGCCCTAGCAGAGCTTCTCCATGAGGGCTCCCCCTGAAGCAAACTTCTGCCTGGACATCCAGGTGTTTCCATACATTCTCTAAAACCTAGGAAGAGGTTCCAAACCTCAATTCTTCCTTGACTTCTGTGCACCCAAGGACTAACATCACATGGAAGCTACCAAGGTTTGGGGTTTGCAGCTTTTGAAGTCATGGCCTGAGCTGTACAGTGGCCCTTTTAAGCCACAGCTGGAGCTAAAGCAGCTGGGATGGAGGGCACAATGTACTGAGGCTATACAGAGCAGGGGTGCCCTGGACCTAGCCAATGAAACAATTTTTTCCTCTTAGGCCTACAGGGAGGGGATGCCATGAAGTTCTCTGACATGCCCTGGAGACATTTTCCCCATTGTCTTGGTGATTAACATTCAGCTCCTCATTACTTACACAAATTTCTGCAGGCTGCTTGAATTTCTTCCAAGAAAATGGGTTTTTCTTTTCCATCACAGTCAGGCTATAAATTTTTCAGATTTTCATACTCTGCTCCTTCTTGAATACTTTGCTACTTAGAAAGTTCTTCCACCATATACCCTAAATCAACTCAGTAAAGTTGAAAGTTCCACAGATCTCTAGGACAGGGGCAAAATGTCCCATCTCTTTGCTAAAGCATAGCAAGAGGCATTTAGCTCCAGTTCCCAACAAAGTCCTCATCTGCACCTGAGACTGCCTCAACCTGGACTTCATTGTCCATATCACTATCAACATTTGGGTCAAAATCATTCAACAAGTGTCTAGGAAGTTCTAAACTTTCCCATGTCTTCCTGTCTTCTGAGCCCTCCAAGTCTCTAGGAAGGTCAAAAATTTCCAACATTTTTATGTCTTCTTCTGAGCCCTCCAAACTGTTCCAACATCTTCCTGTTACCCAATTCTAAAGTCACATCCACATTCCAAGTATAGCAGCATCCTACTCTCTGTGGTACCAATTTACTGTATTAGTTCATTTTTATACTGCTATACTGACATACCTGAGACTGGGCAATTTATAAAGGAAAGAGGCTTAATTGGCTCTCACTTTTGCATGGCTGGGGAAACATTAAAAAATATGCAATCATGGGTGAAAGGGAAGCAAACACATCCTTCACATGGCAACAGGAAAGAGAAGTGAGAATGATGAGCAGAATAGCATTTTATAAAACCATCAGATCTCATGAGAGCTCACTCACTATCACGAGACCAGCATTGGGGAACTGCCTCCATGATCTATTCACCTCCCACAAGGTCCTTTCAACAACATGTAGGGATTGTAATTTGGATTACAATTCAAAATTAGATTTTGGCTGGGAACACAGCCAAACAATATCATTCTGCACCTGGCCTCTCCCAAATCTTATGTCCCAATGTACTGTATGTTTATTCTCAGCTGATATAAAGAACTGCCCACGATTGGGTAATTTATAAAGGAAAGAGGTTTAATTGACTTACAATTCCACATGGCTGGAGACTTACACTTATGGTCGAAGGTGAAGCAAACACATCCATCTTCACATGATGGCAAGAAGGAGAAGTGCTGAGCAAAGAGATAGAAGCTCCTTATGAAGCATAAGATCTTGTGAGAACTCACTCACTATCATGAGAACAGCAGCATGGGGGTAAACTGCCTCCATGATTCAATTATTTCCAACCTGGTCCATCCAACAACATGTGGGGATTATGAGAGCTATAATTCAAAATGAGATTTGGGTAGGGACATAGCCAAACCATATCAGTCTTCTACTGCTGTCTATAGGTAGCAGTGGTTTGATGTAGCATTCTCTCATGTTGTTAAAAAGCATCTTAGAATCTGTCTTCAAATGAGAAGCCAGACTTTAGTCTCAAATCTACTGTGGAGCAATTTTAGTTCTTTTTACCCGTAAGGGAAAAACTCTTGGCTACTGTGGCCTAGTTGTCAATGTGGAGCCCTAGGCTCAGGGCTTTTTTTCTCTTCTTATTCTTGACATTTTTTTTAACATTTGGTTTACAGAGATGCTCATCTATCCTGTAAAACCTGGTATATGTGGTTATGTCTATAATTACTGTATATATGGAGGGGGCATGTAAATTATGAAGGTACTGAGCTATGTATATTAGAAGTCAAAATATTATATTTTAAAGTCAATAACAGCCTATTATATTGACATTTAAAATATATTTATCTTAACTTGGAATTTCAAATTAATTGTGAAGAGTACTGAGTATAAAAGATAGAGGAACACCAGTATGAAATGCTTGGAGTTAAGTACATTTTGGGGTGAGTCTGGAGCATGGGGAAATATTGAATATATTGTGGGAGACAAAGCTAGAAATTTGCCAGATAACAAGGACATTGGGTCATATTCTAACCAAGCCATTGAATAAGATTTTAAAGAGGTGAGCAACATAGTTAAGTTTGCATTTTAGAAAGATCACTAACCAAGCCATTGAATAAGATTTTGAAGAGATGAGCAACATAGTTAAGTTTGCATTTTAGAAAGATCACTGTGTCACAAATATGGGTGATTGGTGGCAACAGTTAGGTGAGAGGTAATGAAGTGTTGCCTAAAAGCAGTGTGGAAGGGCTGGAGAGTAATAGGGGTTTTCTTTTATTTTGCTTAGTTTTATGAAATTTTCATTGGGCACACTCATGCTGCTGCCTAAGATTCTTTGTTAAATTTCACCATAGGATGGATTCTAGGAGGATTTTTCTGCATTGAAAGATGGAGGTTATTTTTTTGTGCTCAAGAATAGCTATGTTTGGGGAAATAATTTTAGAAAAACTAGGAGAGCAGGAGGTTTTAATATTAACTGATTAGAGTTTGTTTAGTATTTTGTAAGATTAATGTCAATATTCAAATAAGGTTGGAGTGTAAACAGAGGCCCATGTTTGTGTGTGGCAGCTGAGGGATTGAAGTCAAAGAAGAACTGACTCAAACTCTGGTTTAACACAGGATAGCCTGGAGAAAGTCACTTCTCTTTTGGGCATTATTAATTTTTTTCTTTAAAGTGGAATAAACAATAATGTTTCTTCTAATTTATCAGATCATTTTCTTAATTAAGGGTGCATTCTATGAGGTATAATTTGAAAAATGAAAACCAATCTACTCTTCTGTTATCTTGGCTGATGACAATAATATGACCATTAGAGGGGATAACACTGATGTTAAGGGTTGATGTGATGGTTAATTTTATGTCTCAACTTGGCTAGGCCATGGTACCCAGATATTTGTGTAAACATTAGTCTAGATGCTACTGTGAAGATATTTTTAGATAAAATTAGCATTAAATTAATAGACTTGGAGTAAAGCAGATTACCCTCTATTGTATGGTGTGGTGCTTATTCAAAAAGTTAAAGGTCATAAAAGCAAAAATGATTTACTACTCCAAAAAGAGGAAATTCTGCCTGTGGGCATCCTTCATACTCAAGCTGCAACATTAACTCTCCCTGCATCTTCAGTCTGACAACCTAACCTGCAGATTTTGGACTTGCTGTCCTCCACAATTGTTTTTAACTAATTTCTTAAAATAAATCTGTAGGCACAGCTTCAGCAGATTTAAATGTTCCTGCCTGCTGGCTCTGAAGAGAACAGCAGATCTCACAACACAAAGCTTGAGCTCTGCTAAGGGACAGACTACCTCCTCAATTGGGTTCCTAACCTCTATGCTTCCTGACTGGGAGACACCTCCCAGGAGGGGTTGATGGACACCTCAAACAGCAGAGCTCTGGCTGGCATCTGGCAGGCACCACTCTGGGATGAAAGTTCGAGAGGAGTCAGCAGGCAGAAATCTTTGCTGTTCCGCAGCCTCTGCTGGTGCTACCCTGGCAAAAGGGTCTGGAGTGGGCCTCCGGCAAAATCAGCCACCTGTAGAAGGAAGGCCTGACTGTTAGAAGGCAAACTAACAAACAGAAAGCAATAGCATTGATATCAATAAAAAGGATGCCCACACAAAGACCCCTTCCAAAGGTCACCAACATCAAAGATGAAAGGTAGATAAATTCACAAAGATGAGGAAAAACGAGCACAAAAAGATTGAAAATGCCAAAAACCAGAATGCCTCTTTTCCTCCAAAGGATCACAAATCCTTGCCAGCAAGAGAACAAAACCAGATGGGGAATGAGTTTGACAAATTGACAGAAGCAGGCTTCAGAAGGTAGGTAATAACAATCTTTTCTGACCTAAAGGTGCATGTTCTAACTTAATGCAAGAAAGCTAAGAACCTTGAAATGAACCAGGAAATGCTAACTAGAATAACCAGTAGAAAAGAACATAAATGACCCAATGGAACTGAAAAACAGCATGAGAACTCCATTAAGCATACACAAGTATTAATAGCTGAATTGATCAAGCAGAATAAAGGATGTTGGAGATTGAAGATCAAGTTAATGAAATAAAGCATGAAGGCAAGATTACAGAAAAAAGAATGAAAAGAAATGAACAAAGCCTCCAAGAAACATGGGACTATATGAAAAGACCAAACCTACATTTGATTGGTATACTTGAAAGTGACGGGGAGAATGGAACCAAGTTAGAAAACACACTTCAGGATATTACCCAGGAAAACTTCCCCAACCTAGCAAGACAGGCCAATGTTCATATTCAGGAAATACAAAGAACACCACAGAAATAATCCTTGAGAAGAGCAACCCCAACACACATTGTCCTCAAATTCACCAAGGTTGAAATGAAGGAAAAAATGTAAGGTGCAGTTAGAGAGAAAGGTCGAGTTACCCACAAAGGGAAACCCATCAGACTAACAGCAGATCTCTCTGCAGAAACCCTACAAGCCAGAAGAGAGTGGGGGCCAATATTCAACATTCTTAAAGAAAAGAAATTTCAACCCAGAATTTCATATTCAACCAAACTAAGCTTCATAAGCTAAGTAGAAATAAAATCCTTTACAGACAAGCAAATGCTGAGAGATTTTGTCACCACCAGGCCTGCCTTACAAGAGCTCCTAAAGGAAGTACTAAAT
>NW_016107529.1:447252-480654 GCF_001604975.1 Cebus imitator | reverse complement strand
AAAAGCAAGGGTTGCAATCCTAGTCACTGATAAAACAGACTTTAAACCAGAAAGATCAAAAAAGACAAAGAAGGGCATTACATAATTGTAAAGGGATCAATGCAACAAGAAGAGCTAACTATCCTAAATATATATGCACCCACTACAGGAGCAACCAGATTCATAAAGCAGGTTCTTAGAGACCTACAAAGAGACTTAGACTCCCACACAGTAAATGTGGAGACTTTAACTGACAGTGTTTGTGGGACACTTTAACACCCCACTGACCGATCAATGAGACAGAAAATTATCAAGGATATTCAGGGCTTGAACTCAGCTCTGGAGCAAGCATAACTAATAGGCATTTACAGAATGCTCCACCCCAAATCAAGAGAATACACATTTTTCTCAGCACCACATAATACTTATTCTAAAATTGACCACATAATTAGAAGTAAAACACTCCTAAGCAAATGCAAAAGAATGGAAATCATCATAAACAGTCTCTCAGACCACAGTGCAATCCAATTAGAACTCAAGATTATGGAACTCACTCAAAACTGCACAACTACCTGGAAACTGAACAACCTGCTCCTGAATGACTACTGGATAAATAATGGAATGGAGGCAGAAATAAAGATATTCTTTGAAACCAATGAGAACAAAGACACAATGCACTAGAGTCTGTGGGACACAGCTAGAGCATTATGTAGAGGGAAGTTTATAGCACTAAATGCCCTCATGAGAAAGCAGGAGAGATCTAAAATCAAGACTCTAATGTCACAATTTAAAAAATTACAAAAGCATGAGCAAACAAATTCAAAAGCTAAGAGAAGGCAAGAAATAACAAAGATCAGAGCAGAACTGAAGGAGATAGATACACGAAAAACCCTTCAAAAAATCAATGAATCAAGGAGGTAGGTTTTTGAAAAGATTAATAAAATAGACCGCTAACCAGACTAACAAAGAAGAAAAGAGAGAAGAATCAAATGGACACAAAAAAAATGATAAAGGGGATATCACCACTGATCCCACAGAAATACAAACTACCATCAGAGAATACTATAAACACTTCTAAGCAAATAAAGTAGAAAATATAGAAAAATGAATAAATTTCTGGACACATACAGCCTTTCAAGACTAAACCAGGAAGAAGTCAAATCCCTGAATAGACCAATAACAAGTTCTGAAATTGGCACAGTAATTAATAGCCTGCCAACCAAAAAAGCCCAGGACCAGACAGATTCACAGCCAAATTCTACCAGAGGTACAGAGAAGAGCTGGTACCATTCCTTCTGAAACGATTCCAAACAATAATAAGAGGGACTCCTTTCTGACTCATTTCATGAGGCCAGCATCATCCTGATACCAAAACCTGGCAGAGACACAATAAAAAAAGGAAATTTCAGGCCAATATACCTGATGAGCATCGATGCGAAAATCCTCAATAAAATACTGGTGAACAGAATTTAGCAGTACATTAAAAAGCTTATCTACTGTGAAGAAGTCAGCTTTATCCCTGGGATGCAAGGCTGGTTCAACATACTCAGATCAATAAACGTAATCCATCACATAAACAGAACAAATGTCAAAAACCACATGATTTTATCAATAGATGCAGAAAAGGGCTTCGATAAAATTCAACACTCTTCATGCTAAAAACACTCAATATACTATGGATAGTATGGATAGAATGCATCTCAAAATAATAAGAGCTGTTTATGAAAAACCCACAGGCAATATTATACTGAAAGGGCTAATGCTAGAAGCATTATGTTCGGAAACCAGCATAAGACAAAGATGCCCTGTCTCACCACTTCTACTCAACATAGTATTGGGAATTCTGGCCAGGTCAATGAGGAAAGAGAAATAAATGAAGGGTATTCAAATAGGAAGAGAGGAGGTCAAATTATCTCTGTTTGCAGATGTCATGATTGTATATTTAGAAAACCTATCGTCTCAGCCCAAAATCTCCTTAAGCTGATAAGCAATTTCAGCAGAGTCTCAGGATACAGAATTAATGTGCAAAAATCGCAAGCATTTCTATACACCAATAATAGACAAACAGAGAGCCAAATCATGAGTGAGCTCCCATTTACAATTGGCACAAAGAGAATAAAATACCTAGGAATACAGCTTACAAGGGATGTGAAGGGCCTTTTCAAGGAGAACTACAAACCATTGCTCAAGGAAATAAGAGAGGATGCAAACAAACGGTAAAAATTTCCATGCTCGTGGGTAGGAAGAATCAATATTATGGCCATACTGTTCAAAGTAATGTATAGATCCAATGCTATTCCCATCAAGCTGCCATTGACCTTCTTCATATAATTAGAAAAAAACTACTGTAAATTTCATATGGAACAAAAAAAGAGCCATATAGCCAAGACAATCCTAAGCAAAAAGAACAAAGCTGGAGGCATTATGCTATTTGACTTCAAACTATGCTACAAGGCTATAGTAACCAAAGCAGCGTGGTACTCGTACCAAACAGATACATAGACCAATGGAACAGAAGAGAGGCCTCAGAAATAACACCACACATCGACAACCACTTGATCTTTGACAAACCTGAGTAAAACAAGCAATGGGGAAAGGATTCCCTATTTAATAAATGGCAGTTGGGAAAACTGGCTAGCCATATGCAGAAACCTGAAACTGGACCCCTTCCTTACATTTGCTTACACCTTAACTCAAGTTGGATTAAAGATTTAAATGTAGGGCCTAAAGCCATAAAAATTCTAGAAGTAAACCTAGGCAATGCAATTTTTAAATATTTTCTTCTACACATGTTATAATTTTGGGTTTTACATTTGAGTCTGTGATCTGTTTTGAGGTAATTTTTGTATGATTTTCAGTAAGGTTTAATTTTTATTTTTAGCATTACTTATTAAAAATACCTTTTTCTTCATTAAATTAGCTTGTCATATTTGTTAAAATAAATTGCTCATATATATTTGGTTCTATTTCTGGACTCTCTGTTCTGTTTCATACATGTATAGATTCATCATTTTGAAATACCAGGCTGTCTTGAGTACTAAATTTTTAGCAGTTTTCACTAAAATTGCTTTGATGATATTATATTACATTTTCATATACAATGTAGAATGAAATAATCAATTTCTCTGAAAATGCGTTCAGAATTTGATTGTGATTCCATTGAATCTATATACATACATTGAGGAGAATTACTGTTTTAAACTATATTTCAAATTCTCTCAACAATATAGATTTTTAGTTCAGAAGACATCCATATCTTTAGTTAGATTTATTTCTAGATGTCTTGTGTTTTTTTGGTTCAACCGTGAATAGGATTCTTCAAAATTTATTTTTAATTGTTTGTTGGTAGTGCAATTGCTTGTTGCTACTACAATTATTTTGTATATACACTGTTTATCTGTGGCTTTGCTAAATTTATTTATTGGCTCAAGTGGTTATTTTGTCAATTTTTAAATTTATTTACATAGAGAAGCCCACATAATTAACAATATCATTTGTAAGTAAGGAACGTTCTAGTATTATTTTTTCGTTCCTAATCCTTATGCCTTTTATTTGTTTTTCTTGCTCTATTGAAATAGTACTGGTATCAAAACAGATGTATAGACCAATGGAACAGAATAGAGGCCTCAGAAATAGCACCACACATCTACAACCATCTGATCTTTGACACCTTACAAAAATAAGCAATGGGGAAAGGATTCCCTACTTAATAAAGTGTGTTGTGAAAACTGGCTAGCCATATGCAGAAAACTGAAACTGGACCGCTTTCTTACACATTATACAAAATAACTCAAGATGGATTGAAGACTTAAATGTAAGACCTAAAACCATAAAAACCCTAGAAGAAAACCTAGGCAATACCATTCAGGACATAAGCACTGGAAAAGGGCTTCATGAGTAAAACATCTAAAGCAATGGCAATAAAAGCCAAAATTGACAAATGGGATCTAAGTAAATGAAAGAGCTTCTTCACAGCAAAAGAAACTATCATCAGAGTGAACAGGCAACTTACAGAATGGGAGAAAATTTTTGCAATCTACCCATCAGAAAAAGGGTTAATATCCAGAATCTACAAGGAACTTAAACCAGTTTACAATAAAAAAACAACACCTTCAAAAAGTGGGCAAAGAATATGAACAGACACTTTTAAAAAGAATACATTTATGCAGCTAACAAACATATGAAAAAAGCTCATCATCATGGGTCATTAGAGAAATGCAAATCAAAACCACATTGAGATACCATCTCACGCCAGTTAGAATGGTGATCATTAAACAGTCAGGCCACAGCAGATGCTGGAGAGGATGTGGAGAAATAGGAACACTGTTACACTGTTGATGGAAGTGTAAATTTGTTCAACTATTGTGGAAGATAGTGTGGTGATTCCTCAAGTATCTAGAATTAGAAATACCATTTGACCCAGCAATCCCATTACTGGGTATACCCCCAAAGGATAAGAAATGATTCTACTATTAAGAAACATGCACACGTACATTTATTGCAACACTACACAATAGCTAATTCTTGGAATCAACCCAAATGCTCATCAATGATAGTCTGGATAAAGAAAATGTGGCACATATACACCGTGGAATACTATGTAGCCGTAAAAACGAATGAGTTTAAGTCCTTTGCAGAGACCTGGGTGAAGCTCTAAACCATCATTCTCAGGAAACTAACACAGGAACAGAAAACCAACACTACATATTTTCACTCATAAGTGGGAGTTTAACAATGAGAACACATGGGCACAGGGAGGTAAACATCACACACCAGTGCCTGTTAGGGTGTGAGGGCCCAGGGGAGGGATAGCATTATGAGAAATACCTAATGTAGATGATGGTTTGATGGGTGCATTTGATGAGTGCACCAAACCACCATGGTACATGTATACTTATGTAACAAATCTGTACATTCTGCACGGGTATCTCAAAGCTTTAAGTATAGTTAAAAAAATAAAAAATAAATAAATCTTTGTCCACATGCACACGTGTGTGTGTGCACACACACGCATGCACACACACACACACACACACACTTTATTGGTTTTGTTTCTTTTGAGAACCCTGACAAGTAGTTTGTTTAAATTAAACATTTTGGAGATAAAAAATAAATGTTTTGTGTCAAATTGAACAGTTTTTGAAAAGTATTTGCATCAATTGACAGTAAACATTTGCTTGCCTTCTTGGAACTGTGAAAGATATGTCAATAAATAAGGCAATGTATCTATCTTCAGTAAGTTCTCAATTTAATTGGGAAGATAAGGCTTCTTTTAAAAAAATTAAGTTATAAAATTAGAGCAAAATAATCTAAGGACAAAGAGATGAATTTTAGAAGGCCTCTGATTAGTTGACAAATATTAGTTTAAAGATTAAATGCTATTAAATACAGTTTCTCACTGTGGGTTAGGAAAAAATTAAAGCAAAAAAGTCAATATTATTAATTAGTTTAACATGTAATCTCAGAAGATTCTTGCAATTGCTGTTTTGGAATTAGGCACCATTATCTCTTTGTGGTCAGAATTTCTCATAATTATCCCACAGTCATAAAATATTAATAGGTAATGCCAGAAAATTTTGCTCCTATTTTTGCTGCCCTGTATTGCTAAGAAAATTACATAGAGACCTGGAGATTTAGGTATGCTATTTGCAAAGGTGAATTAACAATGAGCAAAACAATCATAGGACTCACTTCCAGTGTCCTTTTATTTAGAGGAGTTTGAGGAAAAGGAATGAAGCAAAAGTCCTTGACAAAAACGTGAAAATATATTTATTCCTGGATCATCAAGGCCTTTAATAATTCTGTCAAGGATGTGCCATGAAGTGGGTTTGACTAACCCAGAGATGCTAGGTTTTTGCCTCAGCCATGTCAATAAGCCGACTTGTTTTTTACATTTATGAGATAAGTGAGCAGAGCATTTTTTCACTTTAGACATGTTTTCTTGTTATCTTTTATCCGGGTATTGTGCTTGCTTCACTTGTTAGTATCTATGGCCATGATAAAGTCATGCATAATGTTTCACTAACATATCCTTCGGTTTATCATCAATATATTACACAACTTTTACAATCTCATCTACAGACAATTAATCGTTGGTGCTAGGAGACTCTTTGGAAATATATCACTTCCTCATAACTGGCTTGGTTTAGGACCAACTGTGTTTTTAGTTCAAAGTATCTAGTAAGAATTCATTTTCTTACCCAGAAGAAGTTGTAGGAGAACAAAACATTTGTTTAGTAGTTGAAGAAGTTTGAGATATGAATATGATGGTTATCATTAAATATTTAGTTTTATCACATGGAGACAGTAGTGAAATCTTTCAACTTTATCTGTAATGAATTCAGAAAGCCTAATTCATGTCAATGTGTAGAGGCAAAATTCAGTTCTATGTAATTAAATAATGTAAATAATACTTATCTAATGAGTACAGTGTCCTAGAATGCATGCATCTGGAAGTATCGATGGCATGCAAGCACAGATGCTGAGGATATACTGATGAATAAACTGAATATTTATTCATCATACTTTATTCGTGAATATTTATGAATAAAATATGAATAAAATATTCTTATTTATTTATGAATAAATAATTAAAGAATTAATTGAATGAACAAATTAATAGCTTATTGGATCATACTGGATGACTATGTCTGAGGTGTATTATTTTAAAACTTTGAAATTTACTAAGATTTTATTATGCCTAATTTCTGGTCTGTCCTCGAGACTGTTTCATGTTCACCTGAGCTGATTGTGTTTTCTCCTGTTTTGGGATATAGTGTTCTGTAGTTTTCTGTTAGGCCTAATTGGGGTTTTGGATGACTATGTCTGAGGTGTATTATTTCAAAACTTTGAAATTTACTAAGATTTTATTATGCATAATTTCTGGTCTGTCCTGAAAAATATTTCATGTTCACCTGAACTGATTGTGTATTCTCCTGTTCTGAGGTATAGTGTTCTGTAGTTTTCTGTTAGGTCCAATTGGGATTTTGTGTTGTTTCAGTCTTCCATTTTTCTTTTAATCTTTTGTTTGCTTCTGTCAATTATTGTAGGCAGGGTGTTGAAGTCTCTATTATTGTTAAATTGCCTACCTTTTCAATTCTGACAGTTTTTGCTTCACATATTTTGGGACTTTCTTGATATGGGCATATATTTTTAATTATTGTATTTTTCTGGATTGACTGTTTTTCATTATAAATGTTCTTTTTTTTCTAGGAATATATTTTGTCTTAAAGTCTGTTTTGTCTTATATTAATATAGTGGTCCTCTCTTATCTGTTAGGGATATGTTTGAAGACTCTCAATGGATGCCTCAAGCCTTGGATAATTCTGAACACTATAAATACTATGCTTTTATCTTATACATATAGACTTACAATAAAATTCAACCCATGATCACAGTAAGAGATTAAGAACAATAACTAATAATAAAATGGGAAAATTATAATAATATAATAAAAGTTATGTGATCATGGTATCTGTCTCTCTCTCTCAAAAAAGTTTAGTGTACTGTTCTCATCTCTTTTTGGACCATGGTTGACCATAGGTAGCAAACTATGGAAAGTGAAATAGCAGATAAAGGAGAACTACTGTATACCCATTATAGTCTCTTTTGGATATTTGTGTGATATATTCTCTTGGCATTCTTTTACTTGAGTTCTGCTTCTGTCTTTGAATCCCAAGTGTTGGGTCATGTTTTTAATCCATTTTGCTGTTTCCACTTTTTAATTGGAAGGCTCAATCCATTTACATTTAATTTAATGAATGATAATGTAGAATTTTTATCTCACCATTTTATTATTTGTGTTCTATCTTATGTCTTTTGTTTCTCTATTTCTTCGCTACTATCACACTACTAGAAATATTCTAGTATGTCATTTAAATTATTTTTAAAATTTATTTTACTATTTTTTTCGTTATTTTCTAGTGGTAGCTCAGAAGATTAACCTTAAGATATTAATTTATAAAAATACAGTTCAAATTAATATCAACTTAAGTTTTAACAGTATACAAAACTTTGCTTCTATATAGCTTTTTTCTCTGCTTTATTTGGATTCTTATTGTTACACAATTTTATCTTAATACATTGTATTCTCATAAATGTAAATTTATACTTATTGTTGTATGTAGTTATCTTTTAAATCAGAAGAAAAAAGTTAAAAGCAAAAATATGTTTTTACTTCTTTCATATTCACTATATCATTCTTTTTAAGGTGCTCTATATTTCCTTTTGGGGATTCAAATATATAAGGTTCTTTCATTTCATTTCATTTCAGTGTGAAGGAAGGAATCACTTTAGTATTTTTTGTAGGTCTGATTTGCTAGTGTATTGGTCCATTCTTGCATTGCTATAAATACTTGAAAATGTTTAATTTACAATGAAAAGAGGCCTAATTAGCTTACAGTTCTGCAAGCAGTACAGGAAGTACAGGAAGCAGCTTCTTTTTCTGGAGAGGAATCAGGAAGTTTCCAATCATGGCAAATGGCAAAAGGGAGCAACCGCATCTCACATGGTGGGAGAAGGAGGAACAAGAGAGAGAGGGAGTGGAGGTAACACACAATTTTCAATAACCAGATCTCGTGAGAGTTCACCCACTATCACAAGAACGATATTGAGGGGATGGTGCTAAACCATTTATGAGAAACCGCCCCCAGGATCTGGTCACCTCCAATCCAAGCCTCACCTGTAACATTTAGGAGTTTGGTGGTGACACAGATCTAAACTTCATCAGCTAGTGAGAAATTGTGTTAGTTTTTTTTATCTAAAATTATCTTAAGTTTTTAGAAAAATTTTTTTGCAAATAAGTTTTGCTAAAGTCTTTTCTTTCAGCACGCTGAATATGTCAACCTACTGCCTTCTGGTTTTCATGATTTCTGATAAGAAATTACTAGGTATATATTTATAATTTTTTATTACAAATACCAATTTTTATTTTATATGCAGGAGTACATGTACAGGTTTGTTATCTGATAATATTGTATGATGCTAAAGTTTGAAGGATGGATTCCATCATCCTCGTACTGACCATAGGACCTGTTTCTTAGTTTTTCAGCTCTTGTCTCTGTCTCTCTCTCCCACCTCTAGTACAGTCTCCAATATCTATTTTTCCATCTTTATGTTCATGTGTAGCCAATATTTAGCTACCACTTATAAGTGAAAATATACTGTTTTTGGTTTCTGTTTCTGTGTTCGTTCACTTAGGATAATGGCCTTCAGCTGCATCCGTGTTGCTGCAACAGACGTGATTTCATTCTTTTTTATTGCTGAGTAGTGTTTCATTGTGTATATGTACCACATTTTCTTTATCCAGTCTAGCATTGATGGGCATCTGGGTTGATTCCATGTTTTTGCTATTGTGAATAGTGCAGCAATGAGCACAGGAGTGTATGTTTCTTTTTGGTAGAACAATTTGTTTTGTTTTGTATATATACCCAGTAATGGAATTGATGTATCGAATGGCAGCTCTTTTTTAAGTTCTTTAAGAAATTTCCAGACTATTTTCTACAGTGACTGGACTAATTTACATTTCCACCAACAGTGTATAAGCCTCCCCTTTTCTCTGCAGTCTTGCCAGCATGTTTTTTTTTTCTTTTTTTTAACTTTTTAATAATAGCTATTACTAAAAAGTCAAATTGTCTGACTGGTGGGAGATGGTATCTCACAATGGTTTTAATGTGCATTTCTTTGATGATTAGTGATGCTGTTAATCTTTACCTATATTTGTTGCCCATTTTTATGTCTTCTCTTGAGAAGTGTCTGTTATGTCTTCCCCTATAGGTTGTTTGTTTGCTCTGTTGAGTTTCTTTCTTTTTTTCTTTTAAAAATAGACTATTTTTCAGAAGAGTTTTAGCTTCACAGCAAAATTGAATGGAAAGTATAGAGACTTCTCATATACTCCCTGTCCCCACCAACCTTCCCAACTATCAATATTCTACACTGGAATTGTGCATTTATTACAATTGATGATCCTACATTGACACACAGTTATCACTCAAAGTCTATAGTTAACATTAGAGCTCACCCGTGGTTGAGCTCTACCATCACGTTCTATGGTTTTTAAAATTTTTATTTATTTTTATTATTTAATTATTTTACTTTAGGTGCATACTATATCTGGCATTTCTCCCCGTTACCTCTCCCCTCCCTTCCTACCCCATGCCGTCTCTCCCCTGACCACCCGCAACTGCCCCCAGTGTGTGATGCTCCTCTCCCTGAGTCCACGTGTTCTTCTTGTTCAACACCCCCCTATGAGTGAGAATATATGGTGTTTGGCTTTCTGTTCTTGTGTCAGTTTGCTGAGAATGATGGTTTCCAGATTCATCCAAGTCCCTACAAAGAACTTGAACTCATCATTTTTTATGGCTACGTAGTATTCCTTGGTGTATATGTACCACATTTTCTTTGTCCAGTCTATCATTGTTGGACATTTGGGTTGGTTCCAGGTCTTCGCTATTGTGCACAGGGCTGCAATGAACATACGTGCGCAAGTGTCTTTATAGTAGAATATTTTATAGTTCTTTGGGTATATTCCCAGTAATGGGATTGCTAGGTCAAATGCAATTTCTATTTCTAGATCCTTGAGAAATTGCCACACTGTCTTCCACAATGGTTGAACTAATTTACACTCCCACCAACTGTGTAAGAGTGTTCCTATTTCTCCACATCCTCTCCACCATCTGTTGTCTCCAGATTTTTTAATGATCGCCATTCTAACTGGCATGAGATGATATCTCACTGTGGTTTTGATTTGCATTTCTCTAATGACCAGTGATGATGAGCATTTTTTCATATGTTTGTTGGCCTCATATATGTCTTCTTTTGTAAAGTGTGTGTTTATATCCTTTGCCCAATTTTGAATGGATTTCTTTGTTTTTTTCTTGTAAATCTGTTTTAGTTCTTTGTAGATTCTGGATATCAGCCCTTTGTCAGATGGGTAGATTGCAAAAATTTTTTCCCATTCTATCGGTTACTGATTCATTCTAATGTTGGTTTCTTTTGCTGTACAGAAGCTCTGGAGTTTAATTAGTTCCCATTTGCCTATCTTGGCTTTTGTTGCCATTGTTTTTGGTGTTTTAGTCATGAAGTCCTTACCTACGCCTATGTCCTGGATAGTTTTGCCAAAGTTTTCATCTAGTGTTTTTGTGGTGTTAGGTTTTATGTTTAAATCTTTGATCCATCTGGAGTTAATTTTAGTGTAAGGTGTCAGGAAGGGGTCCAGTTTCTGCTTTCTGCACGTGGCTAGCCAGTTTTCCCAACACCGTTTATTAAACAGGGACTCTTTTCTCCATTGCTCATTTTTGTCAGGTTTGTCAAAGATTGGGTGGTTGTAGATGTGTTATGTTGCCTCCGAGGCCTCTGTTCTGTTCCATTGGTCTATGTCTCTATTTTGATACAAGTACCATGCTGTTTTGATTACTGTAGCCTTGTTGTATAGTTTGAAGTCAGGCAATATGATGCCTCTGGCTTTGTTCTCTTTGCTTAGGATTGTCTTTGCTGTGTGGGGTCTTTTGTGATTCCATATGAAGTTTAAAGTGATTTTTTCCAGTTCTGTGAAGAAGGTCATTGGTATCTTGATGGGGATAGCACTGAATTTATAGATTACTTTGGGCAGTATGGCCATTTTCACGATATTGATTCTTCCTAATCATGAGCATGAAATATTTCTCCATTTGTTTGTGTCCTCTCTTATTTCATCAAGCAGTGGTTTGTTGTTCTCCTTGAAGAGGTCCTTTACATCCTTTGCCAGTTGTATTCCTAGATATTTTATTCTCTTTGTAGCAATTGTGAATGGAAGTTCACTCTTGATTTGGCTCTTCGTTTGTCTGTTATTGGTATATAAGAATGCTTGTGATTTCTGCACATTGATTTTGTATACTGAGACTTTGCTGAAGTTGCCCATCAGTTTGAGAAGATTTTGGCCTGAGACGATGGGATCTTCTAGATATGCAATCACGTCATCTGCAAATAGAGACAGTTTGACTTCCTCCTTTCCTAATTGAATACCCTTTATTTCTTTTTCCTGCCTGATTGCTCTGGCTAGAACTTCCAATACTATGTTGAATAGGGGTGTTGAGAGAGGACATACTTGTCTAGTGCCTGATTTCAAAGATAATTCTTCCAGTTTTTGCCCGTTTAGTATGATATTGGCTGTAGGTTTGTCATATATAGCTTTTATCATTTTGTGATACGTTCCATCCATACCTAGTTTATTGAGAGTTTTTAGCATGAAGGGCTGTTGAATTTTATTGAAGGCCTCTGCATCTATTGAGATAATCATGTGGTTTTTGTCTTTGGTTCCATTTATGTGATGGATTACATTTATGGATTTGCGTATGTTGGACCAGTCTTGCATCCCCGGGATGAAGCCTACTTTGTCGTGATGGGTAAGCTTCTTGATGTGCTGTTGCAATCTGTTTGCCAGTATTTTATTGAAGATTTTTGTGTTGATGTTCATCATGGATATTGGCCTAAAGTTTTCTTTTTTAGTTGAGTCTCTGCCTGGTTTTGGTGTCAGGATGATATTGGTCTCATAAAATGAGCTAGGAAGTATTCCCTCCTTTTGTATTGTTTGATACCAGCTCCTCTTTATACGTTTGGTAGAATTTGGCTGTGAACCCGTCTGTACCTGGACTTTTTTTGATTGGTAAGCTATTGATTGCTGCCTCTACTTCAGCCCTTGTTATTGGTCTATTCAGGGTTTCAACTTCCTCCGGTTTAGTCTTGGTAGAGTACGAGTATCTAGGAATTTATTCATTTCTTCCTGGTTTACTGGTTTGTGTGCATAGAGTTGTTTGTAGTAATCTCTGATGGTAGTTTGTATTTCTGTGGTATCAGTGGTGATATCCCCTTTATCGTTTTTTATTGCATCTGTTTGATTCTTCTGCCTTTTCTTTATTATTAATCTGGCTAGTGGTCTATTTTGTTGATCTTTTCAAAAAACCAGCTCCTGGATTTATTGTTTTTTTGGAAGGGTTTTTTGTGTCTGCATCTCCTTCAGTTCTGCTCTGATCTTAGTTATTTCTTGTCTTCTGCTAGCTTTTGAGTTTTTTTTAATCTTGCTCCTCTAGCTCTTTCAATTTTGATGATAAGGTGTCGATTTTAGGTCTTTCCTCTCTTCTCTGTTGGGCATTTATTGTTATAAATTTCCCTTTGGCACTGCTTTAAAGGTGCCCCAGAGATTCTGGTAAGTTGTGTCTTCATTCTGGTTGGTTTTGAAGAACATCTTTATGTCTGCCTTCATTTCGTTGTTTATCCAGTTGACACTCAGGAGCAAGGTGTTTAGTTTCCCAGTGGTTGTGTGGGTTTGAGTGTGTTTCTTGATCCTGAGTTCTAGTCTGATTGCACTGTAGCTTGATAGACTGTTTGTTATGATTTCTGTTCTTTTGCATTTGCTGAGGAGTGATTTGCTTCCAATGATGTGGTCCATTTTAGAGTAAGTGCAATATGGTACCGAGAAAAATGTATATTCTGTGGATTTGGGGTGGAGTGGTCTGTATATGTCTATTAGGTCTGCTTGGTCCAGCTCTGCATTCAAGTCCTGGATATCCTTGTTAATTTTCTGTCTTGTTGTTCTGTCTAATACTGACAGTGGAGTGTTGAAGCCTCCCACTGTTATTGTGTGGGAGGCTAAATCTTGGTTTAGGTCATTAAGAACTTGTTTTATGTATCTGGGTGCTCCTGTGTTGGGGGCATATATATTTAGGATAGCTCTTCCTGTTGGATTGATCCTTTTACCATTATGTAGTTTCCTTCTTTTCTCCTTTGAACTTTGTTGGTTTGAAGTCCATTTTATCAGAGACTAGGATTGCAACCCCTGCTTTTTCTTGTTCTCCATTTGCTTGTTAAATCTTCCTCCATCCCTTTATTTTGAGTCTATGTGTGTCTTTGTATGTGAGATGGGTTTCCTGAATACAGCACACTGATGGGTTCTGATTTTTTATCCAGTTTGCCAGTCTGTGTCTTTTGACTTGGGCGGTTAGGCCATTTACATTCAATGTTAATATTGTTATGTGTGAATTTGATCCTGCCATTTTGTTACTGGCTAGTTTTCTTTCCCATTACTTGACTCATTTTCTTCATTGCATTTTTGGTTTTTGCCAACTGGTTTGCTTTTGCAGTGACTAGTACTTGTTCCTTTCCGTGCTTAGTGTTTCTTTTAGGAGCTTTTGTAAGGCAGGTCTGGTGATGACAAAATCTCTCAATAATTGCTTATCTGTAAAGGATTTTATTTTTCCTTCACTTACCAGGCTTAGTTTGGCTGGATATGAGATTCTTGGTTGAAAGTTATTTTCTTTAAGGATGTTGAATATTGGCCCCCACTGTCTTCTGGCTGGTAGGGTTTCTGCCGAGACATCTGCTGTGAGTCTGATTGACTTCCCTCTGTGGGTGACCTGACCTTTCTCTCTGGCTGCCCTTAGCATTTTTCCTTCATTTGAACACTGATGAATCTGACGATTATGTGTCTTGGGGTTGTTCTTCATGTTGAATATCTTTGTGGAGTTCTTGGTATTTCTTGAATTTGAAATTTGCCTTGCTAGGTTGGAGAAGTTCTCCTGGATAATATCCTGGTGTGTGTTTTCCAGCTTGGATTCATTCTCCCCATCATATTCACGTACACTGATCAAGCGTAGATTAGGTCTTTTTACATAATCCCATTTTTCTTGGAGGCTTTGTTCATTTCTTTTCACTCTTTTTTCTCTTGCCTTGCCTTCTGTTTTTATATCATTGAGTTCATCTTCAGTCTCTGATATCCTTTCTTCTGCTTGATTGATTCAGCTATTGAAACTTGTGTTTGCTTCACGTAGTTCTTGTGCTGTGTTTTTCAACTCCATCAAGTTGTTTATGTTCTTCTCTAAGCTGGTTATTCTAGTTAGCTTTTCATCTAACCGTTTTTCAAGGTTTTTGATTTCTTTGCATTGAGTTAGAACATATTCCTTTAGCTCAGAAAAGTTTGTTATTATCCACCTTCTGAAGCCTGTTTCTGTCAATTCATCACACTCCTCAGTCAAGTTGTGATTCTGTGTTGTTGAGGAGTTGTAATCCCTTAAAGGAGGAGAGGTGTTCTAGTTTTTGATGGTTTCATCTTTTTTTGTGCTGTTTTTCTCCCATCTTTATGGATTTACCTGCCTGTGGTGTCAAGGAGCTGCTTGATGAGGTCCCTTGTCTGCTTGTGGAGGCGCCACTGGGTTTCTAGGGACTCCTTTCAGTTACTAGGGAAGCTTCTTTTGTCTTTTTTTGTTTATACTGGGAGATTAGGCCCACCTCTTCCTCTGACCTGTAGGCGCTGCTGGATTTTCAGGAATGCTATCCAATGGCTATGTAGGCTTCCTGTGTTTTTTGTTAAAACATGTAGCCCAGTTCCACCCCTCTAGTGGTGGGTAGTGCCCTTCCTCCACTGGGCTGGATCATTCAGGGTTCATCTCAGATTGTGGCACTGGCTGAGCAACCCACTAGAGTCAGAGCTCGAGCCCGCTGGGGTTTGTGGGGTAGGTTAGGGACCCTCCCAGCTGCACCGGGCATCTCCCCCTTTCAGCTTCCTATCTCTCTGGTCACGGGGTAGAGGCCCGCCCAGCTACTCTAGCTTACAGCTCCCTCTCTCTCCGGGTGGAGGGAGGGGGCGATAGCTTGGTCTGTGGGCTCTTATTCAACTCCATGCTTATAATTCCCAGTGCTTGACTGACAAAGATCCCCTGTTCTATGTATTGCTGAGGCTTTGGGGGAAGCACTGTATATGGACCGGAGTGCTGGCGTGGGTGGGGGCTCCGACTCGCCGGTCAGATGCACTTTCTGGGTGAAGCAGCACCCCTCCCTGCCTTGGTATGCCCTGAGGGGGCTTTGCTCACAGTCAGACCAGGCCTGTTGAAATGTACCTGGTATCTTGCTTGGAGCTAGGAGATCTCTGGTTTTTCACGTCTTTCTCACTGGGTGTTGTGCACTGGAGTTGTGTCTAATCGGCCAACTTGGATCTCCTCTGATAGTTTCTTTTGCTGGGTGGAAGCTCTTAAATTAGTTCCCACTTGTTTCTTTTTTGTTGTTGTTTTTTTTTGCATTTACTTTTGGAGACTTAGCCAAAAATTCATTACCAAGGTTGATGTTGAAATTACTCTTGCTGCATCACAAAGGTTTAGTATGCTGTGTTTTAATTTTTGTTTGTTTAAACATACTTTGAAATTTCCCTTTTAATTTCTAAATTGATCAATTTGTTATATAGGAGCACGTTGTTTAATTTTCATTGGTTTTTGAATTTTCTGAAATTTCTTTTTTTATTGATTTCTGATTACATATCATTGTGGTTGTAAAAAATACATGAGATAATGCCAATCTTCTTCAATTTTTTAATACTCAAAAGAAAGAAATTAGGTGTTACTATTGCTGAGGATTTCTTGTTAATGATGAGTCACTCTTCTCTTGCTTCTTTTCAGACTCTGTCTTTGTCTTTCAAATGTTTGATTATAATGTGTCTAAGGGTCTCTAAGTTTATTCTACTGGGCTTTGAGTTTCTTTGATGGGTATACGAATGTTTTCATCAAATTTGGGACATTTTCTGGCAGTATTTCTTAAAATCTTCTTTTCCCTTTTTTCTTTATCTCCTCTTCTTCTGAGATTCCCAGTATGTATATGTTGGTGTGCTTGAGGGTTTCCCAAAGATTTCTGAGGTCCTATTAATTTTTTTCATTTTTTTTCCCTGTTCCTCATATTGGATATCTCAGTTGACCCAGCTTTAAATTTGCTGTGGCTTTCTTCTGCCCGATTTGTTGTTGATATTTCTTGTGATTTTTTTTTCCATTTGTACTTTTGATTCGTTGTACTTTTGAACTCCATTATTTCTATTACGTTATTTAAATGAAATTCTATGTCATCTTCATATGTCTATCTTCTTATAGTAGTGTCTTTTGAAGAGAAGTTTTAAGCTTTGATGACATCCAGTTATTCCTTTTTTTTATGGATTATTTTTGGTGCCACAGTTAGAACATTTTGCCCAACCTAGTATCACAATGATAGTTTCCTGTGTACTTCTTTTTTAATATTGCGTAGCTCTTATATTAGGTGTGTAGTTATTTTTAGTTAATTTTTCTGTATCTTGTAAGTGCATTAATTTACTGTTGCTGGTATATTACATATCACATAGTGTCTTGAAACAACATTCATTTTTTATCTTACAGTTTTTGATATGAGTCTGAAATGGGCATTAAAATGATAATACGACATTATAGGACAAGATTTCTTCTAGAGGATCAAGAGGAGAATACATTTTCTTGCCTTTTCCATCGTCTAGAAGCTGACTGCATTCTTTGACTCATGGGCCTTTTCTCTTCAAATGCACCAGAAGAACATCTTAAAATCTCTCTCTGTGTCTCTGTTTCTCTCTCTCTCTCTCTCTCTCTACACACACACACACACACACACACACACACACACACACACACTTCTATCTCTTTGTTTTAAGGACAGTTGTGATTGCATTGAGCTCACCTGGACAACCAGGATAATCTTTTGATATGATTTTACTATAATCACATCTGCAAATACCCTTTGGTATTGTGTAAGATGTATTCCCCAGTTTCAGGGACTAAAACATGTACTCTTTTGGGGACTTATTATTCTGCCTACTACAATATGGGTAGAATAATTATTATCGGAGTTCCTGGGCAAGATGGCTGAATAGGAAAAGCTCTGATGCACAGCTCCTAGCGAGATCAGTGCAGAAGGTTGGTAATTTCCACGTTTTCAATGGAAGTACCTGGTTAATCTCATTGGGACTTTTTGGACAGTGAGTGCAGCCCAAGAAGGGCAAGTTGGAGCAGGGTAGGGCATCACGTCACTCGGCAACCACAAGGGGCCAGGTAACTCCCTCTCCTAGTGAAGGGAAGACATTGTGGACTGTTTTATGCACTCCAGCTCAGATACCGCACTTTTCCCATGGTCTTCACAACCTGCAGACCAGGAAAGTCCCTTGGTACCTACACAACCACCAGGGTTTCCAGCACAAAACTGGGTGGCTGCTTGGGCAGAAACCAAGCTAGCCACAGCAGTTTTTTTTCATACCAGAGTGGCACCTGGAATGCCAGAAAGACAGAACTATTCACTTCCCTGGAAAGGGGGCTGAAGTCAGGGAGCCAAGTGGTCTGGCTTGGTGGGTCCCACCTCCACAGAGACCAGCAAGCTAAGATCCACTGGCTTGAAGTTCTTACAGCCAGCACAGCAATCTGAGCTCAAACTGGGTCATTGGAGCTTGGTGGGGAGAGGGGCATCCACCATTGCTGAGGCTTGAGTAGGCAGTTTTAACCCCACAGTGTAAGCAAAGCTGACAGGAAACCTGAACTAGGTGGAGCCCAACATAGATCAGCAGCTGCAGACACTGTCTTACTAGATGTCCTCACTGGGCAGAGCATCCTCTGAACAAAGGCAGCAGCCTATCAGGGACTTATAAATAAAGCCTTCACTTTCCTGGGACAGAACCCCTGGGAAAAGGATTGGTAGTGATTACAGCTTTAGCAAGCCTAAACGTCTCTGCTTGGCAGCTTGGAAGAGAGCAGCAGATTTCCCAATGCTGCATTCGAGCTCTGATAAAAGACAGACTGCCTCCTCAAGTGGCTCCCTGATCGCTGTGTATACTGACTGGGAGACACCTCCCTGTAGGGGCCAACAGACACCTCATACAGGAAAGCTCTGGCTGGCATCTGGCAGGTACCCTTCTTGGATGAAGCTACCAGAGGAAAGAACAGGCAGCAATCTTTGCTCTTCTGCAGTCTCTGCTGGTGATTTCCAGGCAAGCAGGGTCTTGAGTGGACCTCCAGCAAACTCCAGCAGACCTGCAGTACAGGGGCCTGACTGGTAGAAGGAAAACTAATAAACAGAAAGAAATAGTTTCAACATCAACAAAAAGGACATCAACTCAGAGATCCCATCCAAAGGTCACTGACCTCAAAGTCCAAAGGAAGATAAATCCATGATGATGGGAAGAAAACAGTGCAAAAAGGGTGAAAACTCCAAAAATCAGAATGCCTCTTTTTCTCCAAGGGATCACAGCTCCTCACCAGCAAGGGAACAAAACTAGATGGAGAATAAGCTTGATGAATTGACAGAAGCAGGCTTCAGAAGATAGGCAATAACAAACTTCTCCAAGCTAAAGGAGCATGTTCTAACCCAATGCAAGAAAAGTAAGAACATTGAAAAAAGGTTAGACAAAATGCTAACTAGAATAATCAGTTTAGAGAAGAACATAAAAACACAGCATGAGAACTTAGTGAAGCATACACAGGTTTCTATAGCCGAATCGATCAAACAGAAGAAAGGATATCAGAGATTGAAGATCAACTCAATGAAATAAAGCAAGAAGACAAGATTAGAGAAAAAATAGTGTCCTTATAGTAGAACGATTTGTAATCCTTTGGATATATACCCAGTAATGGGATTGCTGGGTCAAATGGAATTTCTATTTCTATGTCCTTGAGGAATCGCCACACTGTCTTCCACAATGGTTGAACTAATTTACACTCCCACCAACAGTGTAAAAGTGTTCCTACTTCTCCACATCCTCTCCAGCATCTGCTGTCTCCAGATTTTTTAATGTTCGCCATTCTTACCGGCGTGAGATGGTATCTCAATGTAGTTTTGATTTGCATTTCTCTTATGACCAGTGATGATGAGCATTTTTTCATATGTTTGTTGGCCTCACGTATGTCTTCTTTTGTAAAGTGTCTGTTCATATCCTTTGCCCACTTTTGAATGGGCTTGTTAGTTTTTTTCTTGTAAATCTGCTTTAGTTCTTTGTAAATTTTGGATATCAGCCCTTTGTCAGATGGGTAAACTGCAAAAATTTTTTCCCAATCTGTTGGTTGCCGATTCACTCTAATGATTGTTTCTTTTGCTGTGCAGAAGCTGTGGAGTTTGATTAGGTCCCATTTGTCTATTTTGGCTTTTGTTGTCAATGCTTTTGGTGTTTTGGTCATGAAGTCCTTGCCTACACCTACGTCCTGAATGGTTTTGCCTAGATTTTCTTCTAGGGTTTTTATGGTGTTAGGTCTTATGTTTAAGTCTTTAATCCATCTGGAGTTAATTTTAGTGTAAGGTGTCAGGAAGGGGTCCAGTTTCTGCTTTCTGCACATGGCTAGCCAGCTTTCCCAACACCATTTATTGAACAGGGAATCCTTTCCCCATTGCTTGTTTTTGTCTGGTTTGTCAAAGATCAGATGGTTGTAGATATGACACGTGTACACGAATGTTCATTGCAGCACTGTTTACAATAGCAAGGACCTGGAACCAACCCAAATGCCCATCGACGATAGACTGGATAGGGAAAATGTGGCACATATACACCATGGAATATTATGCAGCCATCAAAAACGATGAGTTTGGGTCCTTTGTGGGGACATGGATGAACCTGGAAACCATCATTCTCAGCAAACTGACAGAGGAGCAGAAGATCAAACACCGCATGTTCTCACTCATAGGCGGGTGTTGAACGATGAGAGCACATGGACAAAGGGAGGGGAGCACTACACACTGGGGTCAGTTGGGGGGAAATAGGGGAGGGACGGTGGGGGGTGGGGAGCTGGGGGGGATAGCAGGGGGAGAAATGCCAGATGTAGGTGATGGGGAGGAAGGCAGCAAATCACACTGCCATGTGTGTTCCTATGCAACAATTTTGCATGTTCTTCACATGTACCCCCAAACCTAAAATACAATAAAATAAATAAATGGGAAAAAAAAATAGTAAAAGAAATGAACAAAGCCTCCAAGAAATATGGGATTATGTGAATAGATGAAATCTACATTTGACTGGTGTACCTGAAAAGGAAGGGGGAAATGAAACCAAGTTGAAAAACACTCTTTAGGATATTATCCAGGAGAAATTCTCCAACCTAGCAAGGCAGGCCAATATTCAAATTCAGGAAATTCAGAGAATACCACAAAGATATTCCTCAAGAAGGGCAACCCCAAGACACATAATTGTCAGATTCACCAAGGTTGAAATGAAGGGAAAAATGCTAAGGGAAGTTAGAGAGAAAGGTCAGGTTACCCTCAAAGGGAAGCCCATCAGACTCACAGTGGATCTCTCTGCAGAAACCCTACACGGCAGAAGAGAGTAGGGCCAATATTCAACATTTTTTAAGAAAATAATTTTTAACCCCAAATTTCATATTCAGACAAACAGAAGTAAAATCATTTATGGACAAGCAAATGCTGAGAGATTTTGTCACCACCAGGCCTGACTTAGAAGAGCTTCTGAAGGAAGCAATAAACATGGAAGGGAACAACCAGTACCAGCCACTGCAAAAACAAACAAATTGTAAAGACCAGTGATGCTAGGAAGAAACTGCATCAACTAATGGGGAAAATATCCAGCTAGCATTATAATGGCAGGATCAAATTCACACGTAACAAAATTAACCTCAAATATAAATAGGCTAAATGCCCCCAGTTAAAGGACACAGACTAACAAACTGGATAAAGAGTCAAGACCCATCAGTATGCTGTATTCAGGAAACCCATCTCACTTGCAGAGACACACATAGGCTCAAAATAAAGGGATGGAGGAAGATTTACCAAGCAAATGGAAAGCAAAACAAACAAACAAACAAACAAACAACAACAACAACAACAAAACAAAAAGAAAGCAAAGTTTGCAATCCTAGTTTCTGGTAAAACAGACTTTAAATCATCAAAGATCGAAAGAGACAAAGAAGGACATTACATAATGGTAAATGGATCAATGCAACAAGAAGAGCTAATTATTCTAAATATATAAGCATCCAATACACAAGCAATGAGATTCATAAAGCAAGTTTGTAGAGACCTACAAAGAGACCTAGACTCCCACACAATAATAGTGAGAGATTTTAATACCCTACTGTCAATATTAGGCTGATCAATGAAACAGAAAGTTAATAAGAATATCCGGGACTTGGACTCAGATCTGGACCAAGCGGACCTAATAGACATCTACAGAACCCTCCACCCCAAATAAACAGAATATTCATTCTTCTCAGCACCACATCACACCTATTCTAAAATTGACCACATAACTGAAAGTAAAACACTCCTTAGCAAATGCAAAAGAACGGAAATCATAAAAAACAGTCTCTCGGACCACATTGCAGTCAAATTAGAATTCAGAATTAAGAAACACACTCAAAACCGCACAACTTCATGGAAACTGAACAACTGGCTCTTGAAAGTTGATTGGATAAACAATGAAATGAAGGCAGAAATAAAGATGTTCATTGAAACAATTGAGAATGAAAACACAATGTACCAGAATCTCTGGGACACATTTAAAGCAGTGTGTAGAGGGAAATTTATGGCACTAAATGCCCAACAGAGAAAGCCAAAAAGGTCTAAAATCAACACCCTAATGTCACAATTAAAAGAACTAGAGAAGCAAGAACAAACAAATTCAAAAGCAAGCAGAAGACAAGAAATAACTAAGATCAGAGCAGAACTGAGGGAGATAGAGACACAAAAAAACCTTCAAAAAATAAATGAGTCCAAAACCTGGGTGTTTGAAAAGATCAACAAAATAGATAGACTGCTAGCCAGAGTAATAAAGGAGAACAGAGAGAAGAATCAAATAGATGCAGTAAAAAATGATAAAGGCAATATCATCACCGATCATGTAGAAATACAAACTACCATCAGAGAATACCATAAACACCTCTATGCAAATAAAACAGAAAATCTAGAAGAAATGGATAAAGTCCTGGACACTTAACGCCCTTCAAAGACTAAAACAGGAAGAAGTTGAATTGAGGCAGCAATTAATAGCCTACCAACTAAAAAAAGTCCAGGACCAGACAGATTCACAGCTGAATTATACCAGAAGAACAAAAAGGAGCTGGTACCATTCCTTTTGAACCTATTCCAAATAATAGAAAAAGAGGGAATCCTCCCTAACTCATTTTATGAAGTCAACATCATCTTGATACCAAAACCTGGCAGAGGCGCATCTATAAAAGAAAAGTTCAGGCCAATATCCTTGATGAACATAAAAAATTTGGTGAAGGATATGAACAGAGACTTCTCAAAAGGAGACATTTATGCAGACAACAAACATATGTAAAAAACTCATCATCACCAATCATTAGAGAAATGTAAATTAAAACCACATTGAGATACCATCTCATGCCAGTTAGAATGGTGATCATTAAAAAATCAGGAGACAACAGATGCTGGAGAGGATGTGGAGAAATAGGAACGTTTTTACACTGTTGGTGTGAGTGTAAATCAGTTCAACCATTGTGGAAGATAGTGTGGCAATTCCTCAAGGATCTAGAACTAGAAATACCATTTGACCCAACAGTCCCATTACTTGGTATATACCCAAAGACTTATAAATTGTTCTATTATAAAGACACATGCACATGTATGTTTACTGTAGCACTGTTCACAGTAGCACAGACTTGGAACCAACCCAAATACCCATCAATGATAGATTGGATAAAGAAAATGTGGCTCATATACCCCACCATATTGAATACTATACAGCCATAAAAAGGATGAGTTCATGTCCTTTGCAGTTACATGGATGAAGCTGCATACCATCATTCTCAGCAAACTAATGCAAGAACAGAAAACCAACCACTGCATGTTCTCACCCATAAGTGTAAGTTGAACCATGAGAACAGATGGACACAGGAAGGGGAGCATCACACACCGGAGACTCTCAGGGGGTGGGAGCCTAGAGGAGGGATAACGTTCAGAGAAATACCTAATGTAGATGATGGGGTGATGGATGCAGCCAACTATTGTAGCATTTATATACCTATGTGACAAATCTGCATGTTCTACACATGTACCCCAGAACTTAAATTACAATTTTTAAAAATTGTTGTTATCTTGCATCTTGATGCACAGTTGTCCAGCACCATTTCTTAGAAACACTATTCTTTCCTCTTTTAATTGACTTCACATTTTTGTAGAAGATAAATTGATTACATATATAAGAATTTATTTTTTAACTCTCAAATATGTCCAATTGATCTATATGTCTATACTTGTGTCATCATTAAAATATTTGGTTACTGTGGCTTTATAAAATAGTGTAAGTTCCTCAGTATTATTATTTTAAAATTGTCTTTGCTATTATAGATTATTTTAATTTCTATAAAATTTAATATCAATTTGTCAATTTCTGTAAAAACTCCTTTGGCATTTTGACAGGTAGTGAATTAAAGTTACACATGAATTTAGGGGAGAATTGATATTGAGATTATACTGGTTCTTCAGTCTTGTTTATTTGGCTCTTTAATTTCTCCAAGCCATTTTTGTATAGCTTGCATTGTATAAGTCATGTACTTTTTAAATTAACTTTATTCTTAATTTTTTGATTACTGTCATGAATTGAATTTTTAAATTTTAATTCCCAATTTTTTTTTGCTAGCATATAGAGCTAAAATAGAATTTCACTTGTCTTAGATTCTATATCCTTTATAAACTTGTTAGTCTCCATACTTTTTCTGTGGATTCCTGAGGCATTCCAAATATAGGACCACATCATCTGTGAATAAGGACATTTTTACTTTTTTCTTTGCAATATACATTTCTCTCTCTCTTTCTCTCTCTCTCTTATTCTCTCTTCTCTCTCTCTCGCGTGTGCGCGCGCGTGCCCCCTCTCTCCCTCTCTCTCTCTCTCTCTCTCTCTATCTCTCACCCTCCACTCTCCATGGCACTATTTATAACCTCCATTATAATATTAAATATTAATAGCAAGAGTCAACATTCTTGTTTTTTTCCTGATCTTTGGGGGCAGATTATTTTTTCCCTTTAATGTGTGGTGTTAGCTGTAGCCCACACATACGGTTTGAAGAAATTGCCTTCTACCCATAGTATATCAAGAGTTATATTACGAATGGGTGTTGGATTTGTGTAATGCTGTCCTTTTTCTTCATTTGTTGAAATGGTCTTGTTATTTTAATGCTCTTCTAGAGTGGTATGGTGTCTTATATCAATTGATTTTTCAACATGAAACCAACCTTGTATTCTTGGGATGAATTCTACTTAGTAATAATGTATAATCCTTTTAATATGTTACTGGAGTTCGTCTGTTTGTTAATTTTTTGTTAAAAATTTTGCAGTCTATTATTATGAGGCATATTAGTTATTAGTTTTCTTGTGGGGCTATTGCCTGGCTTTGGTTTTAGAGTAAAAAGGTTAACTCTCTGCACATGGCAGAAAAGCAGGACAGTGAGACTACACTCCTACAAGCTTTTTTTTTGGAGACAAAGTCTTGCTCTGTCGCCAGGTGCCAGGCTGGAGTGCAGTGGTGCAATCTGGGCTCACTGCAATCTCTGCCTTCTGGGTTCAAGCAATTCTCTTGCCTCAGCCTCCTGAGTAGCTGAGACTACAGCTAATTTTTGTATTTTTTAGTAGAAACGGGGTTTCACCATGTTGGCCAGGATGGTCTCGATCTCTTGACCTTGTGATCCACCCACCTTGGCCTCCCAAAGTGCTAGAATTACAGGAGTGAGCCACTGTGCCTGGCCCAAGCTTTTTAAAAATAGTGGCATTAATCTATTAATGAAGGTAGAGCCCTCACGACCTAAACACTTCCCTGAAGGTTCTACCTCCCATCACTGTTGCACTGGTGATTCAGTTTCCAACATGTGAATTTGGGGAGACACAACAAGACTATAACTCATGCTCTCATCAGACACTGGAATCACTGGCTCCTTGGTCTTGGACTTCCTAGCTTCCAGAAGTATAGAAATAGTGTTTGTTGTTCAAGCCACTCAGCCTATGATAATTTGGTTATAAACAGCCCAGTTAGCAATGTCAGCTAAGATGTCAAATTTCTTCTTCAAATATTGTGCCTTTTAGAGAAAGGTAATAATGAGAAAATCATCTTTGCCCACGTGTTTACCATTTCTGTTGTTCTTCATTTTTTACTGTAAATTGAATTTACCCCTTGGTACCATGTTCTATCACTTTGAAAGACTTTGTTATCTCTTGCATGGCATGACTGCTAACAATGACTTTTATTGATCTTAATCAAATGTCTTTATTTTTACTTCTTGTTTAAAAGGATAGTTGGGTGGATATAGAATTTTTTGTTGAAAGTAGTTTTCCTTCAGCATTCTGACTATGTCATCCTACTGCCTTCTGGTCTCCATTGGCTCTGATGAAAGTCAGTTGTTAATCTTATTGGGGTACTTTGTATGTGATGAGTCATTTTTTCCTTTACTGTTTTAAATATTTTCCTTTATGTTTGGCTTTCAGCAATTGGGCTCATGATATATCTAGGTTTATATATCTTTATTTTTGTGCTACATGAAGTTTATTAAGAATCCTGGATCTGTAGATTCATGTTTTTTACTAGATTTTAGAAGTTTTGAGTCATTAAATCCCTCCTTCCCCTTTCATTCTCTCTTCTCTCCTTGGGGTAAATCCTATTATACACATATTGGTAAACTTTCTGCACTGTTGTTCTTTGAAGCTTAGTTCATTTTTCTTTAAAATTTTTTCTTCATTCTTAGATTTGATATTTTCTATTTTCCTATTTTCATTTATACTGATTTTTCTTCTGTCATCTCAAATGTACTGTTTATCCTTTCTAAATTTTAATTTTAGTTATTGTATTCTTTCACACTAGAATTTCCATTTGGTTATTTTAAAATTTCTGTATCTTTTTTTGGACTCTCTAATTGTTATTAATAGTTGTCATAATTTATTTTATAAACATATGTTTTCTTATCGGTGCTTTGAAGTCTTTGCCTGTTAAATACAGTCTGAAGCACTCATAGATTTTATTGCCTAAGTTTTATCTGAGTGAGTCACATTTTTGTTTTTTAGCTGTCTTTTAAATTTTTGTTGATAATTAAAGGTTTTGTATAATTTTTTATAGTTTAGATTGTTTTCAATTACTCTCTGGATTTTAGTTTCTGCTAGACCTTTTCTATTTTTCTATGTTCATATGTGCAGCCTTAGGATAAACCAAGAGCTCTGAAATAACTTGGGTCTCTCTGCCTCCACTGTGGATGTACACAGTCTTAGCCAAGAATATGCTTCCCACAATTGGGTCTTTACTTCAGGCGGGCAGAGTTGCATCCTTTACCCTTTCTTGCTAGCCAGTTTTTAATAAGTAATTTCCACTGACAGTACCCCTGGATGTGGTCATCACTTCTCCAATTTGAGTAAGACCTCCTCAACCATGGCAGAAAAACCACTGTAGGTCCTTATACCCTGCCTTACATAGCAGAATCTTCAGACCAAGATTCTTGGGGGCAAGTATTGGAGCAGCTCCAGCCTACAGTGTCACAATTTCCCTCTATTCTTACTGTAAGTTAAGTAGTTTTCAACAATTCAAACACTTCTCTGATTTTTGTATACCTTTAAAAAATTACCCTTTTTATCAGTTATATTTAGGTTTACAGTTGCTTTTTGGGGGACTTTGCCTGTCTCTTCAATTGGCCATAGTTAGAATTTCCAGATTCATGTTTATACTTTTCAAGGTATTAATTTTGAAGGTTGCTATTTTTTCCCTTCACCTTTATGAAAAGCTACATATATTTAGATTACTTCCTAGAATAATAGATACTTTAAATAATTATTAAAGGGATTCTAGAAATGATTGATTTCTTTTGTTGCTTATACTTTTATAAGCTCTTGATGCCTAATTGATATATTTCATGACTCTTTATTTTTTCTTGAGATTTAAAGAATTTAAACCAGGAACTGACCCAAAATATTAACAGTATGTAGTCTGTATTAATTAATTCAGCAAATATTTATTATTCACCTGCTGTGTATATCTGACATACTTTTTTAAACTAACAAAGTAGCTAAATAAACTTTTATGTTTTACAAAACAATCTCACTATATCAGTCAAGATTCTGGAACTATTTGTAAGGGCATGGTGGGGTTTAGGGCAATTAAGATGGCATGTTTTAAAATTCTTAGGCTGCTAATAATACAAAACGATTTCCCATACTAGGGTTGATGGAGAAAGGAAGGGAAGTGATTATAGGAGTCATGGGGAAGACTAAATGTAGAGGACACCTGATAGGAGCTTTGGTCTTCAGTAGAAGAGTCAACAACTTGTAACCAGGCAGAGAGGGGGCCAAGGGAAAATAAGTACTTTGTCCTCACACTTTCTGTCCTTCACCTGTGTCTGGTAACTTCCATTAACCAAGCCCAACCAGAAGGTAGAGAGTAAGGGAGCCCATTGATATAGTCTGTAGAGGTCAGCCTTCTGTAGCACAAAGCAGGGAGCTGAATACAGAGAATGGCTCTGGAAGGGCAAATGAAAGATATTCAATATAATTACCTTCATTCATTAATAAATATCATTAATTATGTCCACAAAAATGTGGATCACATATTGAAACAGGATTAATTCTGTGCCATTTTACCAGCTAGTAATCTCCATGGGGAAGGTGGTACCTCTGCCTGGGCTTTGCTGGAGCCTGCTGGGTTTGCTCTGGCCACTTGGTCTGGCAGGCTGTGCTTGGCTCATGCTACCAGCCTGCCGTGGCTCTGCGCTCCACCCAAGGCTGGACCAGGCATGCCACAACTGGGTTCTACCTTGCGTGCCAGCATCTAGATGAGGGGGACATGGCAGTGCCCCAAAACTCGAAGATACCAGCAACTGCAGAGACCCAAAGTGTTGTCACAGCTTCTGTCACTACTTGAGGAGTCCCAAGGTGTGAGCTCTCAGGGAATGCCATAGTTATCTCTCTCATTCTTGATTGGCAGCTGGGTAAATGGGGTCATGTTATAGTTCTGGCTTGGGGTATCCTGAGTTCTGGGCCCCCAGAAGGGTTACAGCTCTACACTCCCATAGTTTGGTGAATGAGAATGTATCACAGGTGTTTTTATTCATGCCATCCACAGCTTGGTGAGCTGGCCAGGAGCATGTTATAGCCCTTTTTAGCTCCTGCTCTTTGGTGGGTTCTGGGTTTTTGTCCCACGCCTAAGAAGAATGAAGTATGTAGACACTGGAGAGTAAGCAAGGCAGAAAATAATTTTATCAAGTGACAGGAAAGCTCTTGACAAGAAGGGACCTGAAGTGGGTAGCCCACTGTGTGAGAACAAGCCCAAAAGTGAGTAGCCATCTGTGTGGCTGAGTCTGGGGTTTTTATAGGTTTGGAATCAGGAGTCACTGGCTGTAGGTAACCTTGGAAGAGGCAACATTCAATTGGTTAAAAAGCATTATCCAGAAAGAACCAATCAGGAAAGAGTTGGAAAACAGGAATAGAAGTTCTCACTTTGGTTGTGGACTCCACCTGGAACTCGCAGCTCAGCTCATTTTCAGGCTTTAAATTATCTTTGGTTTGAAGGTTGGGTTTCACCAAGGACCTGCACCTGTATGCCTAGGACCTGCCTAGGGTATGTTCCTGCTGTCTGTCTCCTGCTGCTATCAATATTTCTCATTTTTAAAAATTCCTGCTACCACAGTCTTATTAATTCAGATCTTTATAATCTTTTGATTATACGATGGAAACACTCTCTTTTTTTCAGCTTTCCCTCAAATATATATTGCTGCTAGTTATGCTAGATGTTTGACCTGGGTCTTCCAGCATCAGTTTCTTCTCTATCTCCACCTTCAGTCCCACTAACCCGATTGTTTTGAGCTCACTTACATTTTTTAGAAAGAAAATAATTGAGGATTTTGGGGGGTTAATTTCAATTGTAAAGTTGAAAGAAAATTGCCTCCTTGATTTTATGCTCTTGAAATTCACATGTAGATCTTAACTACATCTTCTCATCTGTATTTTCACTGTTTATTTGAACGTTTTTTGGGGAAAATTTCAGGGGAAATATAAAATTCAGTCTCTTAATTATCTTGGACTTGAGGCTCAAATGGTGAAATAATTTTGCTAGGCCAGGCTGTTCTTTGGTTGTTTTTGTTTAAAGACTTTGTATAGATTGAAATGCAGCTGCAAGTGTATTTAGTGATTTTCTGCTGCTTACTTGTCAAGATTTTTATTGTTTGGATGAAAAATAGCATTTCAAAACCTGGCAGCATATTGACAAAAACAGAGGAGCACTTTGTGTAATTCTCTTTTTGAAAAACTACCTCTTTAAAAGACAAAGATTGCCTCTGCTACTTCTATTCACATGTATCTCCAACAATAGATTTATTGACAGCTCTCTTAGATAAGGTTTAATTCTGTAGCCTCCCCTGTTGATGATGGTGTGCACTTTCCTGTATGTAGAGAGGTACATTAGGATTATGTAAGTGAACACAGAATATAGAGGCATCCTAGGTGTAAAGGGGAAGCATTTGACATTTTGTTACTAATCTGTGACATGTCAGGGCTGGTTTTTTTTTTCCTTTTCATTTTGTTTTGTTTTAGAGTGGTTTCATTTGAGAGTTCAAGCCTGCCCTTTGAAGGCCCCTGAACTGGGAATTGACAGTTGATCTCAATAATCCTGATTCCTCAGAACTATGCTGGCAACTCAGTCTTCCTCAGTTCTATTCTATTTGGCTGCTTTTTAGGAGAAGAACAGGAAGATAGCTCACTATTGCTAGGCATCCTTTATCTTTTCGTTTTTCTTCCTGCTACTCTCCCCACATCCCTTCTCCACTCCATATTCCTGTCTACTTCACCAAAAGAGTGTGTCATCATGTTTCTAAGCTGGGAATGGCACATGGTTACAAATTTGTTTCCTGTATCATTCCTGGCAAGCTCATTACAAACTAATAGTGGTCCACACTCAAGTGCACTCCCTCTGGGAACAATGGCTGTAAATAAGGAGGCATTGGAAGCTGGCTGCTAAGTTATTCTGAAGATAGAGGTGCTTCTTAGCAGAATGTTTGACTTTTTTTTTTTAATATTGCCTCAGGCCTATCAAAGACCGTCAGGGTCTATTTTTCATCTTAAAAATCCTCTGTAGAAAAACACAGTGTATGGTTTAAGAAGATCTTATATTGTATAACAGCTGTCTATTTTCTTTCTGTGCCTTTAAATAATATAATTGTAGTTATGCTGGGTAATCTCCCTGTCATTTTGCAAAATGGATTTTCCTTCTTCCGGTAGCAGATACTTTTTTTAACAACATAGAAAGCAACATTGTGAATATTTTATGAAGTCTAAATGTATGGGGCAGGAGTACTTTAATATATAGGAAGAAAAGGAACATTTTATGCAACTTGAAAACTACTTTGGGGCTAATAAATCCCTTAAGTTTTATTATTTATTCTTCCATCAAGGTAATTGTCAGCTTTAATTTGAGTGTCTATGCAAAACCCCTTTGCAATAGTCTTTTTGTTTGTGTGTATGTTGCTGGGAATATCTCAATGAACCACAAAATGGAGAGTTTTCAGAAAATATTATTTCACTTTGGGGATTATGGGTATAATAATAAGTCATAATGTTTTAATCCACTTGGTAGAACCTCTATAGTGTCAAATACTTGGAGTTTTTATAAGATCCCTGCAAATTTTTCCAGAAGATATGGACTATTGGCTTCTAAGGTGGACTCAACCAAATTTTCTGCTAATGAGCAGCCCTCTCCTTTCTGAGAAAATAGAAAGCTTCACAGGCTTATTAGTCTCACTGCTGACTGAATCAGCAATGGCAATGAGGGCAGCAGATCTTGTATTTGGTAGTACATTATATTGTTTCCATTTACACTGCATCATTTTTCCCTTTCATAAAAATAATATCAATCATATGCATTTCAATAGATATTTTCAAATGGTTCAATTGGTTGAAATTTCCATTAAAATAGCCTCAGAGACTCTTAAATCATTATTTTCAAGTGTTCTTTCTCATATGGAAAGATATATTCCCTGGATTTAATGTTTTTATGTCAAATACAAAAATGAAATTTCTGTCTTTATTCTTCAAAATCATTAATTGCTATTGTTATACACTGTCTCTCTATTTATATCCCAGTCTTGTACAAAGAAAAATTTAGTGGTTATTGAATATTGCCATTTGAATAATTCATGGTTTGAATTATCTAAGTTTAAGGTCAAACTTGATATTTCTAAAAATGTTTCTTCATACATTGTTTTCTTCCTGTAGCACCTATTATCATTAATATGTCACTAATATTCTTGTTGCCAAGCTGGAACTCTCAACTTGTCACCCTCAACTAGTCTTTTACTCTCTCAGCAGCTGATACAGATTGATGTGGTTGGTTAGATAAAAATTTATCCATTTCCTCTACTGATAACAGATTACTTTTCTCTGAGAGGATCAGCAGATAACTTGGGTAACTCATAGCATTTTGGTCACTGTATTGTAGGGTGAGCATATGACCTGAGTTGGGGCAATAGAACCTTCCTCAAGAATTTTTATTAAAAAAAATATTTTAAATAGAGGGCCTTTTCTTGCCTTTAGTTAGAAGAATGTGGTTTGGAGCTTTCTGTGGCCATATTCCTCCTCCATGTGTAGTAAGTTTTTCTACAGTGGGAGAGAATTAAGTGAATAAACATTGATGAAGGATGGGGAGAAAATGTAAACAACATTTAAATTCTCTGTTCCATCCCCAAGGCCTTTAGAGTTGTGCTGATTCCTGTAGTTCGTTTTATTTTTATGTTTTTATTTCTGAGAGCTGCCAGTTTTGGCTTAAACTAACTGGAGTTGAGTTTAAGTCACTTACAACTCAGAAGGTTCTGAGGTTTGCAGTCATTAAAAAAGATATGCAGTAATATTTCATAAACTTGCTAATATTCCTTTCTCATCATTCACATTGCCACTGCTTTGGTTCAGGCCTCTATTGCCTCATACTTGAACTCTCTCTGCTATTCCTTAAACTCATCCGGCCAGTCATTCTTCCTCTCTATTGAGCCATAATTCTAAGCGTTTTAACATATTATTTTCCTATTTAATATTCATCAATGGCACTGCAGACCAAATTTTTCGGCCTCACTTATAATGATAAGATTTGACTCTTGCAACTCCTATGCCATTTCCCACCATTTTTTCTATGTATTTTATGCTTTAGCTACACCTAAAAAATTCCACTTTTAAATTATGCGATTCTAGTTCACATATCTAGAATTCTATCTTCTCTGAATCCCAACCAACTTGATCTGATAAACTTCTACTACCCTTTAAAGCTCAAATGTCCTCCACACAGAATTAATCATTCTACCATCATTGTTATTATACTTACTTCAATATATTTATAGTGCTTTTCTTATTTGTTTCTGCCTCAACCCCCACCAGCCTTCAAACTATAAGCTACTTAAAATCTGAAACTCTAAGTCACCTTTTTCTTACTAGCATCTAGTTTCTATTTAGTTTCCTTTCTTACTTAGAGATCATCTTGTCTGAATCTCTATAAAACATGTGGCTTATTATTCAGCAAATATTTATTCTTTTCACTTTCTCACTGTAGTTAGGATACATATTCTTATTCCTTTGATTTGGGGCTTTGTCACATGATTTTCTTTGATCAGTTCCTCAACCGAATGCCTGCTTGAGCCCAGGAGGTGAAGGTTGCAGTGAGCAAAGATCGGGCCACTGCAC
>NW_016107529.1:422365-447062 GCF_001604975.1 Cebus imitator | reverse complement strand
GCTGAATATACTTTGTTTCAGCCTCATCCTAGAGCCATCCACAGCCTACTACAGCCTAAAGCAGAGCTGCACAGCCCAGCATAGATCAGCCAAATCACAACCTGCAAACCTATGAGCTTGAGAATAAATACTTATTCTGATAAGCTTAAACACAGCATTATTTCACGATTAGTTTGCAGATACATATCCATTATATAGATTTGAAACAATCTGTAGCCAGAAAAGTTTTGAATATGAACTCAGCAAGCACTTAATAGCACTTGATAAGCTTAAAGTGCTCCGCCAAATGTTATGGGAATAGAAAAGAGTAATTCTGAGAGATACATATATTACATAGATGCATGTTTCTTGTAATGTAAGCATTTGCCTAGAGCCCTACATATGCGGGAGTTTCACACAATGAAGTCCATTATATTCTGAAAGGAGAAGGAAATGTCATTTTAGTTGGAAAATAATAAAAGCAAATTCTTTTATTCTCTCTTTCTTATCCCCCCTCTCCTATTCACTCCCCTCCCAATCCCTTTCCTTTTCTTCCATTCCTTTTTCTCCTTTCCTCATTTCTTCATTTCTTCCTTACATCCACTTGGGCTGCCATAACAAAACACCATGAACTGCATGCTTATACAAAAGAAATTTGTTTTCTCACATTTCTGGAGGTATGTCTTTGCAGAGTCCAAGATCAAAGTTCTGGCAGTGCTCAGTTTCTTGTGAGAGCTACCTATCTGACCTTCTTCTTGCCATGTCCTCACATGATTTTTCCTTGGGGTACAGAGAAGGAGAAAAAAAAGCTAGCTCTCTCTGCTGTCTCTTCTTATCATCTCTACTAAAAATACAAAAATTAGCTGGCATGGTGACGTAAGCCTGTAGTCCCAGTTACTCAGGAGGCTAAGCCAGGAGAATCGCTTGAACCTGGGAGACGGAGGTTGCAGTGAGCTGATATCATGCCACTGCATTCCAGCCTGGTGTCAGAGTGAGACTCTGTCTCAAAAAAAAAAAAAAAAAAAAAGAACACGAATTCTATTGGATCAGAGCCCCACCATTATAACCTCGTTTAACCGTAATTACCTCCTTATAGGTCCTGTCTCCAAGTACAGACATATTGGGGCTTAGAGTTTCAACATATGAATTCTGAGGGAATACAAACATTCAGTTCATGACAGCAATTAACAAGAGTGGCCTACTTTCATCCATAAACTGGATTAAGTTCTCTACTGTTTGCTTCTATGATACCAGAGGCATATATCTCCTTTATAACACTCATCACACTTGAAAAGTGATCCAGTTAATGTTAATCTTCTCTATGAGAGTGTAAAGCCTAAGAAAACGGACTATGACTGTCATGTTCACTGTTATAGCCACAATAATAATTATATGTTGACCTACAGTTTATAGTCAATAAATACTTGTGGAGGAAATATTTTATGAAATGTAGAGTTTGATTAATTTACTTTCCAAACAACAGCATTAAGAGGTTTCACATATAACTTTTACTACTTTCAGAAAGTGCTTGAACATTTCCATTAGATATAAAAACAAAGGAGAGTGTCCTGCACTGTTTGGGGTCCAGAGTGGGATTTTGTTCTTAAAGTATATCGTCCAATGCCCCTCTTTTCTTGGGCTACTTGCTGAGAGTACAATAATTTCAAAGAACAGTGGAAAATGAAATAATGCCTTATTATTTGTTGGGTAAGCAAATAAGAGACCTTTTACCCCTACTCATTCCTATTCTACCCTTACTCTACTGACTGATATAAACTATTGGATTTTTGAATATGAAGCTTAGGCATGGTAGCCTGATGGCTTATTCTGCTTCCTCTTCACTGAATTTCTTTGGTTTCCATGTATACAGAATATACCATATGCACATAATCCATTCAGTAAATGAAAGCCGAATTTCATGGAGGTTAAGTAATTTGCCCAAAGTTACATGGCTTGGTGAGTGGTAGAGCACAGCTTTGAAGCTATGTTTTTCTAACTCGTTGCTAGTGTCTTCAACCACTTTGCGATGTGATGGATATTATAATGAAATAATAAAGTAAGTGATAAGAGGAGATAATGGGAAAGATTAATTCTTCTGGAAAATAATCTTGGAAAAACTGGCAATTTGAGTAAGGCTCTGAAGGCTTTGATGAGCAGACATATCTTATGAGAGTGTTTCAAACTGTAGAAAAGCTTGAGCAAATGTGCCAAAATTATATATGTTTGTGAAAACAGTAAATAAAACTGTATAAAGAAATAGGAGATCTAATGGTAGATAAAGATATACCGATATCTAGAGGTCAAATTGTAGAGATTTTATGTAGTGGGCTGATTTTGCGTTTTATTCTTTAGGTAGCAGAAAAGGGATCAAAAGCTCATTGGAAGTTAGATGATAAGAGAATGGGAGGCTGGCTGGGATTAGAGTCAAGAGATATGAAGGCCATTCAGCAGTTTGTTTTTCTGACCTAAATAAATAAACTGAGGCAAAATTAATATAGAGAGCTTATTTGAGCCAAGGTTAAGGACTACAGCCTGGGGTAACAATGTTGAGTGATCTGGGAAAACAAAGGAGAGGCTCAAGATTTTTAAAGAAAGAAAGAACAAATTAGGAATAGGAGTGATTAGAAAAGTTATTTTTCAGGAATTATCACTGATTTCCAGAAATAACATTGATTAGTGATTGGCTGCACATTTTTGAAATCAGGATAAGAGTTATGTGCCCAGCGTATGGCGTTGTTAGGTTAATTTATAAGCTGTTGGTGGTGACACTCAGTCTAGAGTTCTCTTCAGAATGATTTCTTAGCTCAAGTTGGGGCATGAGACGTGACTACTGCCACATTTCAGCAGCTCTCTAGCCCTGATAATTTAAAGGGGCTCACATCCCTTAAATATAAAATTTTTTCTTTCTCAGTTACTATAGACTGAGTGAGAGAAGATTCACTGGAAAGGGAGAGAAATTAATGTGAGAATCTTTTCAGAGTTAGAATAGAAAGTTATCCTGTCATAGGCCCAAGGTCACAAAGGTAATCAATGATAGACATAGAGCTAAATCAAATCTTTTGACTGCCATTCAATCAATGTAAAATTAATAGTACATACATCCACTTAAAAACATGTACTAGAAAGCATCTTTAATCTTTGAAGAAGAATGATTTTGAAAATGTCACTCAACCTTCACATCCCTATTGCTAGTCATCATTGTATGACGAGATATAAAGCATTAATTATTCATCATGCATTTAATGTTTAATTGCTGGTAAATAGCTCTTAATATGTTTTAAAGAAATCACCTTATTTGTTTACTTGTAGAGTTAATTCTTGTACATCAAGGTTAAAATATGCAACTCTAAGAGTCAGACTAATCTCTCTCCATTTTTAATGCTAAAGAAGTCTGAAGGCTGGAAGCAAGGGCAGTTCCAGGTTTTATGTGGCTTGAAGTTTATATCATTTCAGAGAGTCCTCTATATAAAAAATAGTAAGAATGGCTAATATTAAAAAGTCAAAAAATAATAGATGCTAGTGAGGATTCATAGAAAAGAGAATGCTTATACACTGTTGGTGAAAAGGTAAATTACTATAATCTCTATGGAAAACAGTACAGAAATTTCTCAAAGGAATAAAAATAGAGCTACCACTCAATCCAGGAGTCTCATTCCTGAGTATCTGCCCAAATGAAAAGAAATAATCTCATCAAAAATAAACCTGTAGTTGTATGTTTATTGCAGCACAAAGGTAAGGGAATCAACCTAAGTGTCCATAGTGGATGACTGGAAAAAGAAAATGTGGTGTGTATGTATATGTGTGTGCATATATATGTGTGTGTGTGTGTGTGTGTGTGTGTGTGTGTGTGTATATATATATATACACACACACACATATGTACATATATAATATATATATTACTCAACTATATATATTATATATATATAACTATATATAATATATATATATATATTACTTAACTATAACAAATAAATCATGTCTTTGCAGCAACATTGATGGAACTGGAGGCCATTATCTTAAAGGAAATAACCCAGAAACAGAAAGTCAAACACTGCATGTTTTCATTTATAAGTAGGAGCTAAATAATGTGTATACATGGACATTCTCCAATGTCCAGGATAATAGACATTGGAGAATTGTAAGAGTGGGTACTTAGGAGTGGGGCAAGAGAAAATAAATCACTTAATCAGTACTGTTTACACTATTCAGCTGAGGGCTACAGTGAAAACCCAGACTTCACCACTATGCAATATATCCATGTTACAAAACTCCTCTTATACACCAAAATCTATTTTAAAATATCAGACACTCAAGTGGGAGTACCTGGATTCATATTCAGTTTCTGTGAATTACTTCCTTAGCTTTATGACCTTTAGTAAATTATTTAATCTCTCAATATTTCAGTTTCTATATAGTAAAATGAGATTGCTAACACAGTCTGTGTCTTGGAATTATCATGAAATAAATTAATTTGGCAAGTAGAAGAGTGTTTAGAAGAGTGCAGTTAGGAATGTTTGGCATACGGTAAATACTATGTAGTTATTGGTAGTTAAAATCCATTTAGAAGCAAAGCCAGGCACAGTGACACATGCCTGAATTCCCAGCTACTCTGTAGGCTGAGACAGGAGATCCCTTGAACTCAGGAGTTCCAGTCTAGCCTGAGCAATATACAAATACCCTATCTCTTAAAAAAGAAATGAGGAGACTTTTCTAAGCAGACATTTTACATTTTGTTCCTCCTTTGTTCAAGACTCAGTTTCCTTTTTAGCTTCTCCACAGAATTATTCTAAAAATGCAGTATATTTTTTTGCTTGAAAGTCTTTAATTAATCAACATATCATGCTTTTTTACAACAAAATCTGTTTATGTATGTGTGTGTGTATATATATATAGAGTATATATAAATATTACAAGAATTTTTTCTTAAAAGCTACTGATTAAAAAAATTTGCTTGGATTAACGTATTACAGCTTGTATTGGTATATAACTGATCATATAATGTAGGTATATTACTATTTTTGATACTATAAAATATTAAAAATAAAATAATCAACAATGAATCTGTCAATGACTTGGATAGAACTATCCATGTTAAAGCATTGCTAAATGAGACAAGGTGTTAACATAAGAAAAGGCGAAGTGGAAACTAATAGTAAAAATAAACTTTTGGGCCCCTGTAAGCATGGAGTTTACAAAAGGCACATTAGTTATTGTTAAGTGCAGTCTTTTGAAATGAAATCCGTAGGAAATTCTCACTGAGTTATCTAAATTGAATGAAAACATGTTAGGCTGAATAAAAGAACAGAGAAATAGGTGACAAACAATAATGAACAGCAGTAGGCTTATGTCCAATGAATTTACGATATCTTTTGGCAAAGAGAAAAATTGTTTCTCCTATGAGTCTGAATGAATCAAAAAAAAATAGAAACCATTAATTTACGTCCAATATACGTTCCTTTTACTTGAAGACATAACACTGATTGTTGGAGGCAACTATATATTACTTCTGAATATATGCTACTACTCATAGTTAATGTTATTGAATGTTTGTTCTGTGCTTAAGACAGTATTTTATATGCTTTCATGTCAAATTGTTTAATTCAACCCTAAGAAGAAGTTGCTGTCATTAGTCATCTTTTAAAGATGATGAAACTAAAGCACAAAGAAAGTAAGAAACATACTCAAAATAACCCAGATGGTAAGTGGTAGACTTGAGATTCAATCCAAGTGGTCTAACCCAAAGCCCATATTCCTTTTTTTTTTTTTTTTAGAAAAATGGTACATATTTAAGATATACAACATGCTGTTTTGATATACATATATATATAGTGAAATTGTTTCTATATATATTTATCTCACCATTACTTTTTTTTTGGTAACGGTGATCAGTCAGGCCATCACAAATGTAGAAATAGGACTTCAAAAACCAAAGTGAAGCCAGGTGCAGTGGTATGCCACTGTCGTTCCATCTACTCAGGAGCCTGAGGTGGGAGGATTGCTTGAATCCAGGAGCTTGAGGCCAGCCTGGGCAGTACAATGAAACCTCCACTTCTAAAATACAAACATATTTATTATCTCACCATTAATTTATTTCTGGTAGTAAGGGCTACTAAAATCTACTCTCTTCGCAAATTTTCAGTGTACAATACTATTAATTGTAGTCCTCATGTTGTACATTGTATCTCTAGAGTTATTCATCCTGCATAACTACAACTTTGTACACTTTTGATCTTTGTCTTCCTATTCTTCATTCCCTGCCCCACCCTCACCTCTGGTAACTGCCATTCTACTCTTTGTCACTGTGTACTCAACTTTTAAAAATAAGATTTCATATATAAGTGAGATCATGCAGGATTTTTCTTTTTTTGTCTAACTTATTTTACTTAACATAACCAAGGTGTCTGTTGATGGATGAATAGATAACAAAATTATAGGATATCATTCAGTGGAATATTATTCAGCCTTTAAAAGGAGATCTTACTCTTTGGGACAACATGGATGAACCAGAGCCCAGATTCCTAACCATCCTTAATATATTGCCTTAATATTGTTCCATTTTATTAACAATTCTTTCATGTTCAATTTAATATCTACCTGGTTTTGTATTATATGGCATACCCATAATTTACTATTTGATAGATACTCTTCTAGCTATTTATATAAATTCAGTCAATACTAACAATAACCCTGTGAAAAAGTACTATTATCATCCCATTATAATGAATAAATTGAGGCACATAAAAATGAATTAATTTTTCCAAAGAAACGTAGCTATTAAGTGATAGAGCCAGATTTACAGTTTATGCAGCCTGGCTTTACAGTACCTGTACATAACTACTATACTATGTGTAATGCTTGTTTCAAAAAATGCGTGTAAAACAGAAACACTAAATTTAAGATAGCTGTTACTTCTGGGACATTCCAAGGGAAGATGAGACAGTGGAGAAGTATAAGTATTTTTTTAAAATTATTAAAGTACTGTATAATTGAACAACATTAAATTGAAAATATTTAAAATGTAAAATTTGCTGCTTTTTGACATATACATACATTTATGAAACTGTCACCGTAATCAAGAGAGCAAACATATTTATCACCTGCAAAATTTCTCAGGCCCCTTCATAATATATCCTTCTTTCTACCCAGACAAACACTAATCATTGCTTTCTATCCATAAATATTAATTTGCATTTTCTTGAATAAATGGAATTAATTATGTACTCTGTTTTGTGTGGCCTTTTTATTTGGACATAATGATTTGAGATTGATCCATGTGGTATGTACTGATAATTCATTTCTTTTTATTGCTTAGTACTATTTTATTGTGTAAATATATGTTTATTCGTTCAACCTATTGAAAGGCATTTCGGTTGTTTCCAGTTTTCTGCTATTACAAATAAAGTTTCTATGAACATAAATTTAAAAGTCTTTGTGCAAACATAATTTTTAATTTATTTCTTGGTTAGATGTCTATGACCAGCTAGGTCATGTAGTTGCTGTATGTTTACCTTTATAAGAAATTATCAAAATGTTTTCCAAAGTAATCATCCTTTATATTTTCACTGGAAACGTATAAAAATTCTAGTTGCTTCACATCCTCATTATCAGTTGTTGGGGCCAGGTTTTCAATTGTTTATGTTTTTATTTTTTAGTTATTCTACGGGTATGCAGTAGTATTCTGTCGTGGTTTTAATATGTATTTTCCTGATGATAAGCAATGCTTAGTATCATTAGGGATACAAATTCTTTTTCTATGTAACAAATATCTTCTGTTAGTCAATGTCTTTCTTTGTCATTTCTTAATAGTGTCTTTCAGAGAACTAAAGAGCTAAAGTGATTTTTGGTGTCTCTTTATGAAATTCAGTTTATTAGTTTTTAAAAATATAGTTTATGCTTTTTATGTTCTATCTAAGAAATCTTTGCCTACTCAAGGGTCACAAAGAAATTTCTTTATATTTTCTTTTTTGAAATGTAATTTAAAAAAATATTTTTTTGTTATTATTTTTATTATTATTTTACTTTAAGTTCTAGGATACATATGCAGAACGTTTGTTACATAGGTATTCATGTGCCATGGTGGTTTGCTGCACCCATCAACCTGTCATCTACATAAGATATTTCTCCTAATGCTATCCCTCCCCTTGCTCCCCAAACCAAGAGGCCATGGTGTGTATGTTCCCTTCCCTGTGCCCATATGTTCTCATTATTCAACTCTCACTTATAAGTGAGAACATGTGATGTTTACTTTTCTGTTCCTGTGTTAGTTTCCTCAGAATGATAGTTTACAGTTTTATCCACGTCCCTACAAAGGACATGAACTCATTCTTTTTAATGGCTGCATAGTATCCCATGGTGTATATGTGCCACATTTTTTTAATCCAGTCTATCATTGATGGACATTTGGGTTGGTTCCAAGTCTTTGCTATTGTGAACAGTGCTGTAGTAAACATACGTGTGCATGTGTCTTTATAGTAGAATGATTTATAATCCTTTGGCTATATACCTAGTAATGGGACTGCTGGGTCAAATGGCATTTCTAATTCCAGATCCTTGAGGAATCACCACACTGTCTTGTACAGTGGTTGAACTAATTTACACTCCAACCAACAGTGTAAAAGCATTCCTATTTCTCCACATCCTCTCCAGTATCTGTTGTTTCCTGACTTATAATGATCACATTCTAACTGGCATGAGATGGTACCTCATTATGGTTTTGATTTGCATTTCTCTTTTTTTAAAAAATTATACTTTAAGTTCTGGGGTACAGGTACAGCTCATGTAGGATTGTTACATAGGTATACACGTGCCATGGTGATTTGCTGCATCCATCCCCCAGTCATCTACATTAGTATTTCTCCTAATGTTATCCCTCCCCAATCCCCCACTCCCTGCTATCTCTCCCCGATCACCCCACCCTGACAGGCCCCGGTGTTTGAAGTTCCTTTCTCTGTGTCCATGTGTTCTCATTGCTCAACACCCACTTATGAATAAGAACATGTGGTGTTTGGTTTTCTATTCTTGTGTCAGTTTGCTGAGAATGATGGTTTCCAGCTTTATCCATGTCCCTGCAAAGGACAGGAACTCATCCTTTTTTATGGCTGCACAGTATTCCATGGTGTATATGTGCCACATTTTCTTTATTCAGTCTATCCTTGATGGGCATTTGGGTTGGTTCCAAGTCTTTGCTATTGTGAACGGTGCCTCAGTAAACATATGTGTGCATGTGTCTTTATAGTAGAATGATTTATAATCCTTTGGGTATATACCCAGTAATGGGATTGCTGGGTCAAATGGTATTTCTAGTTCCAGATTCTTGACTTGACACACTGTCTTCCACAATGGTGGTTAATTAATTTACACTCCCACCAACAGTGTAAAATCCTCTCCAGCATCTGTTGTCTCCAAATTTTTTAATGATCGTCATTCTAACTGGCATGAGGTGGTATCTCAATGTGGTTTTGCTTTGCATTTCTGTAATGGCCAGTGATAATGAGCTTTTTTTCATATGTTTGTTGGATGCAGAGTGTCTTCTTTTGAGAAGTGTCTCTTCATATCCTTCGACCACTTTTTGTTGGGATTTTTTCATGTAAATTTGTTTTAGTTCTTTGTAGATTCTGGTTATTAACCTTTTGTCAGATGGGTAGATTGCAAAAAAGGTTTTTTCCATTCTCTTGGTTGCTGGTTTGCTCTAATGATAATTTCTTTTGCTGTGCAGAAGCTTTTAAGTTTAATTACATCCCATTTGTTTATTTTGGCTTTTGTTACCATTGTTGTTGGTTTTTTTAGTCATGAAGTCCTTGCCTATGCCTATGTTCTGAATGGTATTGTATAGGTTTTCTTCTAGGATTTTATGGTGTTAGGTCTTATGTTTAAATCTTTAATCCATCTGGAGTTAATTTTTGTATAAGGTGTAAGGAAGGGGTCCAATTTGGCTTTTGCATATGGCTAGCCAGTTTCCCAACGCCATTTATTAAATAGGGAATCCTTTCCTCATTGCTTTTGTCTGGTTTGTCAAAGATCAGATGGTTGTAGTTGTGTGGTGTTCTAAGGCCTCTGTTCTGTTCCATTTGTCTATATCCCTGTTTTGGTACCAGTACCATGCTGTTTTGAGTACAGTAGCCTTGTAATATAGTTTGAAGTCAGGTAGTGTGATGCCTCCAGCTTTGTTTTTTTGCTTAGGATTGGCTATATGGCTCTTTTTGTTTCCATATGAAGTTTAAGATTTTTTTTTCCAAATTCTATGAAGAAAGTCATTGGTAGCTTGATGGGGATAGCATTGAAGCTATAAATTACTTTGGACAGTATGGTCATTTTCACAACACTGAATCTTTCTAACCATGAGCATGGAATGTTTTTCCATCTGTTTGCATCCTCTCTTATTTCCTTGAGCAGTGGTTTGTAGTTCTCCTTGAAGAGACCCTTTACATCCTTTGTTAGTTGTATTCCTAGGTATTTTATTCTCTTTGTTGCAATTGTGAATGGGAGTTCACTCATGATTTGGCTCTCTGTTAGTCTGTTATTGGTGTATAGACATGCTTAAGATTTTTGCACATTGATTTTGTATCCTGAGACTTTATCAAAGTTGCTTATCAGCTTAAGGAGATTTTGGGCTGAGATGATAGGTTTTTCTAAATATACAATCATGTCATCTGCAAACAGGGACAATTTGACATCCTTTCTTCCGATTTGAATACTTTATTTCTTTCTCCTGCCTGATGGCACTAACCAGAATTTCCAATACTATGTTGAATAGGAGTGGTGAGACTCTGCTTTATTTAATCTCATTCTGCTGTTAACATTTTTGGTACTTCACTGCTTGCTAGAATATCAGTGAGAAAAATGAGAGACAATATAGAGAATGGAGATAACACCTAAGTTTATACATTTTTTTATATAGCTGTTAGTTCTCTTGATGGAGATAATGGAAATTAAGTTTTATTATTATATTTTTGTTATGTAGCAATTAGTTGTAATTTTTGTTTAAAACCTTACTGTACATATTCTTTAACATGTTCTGATAGAAGTTTAGAATACAAGAAGCTCAGTACAAACCATATATATCTGTTGTGAAAATGTAAACAAGATACAGTATGTTAGAGTCAGTTTGTATACAATAAAGCTTAAAGAAAATACATAAGTTATTATCATTCTCACTTTTCTAAGTAGGAAACTGAAGTTTGTGATTCTTCTCTTGGTTTATAGGGGCTTACCACAGATTCCATATAGTATCTTGCTCTGTCAAAGACACTTGTAGCACAAAAGGATCTGGGCCAGAAGGGCCTGACAGAGAAGCTTGTACCACAGCCTGGTCTAGCTGAAAAGTTCTTACACTGGACTGCATTCAGACTTGGCAGCCCTATGGATTGTGAACACTGAACCTTCAAGTATTCAATGTTGACAAATGCTACTATCAGAGAGTATAGTATTTAAATGTGTGTACCATTTAGCTGCATGAACTTCTATTAAAACACAGTTCTCTTAATTTTTATTACCAGGTAACCTGGGCCGGGTGGACCACGTCTCTGAGTTTGAGTATGATCTGTTTATTAGGCCGGACACCTGTAATCCACGCTTCCGAGTCTGGTTCAACTTTACTGTTGAAAATGTGAAAGAATCACAGGTAAGGGAAATAATGGATACCTTCAGAGTGGTTTTGGTAAGAATAATATGCTTTTTCTTCTTTTAGGAATATCAAAATAATGACTGTATTAATAATATATTCTTGTTTATCCATAGCAATGATACAGTTTTGGTTCAAGAGATACAGAGAAATAGGTACATTATGTTGACTTTTATTAACTGATGGTTATTAAATAATACAAATATTTCATCTGAGAATAAAGCGTTCCTTACTGATTGAAGCATTAGCATGGTATGTTAGAATTCTTTGAGGGACACAAGAAGGAAACACTGGAATAGACTTGCTATTATGTTTCCAAAGGATATTGTTCTTTATTGTCTCTTGTTTATAAAGATCTGTGAGAAACATTTCTCACAAGTCTCAGTTTCAGAAGAAAAGCTTTTCTTCTGTACAACAGGGTGTTTGTACCTTTAAACCAATGTGATTCTTATAACTGATCCGATTTTCCCTTTGCTTTGGCTGCTGGGAAACTCGGAACCGTATTTACAGCCCTCTCTAGTGATTCTGGAAAACATTTTTGCTGTGCTTTTGTGTACTGACTTTCCTTTTACAGATTGAATATTCCTTATCTTAAATGCTTGGGACCAGAAGTGTTTCCAATTTTTTTCAGATTTTGGAATATTTGCATATATAATACATACTGAGATATCTTGGGGAGGATATACAAGTCTGAACATGAAATTCATTTATATTTCATATATATCTTTATACACATAGTCCGGAAGTAATTTTATACAATATTTTAAATAATTTTGTTCATGAAAAACTATTATTTTCCATTTATGGCATCATTTCAGTGTCCAGGAAGTTTTGGATTTTGGAGTGTTTTAGATATTTGGTTTTCAGATTAGGGATGCTCAACTTGCATTTTGAATGTATTCATCTGCTTTTAACCAAAATTTCTTCAGCTACGTTTTTTTAATAGTTCACATTTTTAATAATACTTTCAAATCCTATTTTTTATGAGAGAGAGTATTGATGAAAATAAAGAAAACTAAAAACATGTGCTTTGAATAAACATTAATAAAACCCAAATCGTAAGATATCAGTTATTATTCTGTTACATTGAGACAACTGGTCACGAAGACTGCACAAACATTGTACACATAGTGAAATAATGATTGTTTTAAGCAGGTGGAAGCATAGTCCTGAGATCCAACATCTACCTTCTTTCTTAATGTTGTCTTTTGCTAGTATATTTGGGAGAAAGCAGGGAGTTTAGCTTCTCCTGAGTCAATTCATTCTGCTTGCTCTTTCCCCTGGTTGTTTGCTTCTCATCATTTTATCTCAGCTGCTACTTGACTTGTGTGTCAGACAGTGGTCAGTGTCTAGAATTTAGGGACTCTGGGCCTTCTTCTATACAATATTATTCCTGACATACTAGTTTCAGCAAAAAAGGGGGTGCAAATACAGCCACTTTACTTTGCTACTGATAGTCTTAATTTTGTACAACACCATGGACAGAAGACTGAGTGTATGTAATGTTTACTGAAGTTTAGGAGCTAACAGGAGGGAATCTAGGGAAACAGCACTGAACATTATTTACTAAATCTGACTTGTCTCAGAATTTTAGGACAAGGGGAGAAAAAAAGAGTTACACCACACAGAGAGCCTCTTACGGACAAACTTTAGTTCCTAGCTTTGCTTCTTGGCTTTATTTACTCTCCTGTGACAGAGTTCCCTTTTCAGTTTTTCTCAGTAACAGTAGGCATTCTCTTTCTCCTGATCTTAGGAAAACCCTCACTTTACCTACAGAGGTTCACCTGATTCTAGGATTGTCCTACTTGTTCCACCAAGACAATCAATAATCCTTAAAGTATATTTCCAAAGTCTGTGTTACTGAATCTAGAGAGCGCAATCCACAATAGGAGACTTTAGTCACATGTATTAGACTGAGTCTTTCACTCCAAATTTGGGAACCCTAGGAGGTTTTCTTAATTACCTCTCTCGGTCTTTTGTTCAGGTTCCTGACTCTTATCAGTAACTTATGGTTGTCACATACACATACCTCTGGAAAACAAGCAATAATTCTGAAGCAGTGTAGTCAATTCATATGAAGGAAGGAAAATATTTTCTTAAAAGCAGCATAATCTGCCATGATTTCTAAATTCGTAAAGGGAATTTTTTTTTTCCTCTTTTTTGCACAGCATTGGTACATCCCTCAGCTTGCCTGCTGGATCCAGGAACCCACTAACTCCTAAGAAGTAGGGCCGATTACTTTTCAAACAAGAGAATCATCTATCCTCATTATGTTCTTGCTATTAATAGAGACTTAGCAGAAGCTCTGAAATTATACTGTTTTTTTAACTTTGGGTCACATTAAATTCCTGTCACAGTTTTTCTTTCAGTTTAGTATCTATAAAGATTATCTTTATGGCCGGGCACGGTGGCTCATGCCTGTAATCCCAGCACTTTGGGAGGCCGAGGCGGATGGATCGCGAGGTCAAGAGATCAAGACCATCCTGGTCAACATGGTAAAACCCCGTCTCTACTAAAAATACAAAAAATTAGCTGGGCATGGTGGTGCGCGCCTGTAATCCCAGCTACTCAGGAGGCTGAGACAGGAGAATTGCTTGAACCCAGGAGGCGGAGGTTGCGGTGAGCCGAGATTGCACCATTGCACTCCAGCCTGGGTAACAAAAGCAAAACTCTGTCTCAAAAAAAAAAAAAAAAGATTATCTTTATACAGCTTATACAAGGAGGGATAGAGTGTGAGATGATAAGAGAGTTGGGGATTCCGTCAGTTAAACTACTTGAGATAGCCTTTTGGAAAAGTTTCTCATACAATGTTCTTTGCTCTTCTAGTTTGTTTACAAGGATTTTCTTTTTCCTGTTTAAAATGTCTCTGCCAGAGTGTTATAACTTTCACATTACATGTTAAAGCTATACAGCCTCTTTTTCAATTTTATCTATCAATTAATTAAACAAGTAATGTGAATGTTTTTTAAAGGGTTATTCTTATAAGAGGGTTGTGTCTGTTTTACGGATGTGTATTTATTAAAGTTGAAGAAATCAATATTTTCCCTGCCTCTGGGTTCTGTCTTCATATAGAATGCTATCCTATCCTTGTTCCAATTAGAAATCATGAACATGTTTATCTGGTTTCCTGGAGCCTGATGCTTTTGTCAGCCTCTTTCTGTGGGCCATTGCCTCATCAACTATAATCACATTATATAGTTATGGAAATCTGTCTCAAGAAGGCATAAAGATCTGCAGGAAAGATTCAATATATATCTCTAGCTCACAGGATATTTGTTTTCGTGGTAGCCTACATGAAAGAAAATAGTTTCACTATGAAGTTTGACTTGTGAGGTCTGTTTTTATAGCATCTCTTTCTATAATCTTTTTTTTCATCTCTCCAATTTCCGTTAAAAGGAGACCTGCATAAATGTAATCTAGTCAAAAATGTTATTTAGATCTTGGTACTAGCAGGCAAAAAATAATATTAATCATCACTGGCTGACTCCATTAAATAAATTTTAAAAATTGAAGCATCAAATATATTGTATAAACAGGTCTGGCTTTTGCGTATATTTCTTGATGTTTCTAGGAAATAAAAAAAGCTTGCAACATATGGTTTTATATCCCAGGACTGGTATATTAACCCCTGAAAGTAGTTGCTAAATAGTGCATTTGCAAGAATCAGTGAAAACTAAATGTCTAAATTCCTTTATGAGAAAGTATTTTTCCCTCTAAAAACTGATATTAAATATTTTTAATGGGAATTTATTATTAATGCAGCTGAGAGCAATTGTGTGATATGAAAGCCGATCTTCTTATTTAAATACACTAAAACTTCAGCCAATAAGAGAAAACAAAATGACATGCTTGGATTAATTAAGCTCTATTTCTTTTTATATTCTTTTTATCTTTTTGAATCTATCTTTCCCATTTTTGATTGTAAAAATAGTCAATGCACAATGTAGTAAATTTGGGAAATGTAATTATTTGAAGCTGACAAAAAGCACTACCCACACAAAAATAAATTACAGTTTTACTAACTGGAAGTAAATACTATTATTTACTTGGCATATTTATTTCTAAACTTATTTATTTTCTATCTTGGAACATATCTAAATTTGTACTGTATATACATTTTCATGTTTTGCTTCTAAAGAACCTAAATATTATCACAGGCAATTTTCTGTCATCAAAATTTGATAAATATGGCTGTAAAATATTAATAGCTCTTTACTATTGCACCATTTTATTATTCTTGGTCATAAAAATCATTTTCCATTTGATGTTGTGATATGTAACAATGTAGTGAACATTTGATTCAGGAAATGTTACCCAAATTTTATTTTGCTTCTTTAAGATAAATTTCTGTGAGGAGAACTGATAGGTAAAAGGATATCAACATTTTAAAGTCTTTTAAACATATATCTAAATTGCTGCCAGAAGGCTTATACTGTTTTTTTTTTTCTGTCCTATCACCAGTGAATAAGATTCCTTTATTCGAATTTCTTGCTTTGTTTATAAACTCCAGTGTTTACAAATCCATAATAATTGTTATGTTTTCCTTACTTGTTTTGAAACTTCACACAGATAAATGAGATATGATGCAATGTCTGAGGCCTCTAGTCATAAATTAATTGCATTACAGCAATAAAATGAGACATCAAAACAGGTACATTTATTATTTTGACTCCTTTTCTCAATTCATCTGTCCTGTTTTATCTGGGAGTGCCAACAGATTGTCCTCTGAGATATGTAATAAGAGATTTTAAAAAAAGAATTGCTTAATAACAATATAGCATTTTTTGGATTGCTATAAGAAATAATATAGTTTAAACATACACATGCACACATACACACTTTTATATAGATGTGTTCAAATTTCCCTTTAAGATTCTGAAAAAGTTTGCTGCTTCTTTAGTCTCCCTCCTGGATAATTCAGGCTCTGAAATTTTGTCTTGGCCATGGCCAAAACCAACAGTGCCCAAAGGCAGCATATCATAGGGGAATGAGCACAGACAATGGATTTAAACCAATTCAGTTTTATATTCTTACTCTTAATTATGAGCTGTTTTACCGGTGATCAGTTTAAATAATCTCCTGGTATCTCAGTTTTCTCATCTGTAAAATGAAAGTAATAATATGAATTCATAGGGGTCTTGTGAAAATTAAAAGAGACAATGTAAGTAAAGAGACTACTGATATGGTTTGGCTGTATCCCCACCCAAAGCTCATCTTTATTCCCCTGTGTTGTGGGAGGGACCAGGTGAAAGATCATTGAATCACTGGGGCAGGTCTTTGGTGTGTTGTTCTCGTAAAAGTGAGTAAGTCTCATGAGATCTGATGATAGTATAAAGGGAAGTTTATTAAGTATTAACTCACACAATTACAAGGTCCCACAATAGGCCATCTGCAGGCTGAGGAACAAGGAAAGTATTCCGAGTTCCAAAACTGAAGAACTTGGAGTCTGATGTTCGAGGGCAGGAAGCATCCAGCAAGGGAGAAAGATGCAAGCTGGGAGACTAGTCCAGTCTCTCTTTTCACATTTCTCTGCCTGCTTATATTCTAGCTGTGCTGGCAGCTGATTAAATTGTGCCCACCCAGATTACTGGTGGGTTAGCCTTTCCCAGCCCATTAACTCAATTGTTAATCTCTTTTGGCAACACCCTCATAGACACACCCAGGATCAATACTTTATATCATTCAGTCCAATCAAGCTGACACTCAGTATTAACCATTACAGGTACCATGGTGTTTGGTAGATAATAGGGACTCAATACTTGACTGCTATTGTTTTTATTAAAACACCCCAACAGTATCCTGTCTGTCATGGTGGCCAAGATGAAAATGCAGAGGACCATTGTCATCCACCAGGACTATATCCACAAGTGCAATCCTACAAGAAGTACCCTAAGAATGTCTGTACACCTGTCCCTCTGTTTCAGGGACATCCAGGTCAGCAACATCATAATGGTGGGCAAGTGCTAGCCCTTGAGAAAGATAGTTCACTTCAATGTGCTCAGTGTCACCAAGGCCACCAGCACCAAGATGCAATTTCAGAAATTCTAAGACTGGACATCTGCCCACATCTCAGAAAGAAATAAAGTTGCTTTCTCATTCAAACTACAGCAACAACAGCAGCAGCAAGAACAAAAACTACCACCACAACAGATTACTACTAGAAAACTGCTACTAAAACCGTTATTTTGCTCTTATTCCTTATCCTCCTTCCTTTTCTCCTGTTTATCCTTCACCTTCTCCTCTATCTTTTTTCAAACCTGTTATTGATGCTCATCATCATCATCATCAAGCAAAATGTAATAGTTAAGAGTATAGACTTTTTTTAGACATACCTGTGTTCCAAGCCTAGCTCTTCCACTTACTGCCTCTCTGACCTTGAGAAAATTATTAGACTATTCTCTACTTAAATTATTAATTTCTATATTTATTCAATGGGGTTAATAGTACCTAACAGGGTTGGTATAAGAAACACATGGGTTAATGCATGTAAAACACTAAATTTAATGTAAATTTAGGTAAAGCAGGCTTCTAGAGAAGCAAGTTTTTCGGGGAAGATAAGGATAGGATACCTATCAGATATTCAACTCAGCTACTGAGTAGTTGAACACATGAGGCTGAAGATTGATCAAGAAGTCATGATTCAGGATATAAGTTGGGAATTGTTTTCATATAGATAGTATTTAAAGCCATAAAGTGAGATATCACCAAAAGAGTAAGTGTAGATAGAGAAGAGAAGTGGAACAAAGAATGAGCCCAAATATGCTTTTACCAAGGAACCAGCAAAGGAAATTGAGAAAGAGCAGATTATAAGTAGAAGGAAATCTAAGGGTGTGTATTATTCCTAAAGACAAGTTAAGACATTTTATTCAGGATAAATGAGTAATGCGCTATTATAAATGCTGCTTATAGGTCAAGTAAGATGTGTACTCAGGATTGACTATTGGAGTTGGGAATGTGGAGGTCACTAATAACCTTGACAAAGAGCAGTTTTGGTAGAGTGCTAGAGTAGGCTTAAGAGAGAATGAGAGGAAAGGATTAGAGACATCTAATGCAACGTTTTTGGAAGAAGTTTGTATCAAAGGAGAACAAAAATGGAATGGTAGCTGATAGCGGAAGTAGAATCAAGAAAAAAATGGTTAGATGGGAGAAACGGCATGTTTATATCCTGATTAGAATGATCTAGTATAGATCAAATAACTAATGATAGAGTAGTGAGAATGGGGATAATTTCTAGAGTGAAGTTCCTGAGTATTGAGAAGACGTAGTTTAGAAATTCAGGGATTGGCTTTATAGGAGCACAGATATTTCTTATAGAGGAAACTGGTGGGAAGGAGGAGAAAGTTGGAGCAGATGGAAGTAGATAAGATGTAGTGGAAGTAATCTGTGGAGGTTTTCTTATTGCTTCAGTTTTCAATTCTCTTAGTGAAATATGAGGCAAAGACATCAGATGAGCTTGATGATGGGGGAAAGGGTTGTGGAAACTTGAAATAAGATAAGTAAAATAAGGTATACAGCACATCAAAAATAGTGGAAGTGTATATGAACTAGGGTGGAATAATGCTATTTCAGGCCAGTAGTAAGGATAACAGTAAGATATAGAGACATGACTTTGAAGGCACAAGAATGTGTGCATGTGTTTGTTTTTCATCTATTCTGTTTAGCTACAAGACTACAGATGCAGTGTAGTGAGAAAGTTTGATATAACCATAGTTGTGTTTTTACTTTTTCTGAAGAAGCATTTTTTATTATTGTACTTTTACTTTTTCAATCAACTTGTTCAGATACAATTTTTAAATAATCAATTTAAAATATACCACAGTCAAAATAAAAATTACTTCTATCATTCCGTATTAGTTTATTGTCACATTGCTATAAAGATACTGCTAGAGACTGGATAATTTATAGACAAAGAAGGTTTAATTGACTCAGTTCTGCATGGCTGGGGAGGCCTCAGGAAACTTACAGTCATAGTGTAAGGGGAAGCATGCATGTCTTACATGTTGGCAGGCAAGACAGAGATTGGGAGAGAGAGATAGAGTGAGTCATAGAGAGTGTCAGTGCGGAAAAACTACTATTTATAAAACCATCAGCTCTTGTGAGAATTCGCTTACTATCTCATGAGAACAGCATGGGCGAAACTGTCCCCATCATCCAATCACTTCCTTCCCTCAACATGTGGGGATTACAGGTCCCTTCCTCAACACATGGGAATTATAATTTGAGGTGAGATTTGGGTGGGGACACAGAATAAAGCCATATCACACTCCCAAATTTCTCTCACACCACCTTAGAATTAATCTTTTGCTTAGATGGTTGCATACTGTTACACTGCCACTTACAATACAGAGAGTTTTCACTTGGTTCTTTTTTGTGTCTTTCATTTCTGTCATCATGTTTATGTTTTCTACTAAATCCTTTAATATATTTATAATAAACCTGAATACACTTATAATAGTTGTGTAGAGACCTTTTCTAAGAATTCTGTTATTTTTGTCTTTTCTGTTATGCTTCTATTGATTGATTTTTCTTACACTTTTCACTTCTTGGAATATGTAGTAATTTTTTATTGAAGCTAGAAACTGTTGATTATTGTAGTGTTGAGTGTTTAGATTTTGTTTTCATTCTTTAGAAATTGTTGAGTTTATTTTTTTCAGCAGGAAGTTAAGTTACTTGTGGAATAGGCTGATCCTTTTGAGGCTAATTTTAAAGCTTTTTTAGGGAAGGCCTAAAGTAGTGATGGTTGTTTACTCCTACTGCGCAAATATGACCCTTCTGGAGTATCTACTGAATGCTCCCAGTGTTCATTAGGGTCTATCTATTTTGTCTGGTTACAACTTGAATGTCGTCTAGCCTTGTATCTTGAATATGAGGTTGATCATAGAAATTATATCATTTGTTTCTCTCCTCTTAGGGATTCCAGCTTTGTAAAGTCTGTTGTCCAATGTCTTAAGAAACTTATTTTATATACAGTCATGCCTTACTTAACAATTAGAATACATTCTGAGAAATGCATCATCATAGGTGATTTTTTCATTGTGTGAACCTCATAAGACATATTTACCCAAATCTAGTTGGCATAGCTTATTGCACACCTAGGCTGTATGGTATTGCTTATTGCTTGTAGGCTACAAACTTGAACAGTGTGTTACTGCACTGAATACTGAAGGTAATTATAATACAGTGGTTATATATATCTAAACATAGAATAGGTATCATAAAAATATGGTATAAAAGACAAAAACTGGTACGCCTGCATAAGGCACTTACCATGAATGGAACTTGCAAGACTGGAAGTTGCTTTGGGTGAGTCAGTGAGAGAGTGGTGAGTGAATATGAATACCTAGGACATTACTGTAAAATACTGCAGACTTAATAAACATTATTGTTTGAATAAAGTATATTTATAAAACAATTTTCTTTATTCAATATTAAATTAATCATAGCTTGCTGTGATATTTTTACTTTATTAACTTTAAAAATTATTTAAACTTTTTGACTTTTCTCTTATTATAATTTTTATTTATTTTTTACTTTTTTACCTTAAATAAACAAAAAAACTAAGACAAAAATACCTGCATTAGCCTAGGCCTCCATAGGGTCAAAATCATCAAGATAGCTGCCTTCTACCTGGACATCTTGTTCCACTGGAAGGTCTTCAGGGGCAGTGACATGCATGGAACTGTCATTTTCTATGATAACAATGCCTTCATCTGAAATAGACCCTGAAAAACCTGAGTGTGTTTTACATTTAACTTTCTAAAAAATAACTGGAAGTATTACACTAAAATGGCGATTAAAAAGTACAGTATAGTAAACACATAAACCAATAACATAGTCATTTATTGTCATTATCAAGTATTGTGTACTATACATGGTTGTATGTGCTATACTTTTATATGACTGACAGCACACTTTTTTTTTTTAACACCAGCATCACCACAAAAATTTGAGTAATGTGTCACACTATTATGTTACAATGGCTAACTTACTAGGTGATAGGAATTTTTCAGCTCCATTATAATCTCATGGGACCACCATCGTTTATGTGGTCCGTGTTATGCAGAGCATGACTGTTTTATTCAGTTTTCTACTTGAGTGCCTAGGAAGATTTATGTGGGACCAGTTACCTCATCATGGTCAGCAGACTGGCTTTCAAGTGTTACTAAGTTGGGCCTAGAGTGCCTCTTCTTTAGGGCTGGTTTAATACTATTATTAAAGTGTGATCCTTCTAGAATCTCTAGTAAAAGTGTTCTTTGAGGTTTTCCACTTTGATTTCTTGTATTTGAATGTGTCCTAACTTGATTTGAGTTATTGGAATTGTTCTACTACATTCTAGTAATTGGTCTTTGCTCATTCTCATGGATTCACACCTTATGCATGTGCAGCTTTGCACTCACCAAAAGGATCAAGTGGATCCCTATGCAAATTTCTGGAGCTTTTTTCTGTGTATACTTTTGCTTTCCCCCTTATTCTGTCCTATAATTCCATCCACATCATCCTAACTCCCACCCCTGGAACTCCAACTTCTGTTTATTCAACTCAGTGGGACATGTCTATATTTTGTACAAGTTTTTCTCCTTGCATCATAGTCCAGAATGTGCCTCCAGAAACAAAACTTTAGTGGTCATAGGACTTACTTCATTAGTTTCCCTTCTCTCAGTGATTAATCATGATTTGCCTGCTGCCCAGTGCCTACAAACAGTTGTTTTCTGTATTTTGTTCAGTGTTCCAGTTATTTACAGTGAGAGGATGAATTCAGACCAGATGCTCTATTATGGCTGAAATAAGACCATTTTTTTTTTTTCAATATATATCACAAAGTTAGAGAAGAATGAGGGATTGAAGGGAACATACAAGAAATCTTGGCATGGAGAGAGTACATTAAGGGGGCAAGAAGTGATGAGAAGATGAATGGTAGAGGAAACATGATAGATTAGTGCATTGAAGATAGAATGATCATATCCAAACTCAGTGAATTTTGAAAGTGAAAAGATATTCTAATAATTAAAGCTGGAAAATAGGTATAAACTAGAACTTGTCCAGACAATCAGAGATTTATGTACCTTTGCTGCAGAGTCTGAGGAAGTCACAAGAGTTTTAGAGTTATTGTATTAGAGTGAATCAGCTATAAAGAGAACAGGTGGTCATTAAGAATAGGATGAATGAAAGTTGAAATTATTGCAGTTGTAGCAATTGTTGGTAATATTAAGGTTTAGACTGTGACTAGGGGAGTAGTTAGCTGAAGTAAAATGGACTACAAGATTGTTGGAAGGGAAGAACTCAAAGTGGCCAGAGTGCTGGAAAGATTATCTCCATATATGTTGAGCAAATGACAATAAATCCTGAGCAACAACAATTGAGAAATCAGGAGGAATGACAGAGGAAGAGAGTAATGACATTGACAATGAGAGAAAGCAGAGGGATAATCTGATAAAATGAGATTCAAACATAGGTTCATGGAAGTGAAACCCATAAAGATGTCAGATCTCCCAAAATTAACCTATAATTTTAATACAGTTCCTATCAGGATTCTCTTCTCTAGATTTTTAAAATGGAATCTTTACAAGCTTATTTTAAAATTTCATCTAGAAAAGCAAGAAGCCAAGAATAGCCAAGCCAACTTTGAAGAAAAATAATGAATGAGTATATGTTTGTTGATGGAGACTTTTCAGATAATAAATTTTTGCTGTTAGCAATTGTAATAAAAATAGTATGGCATTGGCATAACAATAGATAAATAGTCTCAATGAAGAAGAGAATGGCATTCGGAAACAAGGCTATGTAAGGGGACTTGGTATGTAACTGAAGGTGCATTACAAAATAGTGAAAATAGCAGGGTCTCTGTGTGGCAAACAATACTTTTATCTCACACAATTTTAAAAAACTTTACAGATAAATTAAAGACTTAGCTACTAAAAAAATTAAAAATTCAAACTATGAAAATATATATAAAATAAACATTGTATTTTGGAGTAGAACTTAATTTCTTATACATGTACAGAAAAACATAATCATATAGAAATAGATTGATACTTTGGAGTTTGTAAAAACAAGGCCTATGCGACAAAAGAGCCAAAGTTGAAAGATATGCATTATCCTGGGAAAATAAAATTTCACGATATATTACAGATAAAAGATTAGTTTCCAAAATGTACAGAGAAATTCTTCAATAAAAAAGAAAGAAACATAAAGTAAAACAACCCAATAGGAAAAGAAAAACAACCAAACAGTCCAAAGAAATAAACAGGCAACTCTCAGATGACTAACTGACAAAGTGAATAGAGCTGTTCTCAATACAGTTTGGGTTGCAGGGAAGAAATTTTCTTTAACAATAAGATAAGTGAAAGGAAAGAGGGAAGAAATCCCTTTCAAGTACACTGGCATGTAAAGAACAACTCTTGCTTCTGATGTTCAGGCATAGTGATCACATTAGAGTCGTAGAAAAGGAATGGGCTTTGCTGTCAGGATTTTAGTTCTGTCACTTGCTAGCTTTGTATCCTCAGACAAGTTACTTAAACCCTCTAAGCTTCAGTTTGTTCATATTTAAGTTAGGTTTTAAGCTACCTTCCTTGCAGTATTGTATTGAAGATTGATAATAGATTGTTACAAAACACTGCAACAGTGTCTGTAACAGAGATACATATTTTATATTTTAGTTTAAGTAACCTTATTTGTTGAATGGGGCTGGTGCACATTTATTTAAGGGGATTTTTGTAAGATACACCATAACTTAGCCATATTTCTGATTCATTGGGCCAGACATGCTTTGTTTAAGAAAACATGGCCGGCAGGCATAGTGGCTCACACCTGTAATCCCAGCACTTTGGGAGGTCGAGGTGGGTGGATCATGAGGTCAGATGTTCGAGACCAGCCTGACCAACATGGTGAAATCCCATCTCTACTAAAAATACAAAAAATTAGCTGGGCATGGTTGCATGCACCTGTAATCCCATCAACTCAGGAGGCTGAGGCAGGAGAATTGCTTTAACCCGGGAGGTGGAGGTTGACTGAGCCAAGATTGCACCACTGCACCACTCCAGCCTAGGTGACAGAGTCAAACTCTTTCTCAAATAAATAAAGCCTACAATTAGAGGC
>NW_016107529.1:260358-422349 GCF_001604975.1 Cebus imitator | reverse complement strand
AAAAAAAAAAAAGAAAGAAAGAAAAAAAGAAGAAAGAAAATATTCAAGAACAGAGGAGTAGGAGCAAGATGGTCATATAGGAGCCTCTGCTGAGCATCATCCCTGGAGAAACACCAAATCCAAAAATCACAGTACCTGGTTTTAACTTTATATTGCTGAAAGAGGCATTTAAGAGAGTGGGACAGTCTTAAATTGTTAATGCCATTTCTCCCCCATCACCCGGCAGCAGCTGCTTGGTACAGAAGGAGAAACAAGCTCTCCCTGGAGGGAGAGCACAGTGATAGTGGGAAGTCAGTACTGCCAATACTGGGCAGTACTCAACCAGCACCCACAGTGGGAGCACTTAGAACAATCCTTAGCCAAAGGGGAATTGTTCATTCTCGTGGTCATAACTTGAGTTTCACTGAGTCTAACTGCCATGAGCTAATGTGCTCTGCTCTGGAGTGCTACATAAACTTGAATGGCTGTGGAGGCCACAAGGACTGTAACTCCTAGGCAACCCCAAGTTCTGCTGGGCTTGGAGGCAAAAGATTTGTGGAGCATGTGACCCAGTGAGACCAGCTGAAATGGCTAAGGGAGAGCTTGCATAACCCCTTTCTTAACCCCAGGCAGCAAAGTATGCAGATTCAAAAGACCCTTTTCTTCTATTTGAGGAGAGGAGAGGGGAGAGTAAACAGGACTTTGTTTTGCAACTTGGGTACTAGCTCACCACAATAGCTTTAGGCCTTAATCATACTCATGAGGCCCCTCATTACAGTCCTAGCTCCCAGATGACATTTCTAGACACATCCTGGGCCAGAAAGGAACCTGTTGCCTTGAAGGGAAGGACCCAGTCCTGGCAGGATTAATCATCTATGACTTAAGAGCCCTTGAACCCTGAATAGTCAGCAGCAGTATCCCACACTGTGGGACTTGGATAAGACTGTGAGAGGTGCTGGCAACAGGTGTGATCCAGATAGTTCATAGCTGTAGTGGCTATGAAAGACACCTTCTGCTTGACAAAAGGAGAGAGAAAAGTTGACTTTGTCTTCCACCTTAGGTACCAGCAGGACCACAATGGAGAAGAGCATTAAGTGGGCATTAAGGGTCTCTGATTCCAGGCCTTGGCTTTTGGATGGCATTTCTGGACCTATCCAGTGCCAGAGGGCACTCCACTGCCCTGAGGGGTGAGTCCCAGGCATGGCAACAATTCACTATAAGCTGACTGACGAACCGTTGCTTCTTAAGTGAGCATCAGCAGTACCCTGGCAGTACTCCCTATGGGTGTACTGGAACAGAAGATAAGAAGGGAGGAATAGACCACAAAACAATCAGAAAACAAATAAGAAAATCTCAGGATAAGTGCTTACTCACCAATAGTAACATTGAATGTGAATGGAATAAACTCTAATCAAGACATAGAGTGGCTGAATAGATTTTAAAAAATAGGTCCTAATGATCTTTTGCCTAAAAGAAATATACTTTTACCTATAAAGAGACACATGTATTGAAAATAAAGAGATGGGAAAATATATTCCATGCCAATGGAATAAAAAAAGAGCAGGAGTAGCTGTATTTATATAAGAAAAAAAGTTGATTGCAAGACAAAAACTATAAGAAGAAACAAAAGAGATCACTATATAATAATAAAGGGGTCAATTTAACAAGATGATATAACAATTTTAAATATATATGCACTTAACACTGGAGCACCCAGATAGAAGGCAAATATTGTTAGAGATAAAGAGAGTGAGAGATATGCCCCAATATAATAAGAGCTGGAGACTTCAACACCCCACTTTCACTGTGGAACAGATCATCCAGGCAGAAAATCTACAAAGAAATATTAAACTTAATCTGCACTAAAGACCAAATGGACCTAATAGATATTTACACATTTCATTGCATTTACACATTTCATTGAAGAGCTGCAGATATTTACACATTTCATTTCAATGATCAGCATATGGATCATTCTCAAGAATATATGTTATATATTATATATGTGAGGCCACCAAGAAAGTCTTAAAACATTCAAAGAAACTGAAATAATATCAGATATCTGGTCATATGACAATGGAATAAAACTAGAAATCAATAGCAAGAGGAATTATGGAAACTATACAAACGTGTGGAAATTAAACAATATGCTCCTGAATGACCAAATGGGATACAGAAATAGCAGTCCTCAGAGGGAAGTTTATAGCTATAATTGCCTACATCAAAAAAGAAGAAAAACTTCAAATAACCTCACAATGCATCTTAAAGAACTAGAAAAATCAAGAGAAAAACAAACAAAAGTTAGTAAAGAAAAGAAAGAATAGAAATCAGAGTAGAAATAAAATTGAAATGAAGAAAGCAATACGAAAGGTCACTGAAATTAAAAGTCAAATTTTTGAAAACTTAAAATTTGTCAAACCTTTAGCCAGTCTGAAAAAAAAAGAGAGAAGATCCAAATAAATTAGATCAGAAATGAAAAATGAGATATTACAATGGATACTCCCAAAATTCAAAGGCTTTTTGGAGGCTACTTTGAACAAATATGTGCCAATAAATTGGAAAACCTAGAAGAAATTGGCAAATTCCTAGACACATGCATTCTACCAAGATTGAACACTGAAGAAATCCAAAACCTCATGAGACCAGTAACAATAATGAGATTGAAGTCATGATAAATTCTTCCAGCAAAGAGAAGCCTAGGACCTGATGGCTTCATTGCTGAATTTCATCAAACACTTAAAGAAAACTAATACCAGTTCCACTCAAAATATTCTGAAAAATAGAAGCAGAGGAAATATTCCAAATTCATTTTAAAAGGCCAGCATTTCTCTGATATCAAAACCAAAGGCACATAAAAAAAAAGAAAACTACAGGCTTGTATCTCTGATGAACATTTATACAAAAATTCTCAACCAAATACTAGTAAACCAAATTTCACAACAAATGAAAATGATCATTTATCATGACCAAATGGCATTTATCTCAGGGATGCAAGGATGTTTCAACATTGACCAATCAATCAATGCAATATATCATATCAACAGAATGAAGGACTAAAACCATTTGATTATTTGAATTGATACTGAAAAAGCATTTGATAAAACTCAACATTCCTTCATGATGAAAACTCTTAAAAACTGGTATAGAAATAACATTATCTTCAACACAATAAAAGCAATATATGAGAGACCAATGGTTACTATTATCTGGAATGGGGAAAAGCTGAAAGCCTTTCCTCTAAGATCTGTAACATGACAAAGATGCCCACTTTCACCACTGTTATTCCACATAATACTGGAAATCCCAGCTAGAGCAATCAGAAAACGTATATAAATAAAGGGCATCCAAATTGGAAATGAAGAAGTCCAATTATACTTTTGCATATGATGTGATCTCATATTTGGAAAAATCTGAAGGCCCCGCCCTACACACATGCACAAATTTGTACTGATAAACAAATTCAGTAAAGTTGCAGGATACAAAATCAACATGCAAAAATCAGTAGCATTTCTATATGCCAACAATGAACAATCTGAAAAATCAAGAAAAGTAACCCCATTTATAGTAGCCACAATTAAAATTAAATACCTAGGAATTAACTTAACCAAGGAACTGAAAGTTCTCTACAGTGAAGACTATAAAATAGTGATGAAAGAAATTGAAGAGGACACAAAAAATTGAAAGATATTCCATGTTCATGGATTAGAAGAATCAGCATTATTAAAATGTTTATACTACCCAAAGCAGTCTATAGATTGAATGTAATATCTATCAAAATACCAATGACATTTTTCACAGAAATAGAAAAAAATAATTTTAAAATTTATATAGAGACACAATAGAACCAGAAGAACCAAAGCTATACTGAGCAAAAAGAACAAAACTAGAGGAATCACATTACTTGACTTCAAATTCTATTACAGAGCTATAGTAACCAAAGCAGCATGGTACTGGCATAAAAGCAGACACACAGACCAATGGAACAGAATAGGGAACTCAGAAACACATCCATATATCTACAGTGAACTCATTTTTGGCAAAAGTGCCAAGAATATACACAGGGGAAAGGACAGTCACTTCTATAAATGCTGCTAGGAAAACTGGAGATCCACATGTAGAAGAATGACACTAGGCTTCTGTTTCTCACCATCTATAAAACTAAATTAAAAGAGATGAATAATTTAAACCTGAGACCTCAAACTATGAAACTACTAAAATAAAACATTGCAGAAACTCTCCAGGACATTGGTGTGGTCAAAGATTTTTTGAGTAATACTCCACAAGCATAGGTAACCAAGGCAAAATTGGTTAAGTGGGATTATATCAAGTTAAAAAGCTTCTGCATAACAAAGAAAGCAGTCAATAAAGTGAAAGACAGCTCACACAATAGGAGAAAATATTTGCAAACTCTACCCATCTGACAAGGGATTAATTATCATTATATATAAGGAACTCAAGTAATAGGAAAAAAATCAAATAATCTGATTTAAAAATGGGCAAAATACCTGAATAGACATTTCTCAAAAGAAGATATACAAATGGTAAACAGGCATATGAAAAGGTCCTCAACATCAGTGATCATCAGAGAATTGCAAATCAAAACTACAATTAGATATCGTCTCATCTCAGTTCAAATAGCTTATATCCAAAAGACAAGCAATGACAAATGATGGCAAGGACATGGAGAAAAGGGAACCTCATCCACTGTGGGTGGCCACGTAAATTAACACAACCATTATGGAGAATAGTTTTATACCTTTCCCAAAAATCAGTAGAGCTATGATATGATCCAAAAATCTCACTGCTAGGTATATAACCAAGAAAGAAAATCAGTGTATTGAAGATATATTTGCAATGTCATGTTTATTGCAGCACTACTCACCACAGGCAAGATTTGGAAGTAACTCAAGTGTCTGTAACAGATGAATGGATAAAGAAAAATGGTACACATCCACAGTGGAGTACTGTTTAGCCATAAAAAGAATGAGATCCTTCCATTTGCAACAACATGGATGGAACTGGAGGTCATTATGTTAAGTGAAATAAGCCTTGCACAGAAAAACAGACTGTACATGCTCTCTCTTTTTGTGGTAGCTAAAATTAGCTAAATAGCTGAAAATTAAAACAATTTAACTCATGCAGGCAGAGAGTAGAAGGATGGTTACTAGAAGCTGGGAATGGTAATGGCATGATAGTGGTGGGGAGGGTGTGGAAGTGGGTATAAAAATAGTTAGGATGAATAAGACCTAGTATTTGCTAGCACAACAGAGTGGCTATAATCAATAATAATGTAATTGTGCATTAAAAATAATATAGTATAATTGGATTGTTTATAAGACAAAGGATAAATGCTTGAGGGATACATACCCTATTTACCCTCATGTAATTATTATACGTTGTCTGCCTTTATCAAAATATATACCACATAAACATATATACCCACTATGTATTCATAAAAATTAAAAATTAATAATAGAAAACATTCAGAGGATAGTGTTTTATTCAATATTTAGAAGATGTGGCTAGCTTAATGAATTTGCTTATGAACTTTTTTATTTCAATTTTAGTGTAAGTGCTGAAAACATGAATATACTTGTATTCTTTTTTTTTTTTTTTTTTTTTGAGACAGGCTTTCACTCTGTCACCCAGGCTGGAGTGCAGTGGCATGATCTTGGCTCACTGCAACCTCTGCCTCCTGATCTCAAGCAATCCTCCCACCTCAGCCTTCTGAGTAGCTGATATTACTACAGGTGCACTCCACCATGTGGGACTACTTTTTGTATTTTTGTTGAGATGAGGTTTTACTATGTTGCCCAGGCTGGTCTCAAGCTCCTGAACTCAAGTGATCCACCCTTCTCGGCCTCCGAAAGTGCTGGGATTACAGATGTGAACCATTGTACTCCATCCATATTTTTATTCTTTCAAGTCAGTTTCTGTTGTTTTACAGAGATAACTTTATGTTTCTGAGTATTGATACTTAATCGAGTGACTATTCCTGGAGTTGTCTATTTATAACCATAATATACATATATATATAAGTGCATTTGTGTGCTTATAATGTTTGTATATTTACTCATGATATCAGTTATACCGTATGCTAATGTCAAAATTTAACATGAGATTATTCACATACTTAACTATCTTTAAACTTTGAAGTATTTTATTAATAAGATAGTTCACTGTTGTAATAGTCATGGACAATTTTCATATTGCTAAACCCAATGGACATATTGTACCTATTATCTTAATTTATTTTGTTGTCAGTTCACTGTTGGATATTCTGTTACCTTAGCTTTCATTATATTCCCCTCTTCTGATTTTTTTTTTACATGCCTGTTTAAATATTCTCATTCTTCATAGTCTTCTCTCTTATGAACTCCTTAAAGATTGGTACTCACCATGATCCCATCTCATGTAATTATATCTTATAATTTATAACACTTTTTTTGTATCTCCAATTGTGTCTCTACTTGTAAATCTCTCCTGGATTCAACTACCTATTGGACATCAAATCTGAATGGCTCACAAATATCTCAATCTCTTTGTTTACAAAAATGTGTTCTTTATCTTGCCTTCTGAATCTGCTTCTTCTTTTTATTCCATATTCTAGTTGATTATTACATGCAGTTATTTAAACCAGAAATGTGGAGGTTATCTTAGGCCCCTCCCTGTGGATCCATATTTAAAAATAGTAATTATGATAACTATCCTTACATAAATGTAGCCATTATTTATTGATCACTTATGCTGTACCAGTTCTGTGCTAAATGCTTTATATTCAATTCTCACAACAACTCTGGGAGATGGGTATAATATTATTATTAAGTTATATTATAAATGACAAAATCAAATTTGTTTCCTCATTTTACCACTTTTAAAGTCATTTCCTGAATTTATCTATGCCTTTCTATCTCTGCTACAACCATTCAAGTTTAATCTATTTACATATATTGTTTGGACTATGACAATTGTCTTCCAACTGTCTTTTGTCCAGGGTCTCATGCAAATTAAGTTTATCCTTCACACTAAAGCTGGAGCATTATATGTAAAGTGCAAATTTGACCTTGCCACTCCACTACTAAATACCTTAAATAGCCCTCTATTACCTCTAGGGTAAAGTCCAAACTTCTTAGCCTGGCATGTGGTACAATTCGTGATCTAGTCCTTATCTAATTTGCTTTTGACTTACATACTTACTGGCCTTCTTGTAGTTCCCTACAGTGACCATGTTGTTTCATACTTTCATGAATTTTGCTATATTTTTTCCTATAATGCCATTCTAACATTTAGTCATTTGGATTAAGCTTAAGCTTTGGACTTATTACTGCCACGGTTAGTATTCTACTTCAACTATTTACTGTATCATCTTGGGCAACTTATTTTATACTTCCTCTGTTTCAGTTTCCTACCTACCTGGGATAATACATACAAAACAATTGCAGTTTTGCCCAGCATGTAGAAAGCCTTTCATAAATGTTACTTTCTTATTTATATTCAATAAATATTTATTGTGTATACCAGATACTATTCTAAGCATTCAGAAATCAGCCTTGAATAAGCCAGATAAGGTTCTTCTGTTTTGGAGAAGCTTATTTTCTATTATGTCAATAAAGACAATAGATAGGGGCAAGTAAACAAAGTATTTTTAGAAAGTGGCAAATCCTACCACAATTTGTTTATCCTCTTAAGGGATTATATAGATGTTTTCAGTTTTTCTGATTATGAATTAGCTTTGATTATGACTGACTTTTGTTCACGGGATGATTTCAGCCGCCAAGGCTCAGGTCAGCACTCCTGGGCTGCATGCGCTAGCCCTGAGGGGCTGGAACTAGGTCAATGGCTTTGTTCTCTGGCTCCTCAAGATTAAGCATCTTCTGTGCTGGAGGATCGGAGGACGGACGCGTGCCCCATCCGCTGGCAACAACACTCCCATGGAGGGTGCTGGCAAAAGAAATTCATTGGGGCCATGACAGGGGTCCTCATTACAGAACCCAGAAATAAAGCCACATATCTGTCACCATCTGATCTTCAACAAAGTTGACAGTAACAACCACTGAGGATAGTACTTCCTGTTCAATAAATGCTGCTGGAAAAACTGTCTAGCCATCCACAAAAGAGTGAAACTGTACCCCTTCCTTTTACCATATATAAAAATCAACTCCAAATAGATTAAACAGTTAAATGTAAAACCTAAGACTGTAAAAATCCTAGATAAAAACCTAGGAAATACCATTCTGGATGTAGACCCTGGTAAAGATTTTATTAACAAAGACTCCAAAGCAATTGCAACCAAAACAAACATTGACAAATGAGACCTAATTAAACTAAAGAACTTCTGCATAGCAAAATAAACTATCAACAGGATAAACAGACAACCAACAGAATGGAAGAAAATATTTGCAAACTATGCACTTGACAATGGTCTAATATCCAGAATCTGTAAAGAACTTAAACAAATCAAGTAAAAATCAAATAACCTGATTAAAACATGGGCAAAGAACATGAAAAGACACTTCTCAAAAGAAGACATACAAATGGCCAACAAGCATATGAAAAAATGCCCAACATCATTGATCATTAGAAAAATCCATATTGAAACTACTATGAAATATCATTTCATACCAGTAAGAATGGCTACTACTAAAAAGTCAAATCATAACAGTTGCTGGGAAGTTAGTAGAGAAAAGGGAATGCTTATACACTGCTGGTGAGAATGTGAGTTAGTTCAGCCACTGTGGAAAGCAGTTTGAAGATTTCTCAAAGAACTTGAAACAGAACTACCATTTGACCCAGGAATCCCATTACTGGTTACATACCTGAAGAAATATAGATCCTTCTACCATAAAGACACATGCACACATATGTTCACTGCAACACTCTTCACATTGGCAAAGATATGGAATCAACCTAGATGTCCATCAATGGTGAACTGAAAAAAAATTGTGGATTGAAGAAAATGTGGTATGTATACTCCATGGACTACTATGGAGCCATGAAAAAGAATGAAATCATGTCCTTTGCAGCAATATAGGTGTATCCTAAGTGAATTAACATGGGGACAGAAAACCACATACCACATGTCGTCACTTATAAATGGGAGCTAAACATACACGTGGCCACAAAGAAGGAAACAATAGGCACCAGGGCCTACTTGAGGGTGGAAGGTGGGCGGAGGGTGAGGTTCAAAAAACTACCCATTGAGTACTATGGTTACTACTTGGGTGATGAAATAATTTGTATACGAAATCCCAGCCACATGCAATTTATAACAAACCTGCACATGTAACCCCTGAACCTAAAATAAAAGCTAAAAGGAAAAAATAAAAATGAAAGTTTATCACTTTTAATTGGGCTAGGTGTTAGGAAATAGATAAAATTAGGTTTTAAGGGGAACACTATACTTGATCCAGTCCTTAAAGCTACCTTGAATAGGAAAAACTCATCTTAGTCAAATAAATATCATAAACCGATTATGTTAGCCAAACTTCAATTTAACAGTGAAATAATTGGTAAAAACAATTAAATCATGTAATGTCAATTTATATAAAGCAAAGCATATCTTTGATATGCTTTGATTATAGAGTTGGCCTTTGAATGGGGTAGTTATATTTCACCTTTTATTATGCTTCAACATCAATATCGAATGATGTCACATGATATGGTTACTTGTTTATGAAGAAAACTAATGTGAGTTTCCCATTGAGGAATTTCATGCTGGATTTTTTTTTACCCTTTGTGTGTAGTTTTTAACTGCTAAACAATTAAAAAAAAACCCCAAATTTAGACTGGAAACTTATTGTGACATAAACTTATAAATATTGCTGTTGCAATATAAATAAAACACAGATGTAGAAAGTGAAAAAGATCTTTATGCAGATGAACGGTATACCAGAAACAGAACATCTTAGGCTAGATGTATCTTAAAGCTATGGGTTTTTGGCTGCTCTACTGCCAAAGGAATGAGAGATTGATATTTAAATTTTATGCAAAATTTTATGGGTTGTCTAAGTCTTACTTTGGCAGAACAAAAGCAATAAAATCAAGAGGAAAAGGCACTGAAACTTTATAGACTTTGGTTTGCTGAATATATGGGAAAAGCTTTAGAGTTTAACCAGATAAACTGTCAGAGGCTCTTATTATGCCCCTTTATGAATCTAGAATGGTTCATTCCACTTGGAACCTGCCCTATTCTTGTACTCACCTTAGGATTTTAGCTAACTTTCTTAAGCCATTCTGCAGGATGATAAACTAAATGCTGAAGACGCCTCAGTATTGAACTTTAGTTTCACAGCAATCTAATTCATTTTTCCAGTGGCCTACCAGACACTTCCACATCAGTATTGAACAGCGACTTTTCCTCGTGTGCATACTCATTTTGCAGTCCTATTTTTAACTTATTGTATCATTTGTTGTCTACTTAATTACTCAGACTAAAAATTTAGGATTCATTCTTGATGATTCATTCCTTATTCATGTCGTTTCCTCGTTTAGAAAGCCTTTCTGTATTTCTCACGTTGCCTAGCTCACAAAACCTTTTAGATATGGATAAAGTCTCTTTGCTTCCGGGAAGCTTCTTACTTCCAGGCTATTCTCCTACAGCTTCCATTGCTGATGCTAACATAGCACGGTTAGCATATGATATTACCATTGGTGTGTTTTGTGTCCCTTTCCCTGCTGGATTTTTAGCTATCTTCTATTAGAGACTGAGACTTAATTATTTCTTATTTAAATTTCTATGAAATAGAGCTTCTTGTGAGGACTGAAATAGCTAGTACTGGGATACAATGAGTGCCTGTGGCTATTAGTTATTATTATTATTTACTATTATCTTGGTTTCTTCAGTACTTAATATGATGTGTGTCCTTAAAAAAGACATATATTGATAAAACAAATGTGTTTAACCTTTTTCTCTGCAATGATATCTTGGTACAGACTCCTTTTGGACATCAAGATTCAGCTGAGGGTAATAAGATTTTCTTCCCAGGCTGATATGAGTCTCTAGCCAGTGCCTTTTTTTTTTTTTTTTTTTTTTGCCTGAATTTGTGCCTGAACCAAGAGGCCTGGTAAATACAGTGTTTTTTTTTTGTTTGTTTGTTTGTTTTTTTTTCAAATTGAAAATGCACCTAGTAATCTTGAAACTAATCAACTATGCTTCTGGTGAATTTCTAAATTAGCAGTAAAGACGATGGCCAGGCTGTGGTAATCCAGAGAAAACATCAGTCTAAGACCTGGGATAACTTTTAGAACTCAGTATAGGCATTGTGAAGTAGAACCTTTCTTTGAGTCCTGTGACTGTGTTAAGTACCTCATTGTGTCTCTTCAATTACATCTTCCTCAATCATAGCACTTAATACACCATGATGAAATTTCCTATCTCTGCTCTGAGACTAGGAGGGTAAAATTTGTCTTTTTTCATTATGTCTTCTAAGGATAGGTACAGCTACGTAATTTTTGAAGCCCAGTGAAAAATGAAAATGAAGGAACCCTTATGAAATAATATGAAGAATTTCAAAATGGTGACTTGAGGACTTGCAAAACAATATGACACTAGAGTGCTGTTACTGGAAACCTAGCTGGGAAACTGAATGATCACCTCCACCTCACAATAATATGGTCCCTTCATCCCTCTGGTATCAATAGAAGGCAAGTAGATAATCTGGACTTCTATTCATACCTGGAAATAATGAGGTAAACCCCTTTTTTCTCCATTAGAATAGCGTTAAAAGAACACTCCTAAAACACAAGATTGCTATAAAATATAGAATTTCATAGCATCATATGAAAATATTTAGATTTTAGTTAAAAGTAATCTATCATAGCAAGAACTGGAGACCTCTCAACTTGAAAGACAAAAGATAATCAACAGGCATCAACATTAAGATGACACAGAAGTCTCTGCTGAAGTTTTTAAAGCAGCCATCATAAAAATACTTTTACAAACTATTACACATTTAACAAATGCAATACACAGTATCAATAATGAAATAAAAGATACAAAGAACAACCGCATGGACATTTTAGAACTGCAAAATACAAAAAATGAAATAAAAACTCAGTGAATGTGCTAAATAGAACGGTGAAGACAAAGGAAACTGTCAGTGAACATGAAAGTAGGATGTAACAATTATCCATTCCAAACAACAGGAGGACAATAGTTAAAAAAAAAAAAAAAAAGGAAAAACAACAGAGCATCAGGAACATCAGGGAATCCAACAGAAGATATAAATTCGTGTTATTGAAGTTCCAAAAGGAAAGAAGAAAGAAACTGCAGCTGAAAATATTCAGACAAATAGTGGCTGAAAATTTCTAAATTGTAACAAATACATAAACCTATAGATTGGGTGAACCTCAAATAGGATAAACCCAAATAAAACCATGGCAAGACACATCGTAACCAAATTTCAAAAACTAAATTAAAAAAATAAAAATTTTTGAAAGAAGCCAGGGGAAAAAAATGCTTATTTGTAGAGAAAAAAAATAATTGATAGATAGAGGATTTATCATCAGAGATCATGGAACCCACAATAAAGTGCTATAACATTTTTTTAATTTTTAGAACTGTTTTATTCTATTTAACCAAATGTAATTATATTGGTCTTTCCTTATTCTTCACATCAGACACTATTCAAGAGTATTAATGTGAGGAAATTGGCCCATTTTTTATCTAGTTAAGAAAATGAAATATACCAGTTACAGTTGGTAAATTTTATAAATAGACAATATGATATGACATTAATATTTATTTTTCTATGAGAAGTTAATTCAAACATTTTCTAGTGGTATAGAAAATAACTCTGAACCTAAAATGCTATATCCAGTGAAAATATGTTTTAGGAATGAAGAGAAAATCAAAACACTCTCAGATGAAGGAAAACTAATAAAATTGTTGCCATACAGCAAGATTGGCTAAAAGATGTTCTTACAATGAAAAGAAACTGATAAAAGAAAGAATCTTGGAACATCATGAAGGAATTAAAAAAACAGAAAATATTGTTTCTTCTACTCTGTTCTTATTTATGTTTAAAAGTTGAAACAAGTGGAACAGTGTCTAATGCGGTTCAATGCATATAGAGAAAATACTTAAGGTAATTATGTTGTACATAGTAGAGCAATAAGAGATTGAAAGAGATGTGAAGTTTCTGAATACTTCACTCAAACTGGCAAATATTCACAAAGTAGACTATGATAAGTCATGTATATATGGTTTGCCACCTAGAGCAATCACTAAATGTTAATGAAAAACGTATATTCAAAAACACTATGAATAATTCAAAACATAATTCTAAAAACAAGAAAAGTTCAATTAACCTACAGGAAAATGGAGTAAAATGGAGTAAAAGTAAATGGAGACATGAATACAGAGAGAACAAATAGAAAATTAAACAAAATTGTAGAATCAAGCCTTAACATATGCATAATTACACTAAATGTAAGTGGCCTTATTTACACCAATTAAAAAGCAGAAATTGGCAATGTGACTAAATAAAAGAGGGAGATGCAACTATATACTGTTTACAATAAATGTATTTCAAATATGAGAAAGTCTGAACATAAAATGATGGAGATTCACACACACACATGCAAACACACCCACCCTGATGATAATAAGTCAGAAGTATATATATATATATATATATATATATATATATATGTATATTAAATAAGTAGAACAAAGGAAATTATCAGAGACAGAGAAGCACTTCATGTAATGACAAAAATGTCAATTCACCAAGAAGGCATATTTTTCTAAATGTGTGTGTACCAAACAACAGAGCTGACAAGTATTTGAAACAGAAACTAATACAACTGAAGGAAGAACTAGATAAGTTCATAATAGCTGAAGAATTCAACATCCCTCTCTCAACAATTGGTAGCACATCTATATGTAAAATCATCAACGACTTAGAATTCAACAGTACCATCAGCCCATAGGAGTCCATCAACATTTATAGAACACTCCACCCAATATGAGAATACAGAATTTTTTCAAATGATCATGGCATGTATAGAGGATATACCATACCCTTAGATATTAATCATACCTTAACAAATTTTGGGAAATTTCAAATAATTGAAATGATACAGAGTGGGTTTTTTGATCACAGTGAGTGGAACTAAAAGTCAGTAACAGAAAAATAAAAATAAATTTTCAAACATTTGGAAACTTAAAAATGCATTTGTAAGCAATGTATAGTTTTAAGAGTTAGTCCAATCAAATTTTAAAAACACAGTGAAGTGAATGAAAATTAAAATACATCATAGCAAAATTTGTTGCAGGTAGCTAAAGCACTACTGAGAGCAATGTATAGCACTGAATACTTACATTAGAAAAGAAGAAAGTCTAAAATCAGCAATCTAAGCACGTTCCTACAGAGAAATAATGTAAAGAAGATAAAAACTAACCCAATGCAAATTGAAGGCAAGAAATAATAATCAGAACAATCATTGAGATTGAAAATGAAACTTAGAGAAAATCAATCTAGCAAAAGTGTGTTTTTTGAAAAGTTCAAAAGAAATGATAGAAGAAAAACCCCCAGTATGGTTGATGAAAACACGAAGAGAGAAGACACAAATTATTGTTAGGAATGAAATGGGGGAACCACCATAGACTCTGAAGTTGTCAATAAAATAACAAAGGAGTAATATGAATAGCCTATACACATATATTTGGTAAGTTAGATGAAATGGGACAAATCCTTGAGAAGTACAAACTACAAGTTACTAAACATTAAATATATAATTTGAATAGCTCTATAACTATTAATGACATTGAATCTGTAGTCCAGAAAAATCAAAATGCTCTCAAAAAGGACATGTCCATGCCCCAGTATTTTTACTGGAGGATGCTACCGAATATATAAAGAATATTAGCACCAGCTCTACACTGTTTATCCTAGTCAACTTGGGGTGCCATAATGAAATATCATAGACTGGGTTGCTTAAGCAACAAAAATTTATTTTCTTACACTACTGGAGAATGAAAGGCTGAGATCAGGGGGCCACCACGATTAAGTTCTGATAAGGAGTCTCTTCCTGGTCACCTTCTTGCTGTGTGTTCACACTGTAGAGCAAGCAAGCAAGTTCCCTGATGTCTCTTCTTCTTCTTTTTTAAATTTTTATTTATTTATTTATTTTTATTGTACTTTAGGTTCCGGGGTACATGTGAGATCATGCAGGATTGTTGCATATGTACTTACATGGCAAGGTGGTTTGCTGCCTCCATTCCCCTGTTACCCACATCTGGCATTTCTCCCCATGTTATCCCTCCCCAACATCCCCACCCCATGCTGGCCCTCCACTAGCCCACCCCAACAGACCCAAATGTATGATGCTCCCCACTCTGTGTCTATATGTTCTCATTGTTCAATACCCACCTATGAGTGAGAACATGCAGTGTTTGATTTTCTGTTCTTGTGTCAGTTTGCTGAGAATGATGGTTTCCAGATTCATCCATGTCCCTAAAAAAGATACGAACTCATCGTTTTTTATGGCTGCATAGTATTCCATGGTGTATATGTGCCATATTTTCCTTGTCCAGTCTATCATCGATGGGCATTTGGGTTGGTTCCAGGTCTTTGCTATTGTAAACAGTGCCACAATGAACATATGTATGCATGTGTTTTATAGTAGAATGATTTATAATCCTTTGGGTATATACCCAATAATGGAATTGCTGGGTCAAATGGAATTTCTATTTCTAGATCCTTGAGGAATCGCCACACTGTCTTCCACAATAGTTGAACTAATTTACACTCCCACCAACAGTGTAAAAGTGTTCCTATTTCTCCACATCTTCTTCAGCATTTGTTGTCTCCAGATTTTTTGATGGTCACCATTCTAACTGGCATGAGATGGTATCTCAATGTGGTTTTGATTTGCATTTCTCTAATGACTAGTGATGATGAGCATTGTTTCATATGTTTGTTGGCCAGGAAGGGGTCTAGTTTCTGCTTACTGCACATGGCTAGTCAGTTTTCCCAACACCATTTATTAAACAGGGAATCCTTTCCCCATTGCTTGTTTTTGTCAGGTTTGTCAAGGATCAGATGGTTATAGATGTGTGGCGTTGCCTTGAGAGCTCTGTTCTGTTCCATTGGCGTAGATCTATATTTTGGTACTAGTACCATGTTGTTTTGTTCATTATAGCCTTGTAGTGTAGTTTGAAGTCAGGTAGCATGATTCCTCCAGCTTTGTTTTTTTGCTTAGGATTGTTGTGGCTATGCAGGCTCTCTTTTGGTTCCATATGAAGTTTAAGATGGTTTTTTCCAGTTCTGTGAAGAAGGTCATTGGTAGCTTGATGGGAATAGCATTGAATCTGTAAATTACTTTGGGCACTATGGCCATTTTCCCGATATTGATTCTTTCTAACCATTAGCATGGAAAGTTTTTGCATCTGTTTGTGTCCTCTCTTATTTCATTTAGCAGTGGTTTGTAATTCTCCTTGAAGAGGTCCTTTACATCTTTTGTGAGTTGTATTCCTGGGCATTTTATTCTCTTTGTATCAATTGTGAATGGCAGTTCACTCTTGGTTTGGCTGTTTGGCTGTTATTGGTATATAGGAATGCTTGTGATTTCTGCACATTGATTTTTGTATCCTGAGACTTTGCTGAAGTTGCTTACCAGTTTAAGGATATTTTGGGCTGAGATGATGGGGTCTTCTAAATATACAATCATGTCATCTGCAAATAGAGACAATTTGACTTTCTCCTTTCCTAATTTAATACCTTTTGTTTCTTTTTCTTACCTGATTGCTCTGGCTAGAATTTCCAATACTATATTGAATAAGAGTGGTGAGAGAGGGCATCCTTGTCTAGTGCCAGATTTCAAAGGGAGTGCTTTCAGTTTTTGCCCATTCAGGATGATATTGGCTGCGGGGGTTTGTTGTAAATCATTTTTATTATTTTGAGGTACATTCCATTGATACACAGTTTATTGACAGTTTTTAGCACAAAGGGCTATTGAATTTTGTCGAAGGGCTTCTCTGCATCTATTGAGATAATCATATGGCTTTTATCTTTGGTTCTGTTTATATGGTGGATTACGTTTCTACATTCTTCTCAGTACCACATTGCGCTTACTCTAAAATTGACCACATTGTTGGAAGTAAATCACTCCTCAGCAAATGCAAAAGAATGGAAATCATAACAAACAGTCTCTCAGACCACAGTGCAATCAAATTAGAACTCAGGATTAAGAAACTAACTCAGAACTGCACAGCTTCATGGAAACTGAACAACTGGTTCCTGAATGTTGACTCGATAAACAATGAAATGAAGGCAGAAATAAAGATATTCTTTGAAACCAATGAAAACGAAGACACAACATATCAGAATCTCTGGCACACATTTAAAGCAGTGTCTAGAGGTAAATTTTAGTAATAAATGACCACGTGAGAAGCAAGGAAAGATCTAAAGTCGTCACTCTGTCATCAAAATTGAAAGAGCTAGAGGAGCAAGATCAAAAAAACCTCAAAAGCTAGCAGAAGACAAGAAATAACTAAGATCAGAGCAGAACTGGAGGAGATAGAGACACAAAAAACCCTTCAAAAAATCAATAAATCCAGGAGCTGTTTTTTTTTTTAAAGATCAACAAAATAGGCAGACTGCTAGCCAGATTAATAAAAAGGAAAAGAGAGAAGAATCAAATAGGTGCAATAAAAAATAATAAAGGGGATATCACCACCAATTCCACAGAAACACAAACTACCATCAGAGATTACTACAAACAACTCTATGCACGTAAACCAGTAAACCTGGGAGAAATGGAAAAATTTCTGAACATTTGCACCCTCCCAAGGCTAAACCAGGAAGAAGTCAAAACCCTGAATAGACCTATATAGTAAGGACTGAAATTTGAGCAGCAATTAATAGCCTACCAACCAAAAAAAGTCCAGGACCAGACAGATTCACAGCTGAATTCTACCAGACATACAAAGAGGAGCTGGTAGCACTCCTTCTAAAACTATTCCAAAGAATACAAAAAGTGGGAATCCTTCCCACATCATTTTATGAGACCAACATCATCCTGATACTAAAACCTGGCAGAGACTCAACAAAAAAAGAAAACTTTAGGCCAATATCCATGATGAACACAGATGCAAAAGTCTTCAATAAAATACTGGCAAACTGATTGCAACAGCACATCAAGAAGCTTATCCATCACGATCAAGTAGGCTTCATCCAGGGGATGCAAGCCTGATATTTCTTCTTACAAGAGAGAGATCCTAACATGAGGACCCCAACTTTATGATATCATCTAAATCTAATCACCTCCCTAAGGCCCCATCTCCAAATACCATCACATTGAGAGGTCTTCAATATATTAATTTTGGGGGTCACAATTCAGTTCATGGCACTATCTCTCCCAGAAAATAGAGAAAAAAAAACACTTTCTACCTCATTTTATGAACTCAGTATTGCTCCAATACTAAAATGAGAACCAAGAGAGTGCAAATAAAAAGGGTAAAACTACAGACCAATATGGATGCAAAATTTATTAACAAAATATTTGCAAAGAGAATTTACCAATATATATTTATATATCTATCAATATATAAAAAGAATTATATGCCAAGACTAAGTGGGGTTTATTCCAGTGATACAAAGCTGGTTCAATATTTATAAATCAAGGATTGTAATCCATCATACAAATAAGTTAAGATGAAAAAAAATCACATGATCATATCAGCTGATGCAGAAAAAGTATTGGCAAAATTCAACACCTATTCATAATAAATTTTCCAAAAATTTTCCCTGTCTAGGTTAGATGTTGTCCTAGACATTGGGGTTACAGAGATTACAAAGATATAAAAATAAAGATGTAGTAGTTCTCCTTAAGGCATTCAGGTTAGTTGCAAAAGAGAGAGACTTAAGTAAGTAGAATACAATGTGAATATGTCAGGAGAAGAGAGCAACAGCCTTTTTTGGAAGGTGTCTGGCAGTGTTTCCTAAAGTGTTACTATTGAGCTTGGTCTAAAAAGATAAGTAGCAGATATTCTTTAAACAAAGAAAAAAAGAGTATTCTAGGCAGATGGAATAGTAAAAGACAGTAAATGACACAGCAGTAAAAATTATGGCCAATCACTCAATATACTATGAATTCTTAAATGATTCCTTTAATCTCTTGGCATATACATCTTTTGCTGTTATTATTAAGAAGCAATATTACATAATGGAAAGGGCATAGGCACTATCTATAATTAGGCAAGCCTGACTTAAAATTTAGCTTTATTACATATCGATAGCCTCTCTATGTACAAAATGTGAGTAATAATACCTTTATATAGGATTGCTATGAACATGTCATAAATGAATACCTTTCTCTATCTTCGACATATTATATGTACATAACACCTAATAATTTACTTATTTGGTAAATGTTTCCAAATGTTTGGGGATTCTTAATGATAGTTAAAGTAACAACAATTTACTATGAGCAGGCAACCATATAACACACAGCCTGGTTCTATGTTTTCATTTTTAGAAGGAATATCAGCAAATCATATGAAAACCTACATAGGAAAATTAAAAAAATTATCTTCCCTTCTGTTTTTTCAATGCCAAATGATGTTACCTCAGATCAGTATTTGGGTTGTATTTAGATTATATTGAAGACTAAATTGAAGACCTGGGCAAATTTCAGACCATATATGCCCTCATGAGATCACCTTGTGCTGCAATGCCAGGATCATCCTATAAAAGGTGATGAATACAGATTGAGTCATAGACTGAGATGTAGTATCTTGAGAATGAAAATAACACTATCTTAATGGAAACATATTGATTTCCAGATGAATTAATGGACTGGTTTGCTAACAACAATTGATACAGGGTCAGAAATCCTGGAGTTTAGTTTTACTTTTACCAAATTGTTGATGTGACCTCAGATAAACCATTTGACCTCTCTGGGTGTTTGTTTTCTCATCTAAAAATAAGAATAATAATTGTTGGCATCATTACCCCTCAGGATTATTGTGCACATCAGTTGAAATGATAGACATAGAAACACTCTGTAAACCAGCCAAAGCTATAGTTGTGAGGGGTTTATTTTTATTGGCACTACTCTTACATAACTTGCCGTCAAGAAACGGGTCCTTAGCTACTTCTGTCACTAATTTGCAGTAGAACTTTGTGCAAATCACTGCCTTCTTCCAGATCTCAGATCTGTAAAATTAAGTGATTCATAAAATTAGTGATTCTCATCTGGAAAGTGGATCCCCAGTGGAGGCGGCTTTAAATCTTATATGCTCTTTCTCCCTGTGGAGAGTTTGATATACTCTCTCCCTCAATAGATACAGTTCCAGCATTAAGAATAATTACTACAGCTAACCTACTGACAAACCCACCCCTTGGACAAGGCAACTAAGATGGCCTTTCTGAGACTTTTGTTTGAAAAAAGGTGTGGACTCATGGGGCTGAGTTACCACTGTTCTGAAATCATTAGCATGCTTTTAATTTTTTATTTGTATGTTTTTAGGGGGTACATATATAGGTTTGTTGCATGAATATATTGTGTAATGCTGGGGTTTGGGCTTCTAGTGTACCCTTTACCCAAATAGTAACATTGCACTCAATAGGTAATTTTTCCATGCTTACCTCCCTCCCACCCTCCTCACTTTTGGAGTCCCCAGTGTCTATTATTTCTCTCCGTATGTACATGTGTATCCATTGTTTAGCTCCCATTTATAAATGAGAATTTACAGCATTTTATTTTTTATTTCTGTTATGAAATTATTAACATTTAATATCAAAATATCTTTAATGATTATGGCAAGGGGCCCATAAAGATTCCAATAGCGTGACCTTTTTTTTAAGTCCAATTGTCTTGTCTAGGTTCCAGCCCACACACTGCTAGGGATGGCCTGCATGAGAGTGTCCTCTCCCTTGGTTGGGAAACAGAATTAAAATCACTGAATTAGATGATCCACAGGGACTTTCATCCTCCACATCTCAGGCCTGAAACTTAGAATATTCAAGACTTTGAAAAGAATTTTAATTGTCAATACTTTGTAATTCCACTTTAGACAGTACCTTTTGCTTCAGAAAAGCTAATCCCCAGGCATTCTAATTTCTTATCTCAGTGTAACTATCACTCAAATGTCAAAAGCTCATTATAAATGTCATAAACAAATCAGTATTAAGTGGGGAAGATCATGATATTAACTGCATGTGCGAACACTGTTTTGTGATTTGACATTATGTTTGGTTACTGCTTGACATATATTCATTGTATCAAGTTGTGATTAATCAAATCTTGCAGTGATACCTCACTATCTCTCAAAGACTGTAATTCTACCATTTAATAGTGATTTGTTTCGTTTTTTGAGAAACAGTAGTCTGCAGATCTAGGTAGGTAAGCTGTTACCAGATAATACATTTTTTTCTTCTGTCTAATTAGTGTGAAGAAATGTGAAACTAAGTATGGTTAAACGTGTGTGTATGTATGTTATAGTCTTTTTTTTTTTTTTCTTTTTTTGAGGCGGAGCTCACTCTGACACCAGGCTGGAGTGCAGTGGCAGGATCTCAGCTGACTGCAACCTCTGCCTCCTGGGTTCAAGTGATTCCCCTACTGCAGCCTCCCCAGTAGCTGGGACTACAGGCATGTGCCACCACACCTGGCTAGTTTTATTCTTATATATATTCTTTTATTCTCTGTAATAAAAAATATATAAATATAATTGTATATTTTAATATATATTTAATTCTCCTTTGGATCAAGTTTTGTATAGTATAGATATAGCAAGCATGTGCTGGGCAATTGGGAAAGTTGAGGTGAAGATCTGATTTTGTATTTGACTCACTCTGAAAGAAAAGGGGTCATAAAGAGTACATGCTGGGCCCGCTAAAGCAGAGGTTTTTCAACATAGGATATGGGGAATAAATGCAGGGTAATTGAATGTTCCTAACGTTTCTAGCCTCATTTTACCCAGCTAAAAACAAAAGAGTTGAATGAGAAGACATCTCAGGACCTTCCAAGGCTGGTGGTGTTCTAAGATTTCAAATAGAGTTCTAAAAAAGAAAAAGTTGTTTCTCATTTTGTGGGAGCTTACAGATCACTAGCGAGCTTTTTTTTTTTCCCCGACCTATTAAATTCTATGACTATTGATGGAAATAGTCTTGGGTACACACACTCATTATTCTTTTCTGCATTGGATTGTATTTTTCTAGTCTTGGGTACACACGCTCATGATTCTTTTCTGCATTGGATTGTATTTTTCTAGTCTTGGGTACACACACTCATGATTCTTTTCTGCATTGGATTGTATTTTTCTAGTCTTGGGTACACACACTCATGATTCTTTTCTACATTGGATTGTATCTTTCTCTGAAATTCTTTTCTATCCCTTCTTCATTAGGTGGTCATTCATGTGATCTTCAATCAGTCATCATTCAAGCATCAGCTTCAAGATATAATCTTTAGCCCCCTGTCCCCAGTCCTCTATGAACTTTCCTCCTTCATTTAGGGAGAATTAGGCACTTCTCCAGGCATCCCCGTAGCATTTTACAACTCAGAACACTAGACTGTGATTATTTGTTTTTATGTATGTCTTTCCCACTGAGCTGTGAACTTTACTTTACAGGTGGAGGCTATTTTATTCGTTACATTGTCTGCAGCAGTCAACAGAATACCTGGACAAGCTAAATACTCTCTCTATATTCACTGAATAAATGTTGAAGTTTGTTGATTTTGTTCCAATGAAAATTTCATCTGGGGAATTTTCTTTTTTAATATTAAAAAAAAGTTTATGCGTACATAGTAGGTTTGTATATTTATGCAGTATGTCAGATGCTTTGATATAGGTATGCAATGTGAAATAAGCACATCATGAAGAATGGAGTATCCTTCCCCTCAAGCATTTGTCCTTTGAGTTACAAACAATACAATTATACTCTTTAAGTTATTTAAAAATATACAATTAAGTTACTATTGACTATAGCCACTCATTGTGCTTTCAAAAATTGAACTAACATATGATCCAGCAATTCCACTGGTGGGTATATACCCAAAAGAAAGGAAATCAGTATATCGAAGAGGTATCTGCATTCCCATGTTTGTGCAGCAAGTGCTGTTTACAATAACTAAGATTTGGAAAGAATAAACAAGAAGTTTGTTGATTTTTGAAAAAAGTCCTTTTAAAAGTGAAAGAGAAATAGAAATTACACTAATACTTAAGTAATGACTTACTGTAACTTTTTTGAGTTGTGTTTGGGAAGATAATATCTCAAAACCCAGAGACAGAGACCATCAAAATCCTATAGATGTGAAACTAACAACACGAACTGGAATATAGGGCGAACTTTCTTTTTAACTTCTGTAGAGTCTTAGCTTTCATTATTAATTTTGGAAGTATATGTCTTTTCTTTTTCTTTGTTAGTTTTGGGCTAAAGGTTTATCAAATTTCTCTATCTTTTCAAAGAGCCACATTTTGGTTTCATCAGTTTTCTTTTTCTTTTTTCTTTTTTGTATATTATTGATTTCCACTGTGATTTTTATTATTTCCTTCCTTGTAATTACTTTGGGTTTGATTTGTTATTCTTTTTTTAAAAAATTTTATTTTAGGTTTGGAGGTATATGTGAAGGTTTGTTATATAAATAGACACGTATCACATGGGTTTGTTGTACCTATTATTACATCACCCAGGTATTAAGATTTACTCAATAGTTATCTTTTCTGCTCCTCTTTGTCCTCCCACCCTCCCCCATCAAGTAGACCCCAATGTCTGTTGTTTCCTATTTCTTCTTTGCGTTCATATGTTCTTATCATTTAGCTCTCACTTCTAAGTGAGATCATGCAGTATTTCGTTTTCTGTTCCTGTGTTAGCTTGCTAAGGATGATAGCCTCCAGCTCCAGCCATTTTCCCACAGAAGACATGATCTCATTCTTTTTTGTGCCTGCATAATATTCCATGGTGTATACATACCACATTTTATTATCCATTCTGTCATTGATGAGCATTTAGGTTGACTTCATGTCTGTGCTATTGTGAACAGTGCTACAGTGAACATTCACATACATATATCTTTATGGTAGAATGCTTTATATTCCTCTGGGTAGGTACTCAGCAGTGGGACTTCTGGGTAGAATGGTAGTTCTGCTGTTAGCTCTTCAAGAAATTGCCATACTGCTTTCCACTATGGTTGAACTAATTTGCACTCGCGTCAACAGTGTATTAAGGGTTCACTTTTCTCTGCAACCTTGCCAACATCTGTTATTTTTTGGCTTTTTAGTAATAGCCATTTTGACTGGGATGAGACGGTATCTTATTGTGGTTTTGATTTGCATTTTTCTAATGATCAATGATTTTGAGATTTTTTTTTTTCATATGTTTGTTGACTGGATGCATGTCTTCTTTTGAGAAGTGTCTGTTCATGTCCTTGCCCACTTTTTAATGGGGCTGTTTATTTTTCTCTTGTAAATTTGTTTAAGTTCTTTTTTGATGCTGTGTATTAGACCCTTTGTCAGATGCATAGTTTCCAAATATTTACTCCCATTCTGTGGGTTGTCTGTTTATTCTGTTGATAGTTTCTTTTGCCATACAGAAGGTCTTATGTTTAATTAGATCTCATTTGTCAATTTTTGCATTTGTTGTGATTGCTTTTGGTGTCTTTGCCATAAATCTTTGCCCATTCCTATGTCCAGGATGGTATTACCTAGGTTGTCTTCCAGGGTTTTTATACTTTGGAGTTTTACATTTAAGTCTTTAATGCATCTCAAGTTGATTTTTGTATATAGTGTAAGGAAGGGATCCAGCTTCCATCTTCTGTATAAGGCTTGCCAATTATCCTAGCATCATTTATTGAATAGGAAGTCTTTTCCACATTGATGTTTTTGGATAGCTTTGTCAAAGATCAGATGGTCATAGATATGATGCTTTATTTCTGGGCTCTCTCTTCTGTTCTATTGGTCTATGTATCTGTTTTTGTACAGTACTATGCTATTTTCATTACTGTAACCTTGTAGTATAGTTTGAATTCTGGTAATATGATTCCTCCAGCTTTGTTCTTTTACTTATAATAGCTTCTACCATTTGAACTCTTTTTTGGTTCCATGTAGAATTTAAACTATGTTTTTATAGTTCTGTGAAGAATGTCATTGGTAGTTTGATAGAAATAGCATTGAATCTGTAAATTGCTTTAGCTTCTTGAATTAGAAGTGTTGATTACTGATGATATTGATGATACATTTATTTGTTTCTAATAAAGCATTTAAAGCTATAAGTTTCACCTTAAGAACTGTTTTGGCTGTATCACATTTTATTTTTATTTTTTAGTCTGGCTCCCTATAAGGCACTTCTTCTGTGTCTACATTGGTTAGTGGTTAGCCAGTGATTTATGTAGGACTTGTGCTCAAATACCTCAAGCCCATAAGGCTTCTACCCTCTTGCCAATGGACCGGTGTGCAATTTGGAGAGCCTATTCAGAATTGTAGCTATTACTCAAGCCTATCTTGGCTTTTACTTTTTGCTGTAGTTTCTATCAGGTCTTATAACCTATATTTCTAACCAGGGATATGTGGCAAGTGTGTTTCAGCCCTCCCATGACTCCTCATTTCTAGAATCCCTTTAAAATTCTTACTGTTCTGTCATAGTCCCAATTGGAACTGCAACTTTAGATCAGCAAACTGTAGGCTTTGCCTATTTTGCCTATTTGTTTTCTACCAAATTCACCACTGTTAGCTCACAGAATCATGGGCTTTTGTCCTTGTGTCCCAAATCAAGTCTGCTTCTGGTAGCAAAGTTCCTGCTTTTTTTTTTTTTTTTTTTTTTTTTGTCAGCACCACATTGGTAAAGCTATTGTTCTCAACTGTGGAGCTGGGGAGTGGGATGGGAGTAGCTTCAAGCAAGAAAATCACAGACTTCTGCTATTCATACCAAAAGCTCTGATTATTTTTCAAGAATAAGTGTTTTTCAATCTGTTGTCTGCCTTTGCTTAATTTCCAGAGGCCTGAGATTGTTGTGGTTTTTAAATTATTTTTTCAAATTTTATACTTGTTTTGTATTGATAGGATTCATTGACCACTTCAGGATGTCATATTCCAAAATATCTTTGTAGTAGAATTTAAATGCAAATAGTTGTTAGCAGCACAGGTACCTATGTTTTCATGTATTTTAGAGTGCCTATTCAACCTTTTCTTTATCTTGTGTTCTTCATTCCTTCCCTTTTTTTCAAGGAGATCAAGTGGTATAGTGAAAAGATTGAAAACTTTGGAGACTGACAGCTGTAGGTATAGATCTGAGCAATATCTATGTATACACTGGAAACTTAATTTTTTTAAATCTCTGTTTACATATCTGTAAAGTTGATGTGATATGATTTGCCTTATTGGGAAGATTAAACTTATTCAGCGCACAACACAAAGTATCTGGTACATGGTAGATAACTGGTCAATCACTTTTTACTTTTCCCTTCTTTCCCTTTCTATTTTTGCAATTCTGATGCACATTAGATTCTGCAAGATTTATAGTTCACAGAACACTGTTATTAAAATGGTCAAATAAACAAAAAAAGCTGGTTCCTATCTAGTTAATGTTAATATATTAATACAATAATATGCTTTACATTTTTGGGTTGTGAGACAATGGTCATGTGGTTGATCCCATATATTGGCATTTGAACTTTTTTGCCATCTAAATTGGTTCAAGTGAAACTTTTGAACACATATTTGACTATGTCTCTTACCAGCTTCTAATTAGCCTTTAAGGTAAAATTCAAGCCTCTCGAAATAACATACAGGATCCTTCATGAGTTGGGCTCTCTGTATCTTTCTACCTTCAGTTGTTCCGCTAGGTTTTTCTGTATGATAACTCCCTTATTTCCCTGACTATGCCAGGCTATTTCATTTTTCAGTTGTATTTGCTTATATAGTTCCCTTTGTACGTATTTAAGGATTCTATTCTCATCACTTGGTCATTTTCTGTTTACTTTTCATCTACATGCCCATGTTTTCTGCACACTGTGTTGTAAAGATCATTGCATGTGTTTCTCTTCCACTAGACTGAGAAGTATTTGAGGATGGAAACATTTTTAATATTTGTATTTCCATTGCCTTGATCATAGATTTCCAGCACAAATGAAGAAACAGCCTGGCCCTCTTTGACAAAATGATGAGAGATGATATAGTAGCACTAACCATCCCAATATAGCACTGGGTTTTGACAATGATACCCTAAAAGTATCTGTGTCTAACAAAAGAAACACTGTTTTCCTCCTTACCTGTTAGGGGAATGAGGGAAACAATGTATGTCTTAGTTGATAGTTTAGCAAGATTGAGGTTCAGTCTTGGATTTCTGGAAAATAGGGTCTGATAATTGTGCTTCTAATCAACTGAGCAGTGGTATTCCAGGTGAGAGCATCTGATTTTCATAGCAGAGCCATTTTGGTGCTCTTCCCTTCATTCTGGTAAACGTGACAATCGCTGGTGCAATTATAGACAGTAGCTTCCTGTTTAAGGGAAGCATTAGGCAGTTACTGGTAGATTTCTGACACTCCATTAGAGACTGCTTCCTGTTAGCAGGTAGAGGAAAGACAAATGAATGTGAAACTATTAGTATCAGAATTACATGTCAAAAAGCTAGAGCAAAGTTTAATTTATTTCTGTAATAATAAGCAAACCAGAGACTGACTTGACAATTATTTCTACTTTCACTGCTTGTTTTTTCTAAGATGAACATTCCAATATAAAATCAGTAAGCTTGGAACCTTTCAGTAAATAACAGCCTGTATGAATTAAGATTATCTAATAGGTGCAAAAATTCAATCATTTCTTAAGTGGGAATGAGTATTTTATAGTCCTTCTGGTAAAGAAATACTAGAAAGTTACATTTTTTTTTTTGTAATTTAAAAATTGCTAGAGTAAGAACTAAAATATGTAAGTGCTAGCCTTGTTTCCTTTCTATAATCATTGGGTGGCCTTGAGCAAATTATGACTACTTGTGTCTGCAGCTGTATAAACTAAAAGATAATAACCACACTACCATTTCTTCAATCCCTAAACTGGGCTTTGCCCTACAATATGCCTCCTATAACTTATGTTATTGCATTTTCACAACACATTAATTACTAATATTTTTCCCATTTTACACATAAAGAAGCTGATGATCAGAAAGGTTAAGTAATTTACTCAAGGCCCCATAGAGAGTAAAAGACAGAGCAGGAGACAAATCCATGTCTTTTGGTCTTTCATGTCTCTGTTCTTTTCTTCATTCCTCTTTTATTTAATCTCACTGATATTAAAACTCTATGTTGCTGTTGCAGCAATGAAGCAATGGATTTAAAATAGCTTTCATATATAGAAAGCTAAGGCATTGTTATTTTTGTTTCTAGTTCAACTTGGTATCACTAAATTAGTATGGAGTTGTTTTCTATTAATGTTGAGTAGAGAAACTCAGATTTTCTGAAGCCTTGTGTAGATATTTAAAAGTTTATTCTTGGTATTAAATTCTTGAGTGGTATTTTCATTCCTACTAGGCCTACAAAATTATAATCTATACTGTTATTTTCTTATAATATTTATTCTTATCTTTTTTCCTTACCTCTATTTTCAAATATTTTAAAGATAAATCTACATGCTTTTTTATTTTTCTTTTTGAGACAGGGTCTCACTCTGTTGGCCAGGCTAGAGACAGGTGTGCAATCACAGCTCACTGAAGCCTTGACCTTCCAGGCTCAGGTGATCCTCCCACCTCAGCCTCCCAAATAGCTGGAAATATAGGCACGTGTCACCATGCTTATAGTTTTGTAGTTTTTGCTAATTTTTTTATTTTTTGTAGACATAGGGCTTTGTCATGTTGCCCAGGCTGGTCTTGAACTCCTGGGCTCAAGTGATCTACCTGCCTTGCTCTTCCAAAATGCTGGGATTACAGGCATGAGCTACCATGCCTAATCTACATATTAATATATGTAGACAGTATATTTAGCTACATATATTATTTAAATATACACTTTGAAAGTGCTTTAATCTGTATTATATTATTTGTTTATTACAACTATCATCTTCTTTTGATAGTCATAAGTAACTGAAGCTCAGAGAGGCTTGTCTGAGGTCACAAAACATAATATTGGCAAAGTTCAATAATTCAGGTCTTCTTATTCTGAGTATGAAGTGCTTTCTGTACCAAAACCAAGTTTTTTTGTTATGGTAAATTATAGTAAAATGCTTACTCAATTATATAGTAAAATGCTTACTCCAACAGGCTCTTGAGTTAGGCATCTTAAGTTCAAATTTTGGCTCCAGCTATATGCCCTTGGACCAATTATTTAACCTCTTGATAAATAATCTATAAAATGATGATGGTAATAGTATCTATTTCATAGAGTTCTTTTGAGTATTAAATAATACATGTGAAATGCTTAGCATAGTGACTAATATATAGTAAGCACTCAATAAATTTTAGCTATCATCTATTTTTGTGCATTGGTTCAGTATTATAAGCAGTAATTATGAAATGATATAGACCATTTGTAAAGCCATTTATTTATTTATTTTTATTTTTTATTTTTTGAGACACAGTTTCACTCTCTGTTTCACAGGTTGGAGTGCAGTGATGCAATCTCTGCTCACTGCAACCTTTGCCTCCCAGGTGAAAGTGATTCTTCTGCCTCAGCCTCATGAGTAGCTGGGATTACAGGCACTGGCCACCATCCCCAGCTAGTTTTTGTATTTTTAGTAGAGTCGGGGTTTTACCATGGTGGCCAGGCTGGTCATGAACACCTGACTTCAAGTGATCCACCTGCTTTGGCTGCCCACAGTGCTAGGATTATAGGCATGAACTATCACATCTGGCCTGTAAAGCCATTTAAACTAAGTAAACTTTCAATTTATTAATTCAATGAACATTTATTGAATGACTTCTATGAGTCTAGTAGTTGTTAGCCATGGGGATGCTGGGGTAATCAAGATAAGGGTTGCTGCTCTCATGGGGCTAATTATTATTAAGAAGAAAACTTAAAGCTCGGTGCAGCGGTGTGTGCATGTAGTCCCAGCTACTGTTGAGGCAGGAGGATTGCTTGATGCCTGGCATTCGAGTTTAGCCTGGGCAACATAGCAAGACCCTCATATTTTAAAAATTTAATTAAAAAATATTTAGTATGTACTTAAAATAATACACAGATGAATAAGAAGACCAATTTTAATGACTATTGTAGGCACCAACTTTAGAAGGATCAATTTTATGTATATGTTAATTTAGTTTGCTAAAAAACAAAAAGCAAAGTTTTAAAAATGAATATAAAAACTGTCATTGGGTTTTCATTAAAATTATTTTAGTTAAAGGGTTGTTCATGTATGGAGAGTGTCCCTTTTAGAAATCCTATAACAAAAATGAGAGATACAAACAAAATTCATGGTTTGATGGTTAATTTAGAACCTTTTTGCATGGAGACAGATTTTCTTGGTCTCTTTTTAGAAAAATTAAGAACAGAGAATCTTGGCAATTTATGTTGTTGATTATAATGCTATCTATAAATTTATTAAGTGCTTACCATGTGCCACACATTGTATGAGGTGCCTTATAGATAATATAAAGCTTCACAAACACTATGAATTAAATAATATTATTTCTATTTAACAGATGAAGGAAATTGGTCTTACAGAGGTGAAATAACTTGTCTAGCCTCATACAGTTTGTAGAACTGGGCTTCAATCCCAGGACTGTCTGTTGCCAAAGCCTGAGTCAAAATTGGAAACAAACAAAAAAGGGCAGTTTGGATCTGGCTTTAAACTTCAGCCTTGCTTCATTGTATTCAAAGTCCATTAGGATTGTACCACACTATAGGAAGTAAGGGTAACCATTGGATATGATTGGGGTTATAAGTGGATAATTCTGATAAAGAATCTTAAATAAGTTACTATGATTGTTGTTTTCTGACACTCTGTTTGGAAATAGACATAATATTTCAAATAATAGATTGTGATTTCTAAAAATTTGTTAATATTCATTTAAAAGTAACTCTACCAAGATAATATAGTTACTAAACTTTACAAGTCACTCCTACCTTATGTAAATTTTGTATTATCAGTTCACTGAAATATTTACCATGGCATGAAGGAGATGCTTCTGAATTTATGTCTTCATTAGATTTAGCATACAGCACCTAACTATAAATTTGTTTATGATCTTCCTTAATTTTTCTAAGTAGTCTAACATTCTGAATACTGTTTGTATTATATTGGCATCAAATTTTGTTAATATATATCTTCTGAAAATCTTGTTAATATATATCCATGGCTAAAATTCTTAACCAAAACAATATTATGTTTCTATAGAAAACGGTCAGAAATGTGGGACAGACTGAATACGAGCCAAAGATATCAATCTCAAAAAGAAATTTTGAATAAAAGGGTTATTATGCACTGTTGAAATTTCATCATTACCATATTCCCATGAATTGATCAGAAAGAAGCAATGTCATCTTGAATTTTGCTGATGCTTTATTATTAGTAATAATAGATTAGCTATGTTCTTGTAATATCAACCAGGTAAAGAAATATCTTAGTATTCTAGCATTTCTGCAATTAGAAAATTATTAACAAATGAAAAGCATTTTGTGAAAATATGTACTAGCTTTATAAGACTACATTAAAATTATGAGTATGTCTTCTATTCAAGAACATATACCTATGCTATAATGCTTTATTATAAAATAAGTTAACATGATATAGAGAAGAAAACAGGATGATTTCTGGAGACATAACTTTTTATGACAATACTCATTATTTGTTACTCCATTGTCTTCTGACATTTCATCTTAAAGAGGAGAAATATAAAATTTTATTATGTTTATTCATTTGTAGATACTGTGTTGTGCTTTTTTCCTAGATGCTATAAGCTTTTTCTTTCATTGCTGTAATTCAAACATGTTGCCAGAATATGTTTTTATTTAGGTCTTATTCCCAGAATTCTATAAAAAATAATTTTCATACTTGGGCCTTTCTATTCCTCTGGAAGTTTTCTTCAGTTGTATCTTTATTACTACTCTTGTTTAAATAGTTTTGGTTTTCTTTCTTGGAATGACTTATAATTCCTGTTCTGTTCTCTGCCTCTCAATATCTTATCCTCTCTGTTGCTTCAAACTATACTTTATGTCTTTTCATCTGCATTCAGGAAGACCACTTTTACTTTGCATATCCATTGTATTGGTTTTATTTAAATGGTATTGGTTCTCTTTCACTCCTATTCCCAATAGATATTTTAACCCTACTATTTGTATTTTTTTGTTTCCTTATACTCTTTTGGTACCAAATTATTTTTTAAATTTCTACTGTCATATCTCACTCTGTTATCATTTTCTATCTGGTCATTCTATTGTAGTGGCTTCTCATTTACGTATTGTAGAGGCCACATATGTTAATCATGGTACCATTAATTGCTGTTACAAAGCAACTCAATATTTCAGTGGCTGAGCACAATAGGGTTCTATTAATCTCTCATATAATAATTCAAGGCAGATTCCTGGTTGGCAGGTGGTTATCCTCCACATGTTGATTCACAGCCCAAATGCTTTCAATTTTGTGACTTTGCTGTCTCATATAGCAAAGCCTTCTGTATCCACCTGTTTATATATTCAGAGGTAAACAGAAAGTATCTGACCAGCTTTTTAAAAGTTCCAATTTAGAAGTAGCACACATCACATCTATTCACATTCCACTGGCATGAATTAGTTGCACAGCAACATGTCAGTACAGGAGATACTGGGAAATGTAGCCCTAGCTGGGCAGCAAAAACTCTGTGCTATGGGAGGGAAACAAAATTTTGGTGGACAGTGGGCTGTCTCTGCCCTTCTATGTCTTCTTATATTCTATTGATGGTACTAAACATTTTCTAAATTTGTCTCCATGCTTTAGTAGCTAACTTTTCAGAGTTAAAATCCTCCAGTGTGTTTTAAGGGCGATTTTCTCTTTTTCTTTTCTTTCTTTTTTTTTTTTTTTGTTTTTGCTGCCTTTTGTTTCTTTCTTTCTCAAGCCTTAAGTTGACAGTTTTCTCTATTTCACTTGGAACAAAGAGAGGTTTATCTAAACCCAATATGTGCCAAGAAGCATCATTTGTGGTATTTTTTTTATCTTGCTTATTGTCCATTTATATGTAGAAGCTTCTACACAGATTTGCAGTTGAGAAGATGTGCACGGTTCTTTACTTGATTTCATTCTGACCTTAACGAGCTTTTCTGGATGAAGCTGAGAACCTTAACTGCCTGATTCTTTCCTTCTCCAAATGTAGAGAATGCACAGGACTTTCCCCATTTCCACCAAAGCATATGAAGTGTTAGAACTTAGCATAGAATGTGTCATTGTAATTTCCAGGATTGTAAGTATTTGAATCTATTTAGAATTTGAGGTAAAATGCATTATATCTCTTCCTAGTGTTTGGATGATCACAGACTTTGGATTTCTAAGCCACAAACAAATAAAAGTTGAGGGATAATGTAACTCCCTGCCTCTCTCACCTGTAATTTTGCTCTATTTCAGGTGGCAAAGCATGTTGCCTGTCACTTACCATTCCGTTTTCCACTGTATATGTCTTTTTAATGAGTGGAAAGTTCTCCTAAATTCTATCAATATGTTGGCTGTCAAATTTACTTGTCATTGTGTTAAAAGATGTTTCTCTTTGCCATCTTTCCTATTTTTAAAGTATTTTTGAGGGAAATTGGAAAAGGCCGAGTGGAAGACTATTATATAGCTAATGTTTTAAACCCAAATATTTCACTTTCTACTTCTACACATATTTAAAGTGTATAATTTGGTAAGTTTATGTATGTAATGTATATTATACATACGTATGTATATGTATATATATATATATAATACATACGTATGTATATGTATATATATATATATATAATACATATGTATGTATATGTATATATATATAATACATATATATTCTGTGAGACTGTGATGACAATCAAGATAATGAAAATATTTATTACCCCAAAAGTTTCCTTATTCTTCTCTGTAAATCCCAGCATCCTCCACCTCCATGTTATAGATTTTTATTTAAAAGAAATAATACACTATTAAGTCTTTTCATCTGGCTTCTTTTACTCAGCATGATTACTTGAGATTTATTTATGTTATTGCATGAATCAATAATAAATTATTTTTTTATTTCCAGGTAATTTAATTGCATGGATATAGCACAATTTGTTTATCCATTCACCTGTTGATAGATATATGGATTGTTTCCAGTTTTGGGTCATTACAAATAAGGCTGGTATGGAGATTTCTATACAAGTACCTTGTTTCTCTTGAGTAAATGCCTATAATTAAGATAGCTGGGTTACATGGTAGATATATTTATAACTTTTTGAAAAATATCCAAGAGCTTTCCAAAGTAGTTGTTCCATTTTACATTCCCACCAACAGTGTACAAGTGCTGACCAATACTTGATATATATGTTAGTCTGTTTTACATTGCTACAAAGGAATACTCTAGACTGGGTAATTATAAAGAAATGAGTTTATTTGGCTCATGATTCTGTAGGCTTTACAAGAAGCAAAGTGCCAGCATTTGCTTCTGGTGAGGCTTCAGGAAGCTTACATGGTGGAAGGCAAAGGGGGGAACCAGTATATCACATGGTCAGAGAGGGTGCAAGAGAGAGAGAAGGGAGGTCCCAGACTTTTTATAACCAGATCTTGCATGAACACACAAAGTGAGAACTCATTACCACAAGGATAGCACAAAGCCATTCATGAGGGATCTGTGCCCATGACCCAAATACCTCCTACTAAGCCTACTTCCAACAGTGGAAGTCACATTTCAACATGAGATTTGAGGGAACAAAAAATCCAAATCACAGGACTATTCTTTTTAGTTTGGGATCATTTGATAGGTGTATAATGGTATCTCCCTGAGGTTTTAATCTGCATTTTCCTAATGACTAGTTATGTTGAATTTTCTCTTATGTGGTTATTTGCCATAGGTATATCTTTCTTAGTGAAGTGCCAATTTCAAATATTTTGCAAATTTTTATTTTTATTTTAAGATCTGGGGTACATGTGCAGGATGTGCAGGTATATTGCATAGGTAAATGTGTGCCATGTTGACTTGCTGCACTTATCAATCCATCACCTGGGTATTAGCCCAGCGTGCATTAGCTATTTTTCCTAATGCTCTCCCTTTCCCCCCATGATCCACCCCCCAACAGGCCCCAGTGTGTGTTGTTCTCCTCCCTTTGTTTATGTGTTCTCCTTGTTCAGCTCCCACTTATAAGTAAGTTCATGTGGTATTTGGTTTTCTGTTCCTGTGTTAGTTTGCTGAGGATAATAGCTTCCAGCTCCAGCCATGTCCCTGGAAAGGACATGATCTCAGTCTTCTTATGGCTGCCAAGTATTCCACGGTGTGTATGTATCACATTTTCTTTATCCAGTTTATCATTGATGGGCATTTGGGTTGGTTATATGCCCTTGTTGTTGGGAATAGTGCTGCAGTGAACATACACGTGCATGTATCTTTGTAGTAAAACAGTATATATTCCTTTGGGTATATAGCCAGTAATGGGATTAGTGAGTCAAATAGTATTTCTGGTTCTAGATCTTCGAGGTATCACCACACTATCTTCCACAATTGTTGAACTAATTTACATTCCCACCAACAGTATAAAAGTGTTCCTATTTCCCCACAACCTCACCAACATCTGTTGTTTCTTGACTTTTTAATAATGGCCATTCTGACTGGTGCAAGATGGTGTATCATTGTGGTTTGATTTGCATTTCTCTAATGATCAATGATGTTAAGCTTTTTTTCATGTTTGTTGGCCACGTAAATGTCTTCTTTTGAGAAGTTTCTGTTCATGTCCTTTGCCCATGTTTTAATAGGGTTGTTTGTTTTTTCTTGTAAATTTGCTTGAGTTCCTTGTAGATTCTAGATATTAGATCTTTGTAAGATGGATAGACTGAAAAAAAACTTTCTCCTGCTCTGCAGTTGCCTGTTCACTCTGATGATAGTTTCTTTTGCTATGCAGAAGCTCTTCAGTTTAATTAGATCCTATTCATTAATTTTTGCTTTTGTTGCAATTGTTTTTTGCAATCTTGTCATGAAATCTTTGCCCATGATTATGTTCTAAATGGTATTGCCTAGATTTTCTTCTAGAGTTTTTATAGTTCTGGTTTTTATATTGAAGTATTTTTTCCATCTTGACTTAATTGTTGTGTAATGTGTAAGAAAGGGCACTGGTACCAGTAACACACTGTTTTTGTTACTGTAGTCTTACATTTGCTGAGGAGTGATTTATTTCCAAATATGCAATTGATTTTAGGGTAAGTGCCATGTAACACTGAGAAACATGTATATTCTGTTGTTTTGGGGTGCCAAGTTCTGTAGATATCTATCACATCCACTTGGTCTAGAGCTGAGTTCAAGTTTTGAATATCTTTGTTAATTTTCTGTCTCAATGATCTGTCCAATATTAACAGTGGGTGTTAAAGTCCCCCACTATTGTTGTGTGAGAGTCTAAGTGTCCTTGTAGGTCTCTAAGAATTTGTTTTATGAATCTGAGTATGCGTATACTTAGGATAGTTAGCACTTCTTGTTGAATTGAAACCTTTACCGTTATGTAGTATTCTTCTTTACCTTTTTTGACATTTGTTGGTTTAAAGTCTGTTTTGTCTGAAAGTAGGATTGCAACCCCTGCTTTTTTTCTGTTTTCCATTTTCATGATAAAATTTTCTCTATCCCTTTATTTTGAGCCTACATGTGAAATGGGTCTCTTGCATACAGCACACCAATGGGTCTTGACACTATCCAGCTTGCCAGCTGTGCCTTTTAATTGGGGCATTTAGCCCATTTACATTTAAGGTTAATATTGTTATGTGTTAATTTGATCCTGTCATCATGATGCTAGCTGCTTATTTTGCAGGTATGTTTATGTAGTTTGTTCATGATGTCATTGGTTTTTGTACTTCAGTATGTTTTTTTAGTGGCTGATAATATTTCCTTTCCATATTTAGTGCTTCCTTCAGGAGCTCTTGCAAGGCAGGCCTAGTGGTGACAAATTCCCTCAGCATTTGCTTGTCTGAAAAAGGTTTTATTTCCCTTTGCTTATGAAGCTAGTTTTGTTAGATATAAAATTTTAGGTTGGAATTTTTTTTTATTTAAAAGAATGTTGAATATATTGCCCCCAATATCTTCTGGCTTTTAGGGTTTCCAGTAAGAGATCTGCTCTTAGTCTGTTGGATTTCCCTTTACAGGTGACCTGGTGTTTCTCTCTGGCTACCCTTAAAATTTTTTCCTTCATTTCAATTTGGAGAATCTGATGATTATATGTCTTGGGGTTATTCTTCTCATGGAGTATTATACTGGGGTTCACTGTATTACTTGAAGTTGAACATTGGACTGTCTTGCTAGGTTGGGGAATTTCTCCTGGATGATATCCTGAATGTTGTGTTTTCAAACTTGGTTCCATTCTCCCCATCTCTTTCATTTACCTCTACAGTCGTACCTTCATTCTCTTTATATAATTCCATAGTGCTTGGAGGTTTTATTCATTGCTTTTCTTTTTTTTCTCTCTCTCTAATCTCATCTGCCTGCCGTAATTCAACAAGATAGTCTCCAAGCTGTCTATTCAGCTATCAATACTTGCGTTCGCATTGTGAAGTCCTCATGTTGTGTTTTTCAGCTCCATCAGCTCAGTTATGTTCACTTTTTAAGTTGTTTTATTTTTTGGTTAACAGCTCCTGTAATGTTTTATCATGCTTCTTAGCTCCTTTGCAATGTGTTAGAACATACTCCTTTAGCTCAGTAAAGTTTGTTATTACCCATCTTCTGAAGCCTACTTCTGCCAATTCATCCATTTCAGCCTCAGTGCAGTTCTGTGCCCTTGCTGGAGATGTGTTGTGATCATTTGGAGGGGGAGAGACATTCTGGCTTTTTGAGTTTTTAGCATTTTTGTGTTGATTCTTTTCCCATCTTCATGGGGAATTTACTTTTTGATCTACCTTTGATCTTTGAGGTGCTGACCTTGGATGGGGTTTTTGTGGGGTATTTTTCACTTACGTTGTTGCTGTTCCTGTTTCTTTCCATTTCTTTTCCTTTTAGCAGTAAGACCGCTCTTCCTTAGGGCTGCTGCATTTTGTTTGGGGCACACTCCAGGCCCTATTCACGTGGGTCCCTATCACCCTGGAGTTATCACCAGTGGAGGCTGCAGAACAGCAAAGATGTCAGCCTGTTCCTTCCTCTGGGAGATTTATCTCAGAGTGTCACTGACCTGATGCTGGCTGGACTGCTCCTGCATGAGATACTCCTGTTGGCAGGTCTCACCCGGTCAGGAGGAGTGGGATCAGGGACCCAGTTAAATAACGGGTCTGGCTGCCCCTTGGCAGAGCAGATGTGCTCTGGGTGGGCGAGGTAGCAGGGAATCCCCAGGCTGCCCTGATTCTCCAGAGCCAGCAGTCAGAAAAGACTAAGACCACTGATTCACAATACTGCAGCTGCCCCTCTTCATCCTAGGGGCTTCTCTCAGGGATATCACAGTTCTGTTTATAAACCCCTGGTTGAAGATGATGAAATTCTCATAGGGAGGTCCTGCCTGATGAGGAGTACATCAGTCCGCTGTCTGGCCATGAACTGTCCCAGCCACTGTGCTGCGCTGTGGGGAATTGCTACTGGTCCAAATTGCCCAGTCTTGCTGGCACCCGAGGCAGGTGAAAATGACCACCTGGAGCCCTAGTGATGGTGGCCACCCCTCCCCATTGGCAGAACTCGGTCTTCTTAGGCAGTCTCCAGCCTATTGCTCCTTACTAGAGTTTCCAGAAGCAGAATATACAAAAACTCCTGTGTCTCAGTGCCTACTCCAGGGGCCGCTTACCAGAGCAGCCCCTGTGAGTCTGCACGGCTTTGTGCTTGGGCTCACAAGGGAAACTTCTGATTCATAGGTTGCAAGGATCCATGGAAAAAGTGTGGTTTTCTAGGAAGGGTGCCACAGTCTCTCACTGCCTCCCTTGGCCTGGGGGAAAAATCTCCTTTTGCCCTGTGCAGCTCCTAGGTGGGACCTGGCTCCACCCTGCTTTTCCTCACTCTCTGTGGATCGCAGCAACTACCTAGTCAGTCTCAGTGAGAGAACCTTGGTACCCCAGTGGAAGATGTAGAATTTACTTGCCGTTTTCATTTTTCTCAGCTGGGAGAAACAGCTCGCAGAGTAGAGCTGTTTCTATTCGGCCATCTTGACTGCTCTCCCACAAATTTTGAATGTGGCTGTTTATTTTCTTAATATTGCATTAAAATTTTTTTTATATAGACTGAATACAAACCTTTTATCAGATATGTGACTATGAAATACTCTCTCTACATCTGTGGTTTGTCTGTTTTAAAAATAGACTTTATTTCTTAGAGCAGGTTTAGGTTCCCAAAAAAATTCAGTGAGAGATATAGATTTCTCATATATTTCACGCTCCTCCCTACATAAGCACATCCTCTCCAGTTATCGACATTCCCCCACCAGAGTGGTACATTTATTTCAATTAATGAATCTTGTTATTACTCAAAATTCATAGTTTACATTAGGGTTCACTCTCAGTGTACATTTTATGGGTTTGGACAAATGTGTCCTGACATACACCTACATTATAGTGTCATGTAGAATAGTTTCACTGTTCTAAAAATACTCTGTTCTACAGAGGTAACCAATGTACAAACACTAATATTTTTACTGTCTCTGTAGTTTTGCCTTTCCAGAGTATTATATAATTGGAATAATATAGTATGTAGCCTTTTCGATGGACTTAGTTCACTTAGAAACATGCATTTAAGTTTACTCCATGTCTTTTAATCGCTTGATAGTTTATTTCTTTTTAGTGCTAAATAAAATTACTTGGTTAAAATATGCCGTGGTTTGTTTATTGATTCACCTACAGAAGGACATTTTGATTGCTTCTAAATTTTGGCAATTATGAATAGAGGTGCTATAAACACTCATATGCAGGTTTTTGTGTGGACCTATGTTTTCAACTGCTTGGGATAAATCCAAGTATCATGGTTGCTGGATTGTATTTTAACAGCTTAGTTTTGTAAGAAACTGCCAAACTCTCTTTTACAGTGGTTGTACCATTTTACACTGCCACCAGCAATGAATGAGAGTTCCTTGTTGCTCTACATCCTTGTCAGAATTTGGTGTTGTCAGTTTTCTAGATTTTGGCCTTTTTAGTAAATGTATAATGGCATCTTATTGTTTTAGTTTGAATTTCACTGGTGATGTATGATGTGAAGCATTTTTACAGGCTTATTTTAGTGTAAAAATTTTTTAGTGTATAATTCTGAATAATCTGTATAATACTTTTTTAAAATTATTATACTTTAAGTTCTGGGGTACATGTGCAGATCCTGCAGGATTGTTACATAGTTGATTCCAGGTCTTTGCTATCATAAACAGTGCTGCAATAAACATACGTGTGCATGTGTCTTTATAACAGAAAGATTTATAATCCTTTGAGTATATACCCAGTAATCAGATTGCTGGGTCAAATGGCATTTCTATTTCTAGATCCTTGAGGAATCACCACACTGTCTTCCACAATGGTTGAACTAATTTACACTCCCACCAACAGTGTAAAAGTGTTCTATTTCTCCACACCCTCTTCAGCATCTGTTGTCTCCAGACTTTTTAATGATAGCCATTCTAACTGGTATGAGATGGTATCTCAATGTGGTTTTGATTTGCATTTCTCTAATGACCAGTGATGATCAACATTTTTTCCTATGTTTGTTGGCTGCTTAAATGCCTTCTTTTGAAAAGTGTCTCTTCATATCCTTCACCCACTTTTATCCAGAATCTACAAAGAAACAAATTTACAAGAAAAATATCTGTATAATTCTTTAGAATGGTGTCTGTTAAGGTCTTTGGTTCATTTTTACAATTGGATTGTTTTATTGTTGAGTTTTAAAAGTTTGTTGTATATTTTAGATAAATGTCTTTTTTCAGATATATCTCTTGCAAATATTTTCTTCCAGGCTACGGTTTGCCTTCTCAGTCTCTTGATAGTGCCTTTCACAGACAATAATTTTAATTTTAATGAAGTCTAGCTTATCAGTTCTTTCTTTCATGTTCTCTGCCTTTGTTGTATCTAAAAAATCATTGCCAAACCCTCGGTTATCTAGACCTTTCTCCTGTGTTATCCTTTAGGAGTTTTATAGTTTTGTGAACTGCATTTAGGTGAATGATCTTTTGAGTTAATTTTTGTGAAGGTTGTAAGTTATGTGTCTAGATTTCTTTTCTTTTTCTTTTCTTTTCTTTTTTTTTTTTTTGCATATAGATGGCCAGTTATTCCATAACTGTTTGTTGACAGACTATCCTTCTCCATTGCATTGTCTTTTCTCCTTTGTTAAAAGTCAGTTCACTGTATATATCTGGGTCTTTTTCTGGGCTCTCTGTAGTGCTCCATTGACCAATTTGTCTTTTCTTTCACAAGTACCAAACTGAATTGATTATTGTAGTTTTATAATAAGTCTTGAAATTAGGTGGTGTAAGTTCTCCAGTTTTGTTGTTCTCCTTTAATATTGTGTTGACTCTTCTGGATCTTTTGCTTCATCATATAAGCATTAGAATTAGTTTCTGATATTCACAAAATAAGTTGCTGGGATTTTGATTGGGATTGCATTGAACCTGTACAAAAAGTTAAAAACTTTCATCTTAATAACAGTTATCTATGAATTTGAAATATCTCTCCATTTATTGAATTCTTCTTTGATTTCTTTTATCAAAGTTTTCTAGTTTTTCTCATATAGAACATGTACATATTTTATTTATAGATTTTTATGAAGTGTTAATATAAAATGTATTATGTTTTTAATTTCAAATTCTACTTGTTCATTGCTAACATATAGGAGAGAGATTATTGCATATTAACTTTGTACACTTCAGCCTTACTATAATCCATTATTAGTTCTGAGAAGTTTTTTTTTGTTAATTTTTATTTTGTTTACATCTATGTTAATGAGAGATACTAGTATGCAATTTTTTATTCCAATAATGCCGTTGTATGGTTTTGCTATTAGGGTAATGATGGTCTCAAGAATGAGTTAGTTGGTATTACTACCCCTGCTTCTATCTTCTGAAAGAGATTGTGGAGAATTGGTATAATTTTTTTCTTAAATATCTGGTAGTATTTACCAGTGACCTATCTTGGCCTGGTGCTTTCTGTTTTGGAAGATTATTAATTAGTAATACAATTTTTCTAATAGGTATTAGTCATTCATATTGTCTATTTCTTCTGGTGTGAGTTACAGGACATTGTGTATTTCAAGGAATTTGTCCATTTTATCTAAGTTTTCAAATTTGTGGGTAAAGAGTTATTCATAATATGCCTTAATTATGCTTTCATTTTCAGTCCCCTCTTAATTTTTGATATTAGTAATTTATGCCATCTCTCTTTTTTCTTAGTTAACCTGGCTACAGGCTTATGAATTTTACTGATCAATTCAAAGAACCAGCTCTTGATTTCATTGATTTTTAAAATTCATTTCCTGTTTTCAGTTTCAGTGATTTGTGCTTTAATTTTTATTATTTTTATTTTGCTTGCTTTGTTTCTTTTAAATGTTGTTATTGCAGTCTAGCATATACACAGAAAAATACATACTCATAGGAGATAACTTTTTGAATTTTTATAAAATAATACATCTGTGTAATCAGCACCAAGATAAAGAATTAGAACATTGTTAGCACTCCAGAAGCCCACTGGGAGACACTTTTATTTTTTATTATGTGCTTTCCTATACTATTTTAACATTTTAAAAATGCCTTCAATTTCATAGGTTCAGGAGGTATATGTTCAGTTTTGTTACTTGTTGTCTAATAGTGAGGTTTGGGCTTCTAATGTATTTTTCTACCAGTATCTTGAAGTTTTGGTTACTATAGTCTTGTATGGTTTAAAATCAGGTTGTTGCTTAGGACTGCTTTGGCTATTCAGGCTCTTTTCTGGTTCTGTTTCATTGATCTATGTGTCTATTTTTCTACCAGTACCATGAAATTTTGGTTACTATAGTCTTGCATAGTTTAAAATCAGGTTGCTTAGGATTGCTTCTGCTACTCAGGCTCTTTTTTGGTTCTATATAAATTTTAGGATTGTTTTCTCTAATCCTGTGAAAAATTATATTGGTAAGTTGACAGGAATTGAATCTGTAGATTTCTTTGAGAAGTATGATCATTTAAAAAATATTAATTCTTCCCATCCATTAGCATGGGGTGTTATTCCATTTGTTTGTTTTAGCTATGATTTCTTTTAACACTGTTCTGTGGTTCTCCATGTAGAGATTTTTCACCTCTTTGGTTAAATGTATTTCTAGATATTTTATTTCCTTGTAGCTATTGTAAATCAGATTGAGTTTTTGATTTGGTTCTCAGCTTGAACATTGTTGTACAGAAATGCAACTAATTTTTGTACATTAATTTTGTAACCTGAAATTTCACTAAAGTTGTTTGTCAAGACTAGGGGACATTTGGAGGAACTTTTTTGGGTTTTCTAGATGTAAGAGCATGTCATCAGTAAAGAAAGATTATTTGACTTTTAAAATTTAAGTTTGGGGGCCTTTTATTTCTTTGTCTTTCCTGATTGCTCTGGCTAGGACTTCCAGTACTATGTTGAATAGTAGTGGTAAGAGTGGACATTCCTGTTTCATTTCCGGTCTTAAGGGGAATGCTTTCAACGTTTCCTCCTTCAGTATGATTGGCTGTGAATCTGCCGTATATAGTCTTTATTATTTTGAGTCGTTTTCCTTTAATGTCTAGTTTGCTGAGGGTTTTTATTATAAAGGGATGTTGGATTCTATTGAATGCTTTTTCTGCATTGAGATAATTATATGATTTTTGTCCAAATCCTGTTTATATGGTGAATCACATATATATATATATATATATATATATATATATATATATATATATATATGGAACCCTCCTTGCATCCCTGGAATAAAACTCACTTGATAATGATGGATTATCTTTTTGTTATGCTGTTGGATTTGGTTTGCTAGTATTTGGTTGAGGATTTTTCCATTTGTTTATCAGGGAAATTGGCCTATTAGTTTTCTTTTATGGTTGTGTTCTTGTCTGGCTTTAGTATTAGCATGTTACCGGTTTCATAGTATGAGTTAGAGAGAAATATTTTCTCAGTTTTTTGGGGGACAGTTCTTGTAGGACTCAAACAAGCTTTTCTTTGTATGTCTGGTAAAATTCAAAATTTTACCAGAATTCATTTGTTCCTGGGCTTTTCTTTGGTAGATTTTTAAAATCATTGATTTAATTTCATTATCTTTCATTGGTTTGGTCTGGATTTTTACTTGTTCTTGTTTCCATCTTGGGAAGTTATATGTTTCCAAGGCTTTATTTTTCTCTAGGTTTTCTAGTTTGTGAGCATAGAGATGTTCATAGTAGTCTCTGATTATTTTTGTATTTTTGTGGCGTCATTTGCAATGTCACTTTCATCATTACTGATTGTGCTTTTTTGGATTTTCTCTCTCTTTTTTTCTTGGTTAATCTAGCTATTGGTCTCTCAATTTTGTTTATTCTTTCAAAGAATCAATTTTTTGTTCAATTAATCCTTTGTATAATCTTTTGGCCTCAATCATCTTTATTTCTGCTTTCATTTTTGATATATTTTTTTCTTCTACTAGCTTTGGGTTTAGTTTCTTCTTGATTTTCTAATTCTTCGTGGTACAACATTATGTTGTTAATTTGAGATCTTTCTATATTTTTGATGAAGGTATTTAATGCTGTAAAATCCCCTGGCAGCACTGCTTTTGCTATATCCCAGAGATTTTGGTATGTTGTGTCTCTATTTTTATTGATTTCCTCAATTTTAAAATTTCTGCCTCATTTTCATCGTTTAACCAGAAGTCATTCAGGAACAAGTTGTTTCATTTCCATTTACTTGTATCGTTTTGAGAGTTTATCTTGATATTCATTTCTGATTTAATTTCACTGTGTTCTTATAAAATACTTGATATGATATAGATTTTTCATAATATGTTGAGTCTTGCTTTATGGCCGAGCATATTGTCAATTTTGGAGAAGGTACCATTTGTAGATGACAAAAAATATATTTTCTGAGGTTGTTGGGTGGAAGCTTCTATAGCTATCTATTAGGTCTATTTTGTCGGGTCCAGTTTAAGTCCTGAGTGTTTTTGTTTGTTTGGTTTGTTTCTTTTTGTTCGTTTGTTTTAGTTTTCTGCCTTATCTCTAGTGTTGTCAGTGGTGTGTTGAAGTCCCGCACTTTTATTGTATTGCTATCTATCTTTTTTCTTAGGTGTGGTAGTATTTATTTTATAAATCTGGGTGCTCCAGTGTTGGGTGCATATACATTTAGGATAAATATATTTCTTGTTGAATTGAACCCTTTATTATTATATAATGCTTCTCCTTGTTTTTCTTTTTTCTTTTTTTAACTGTTATTGGTTTAAAGTCTGCTTTATCTGCTGTAAGAATAGAAACTCCTGTTCTTTTTCATTTTGCATTTATATTATATACCTTTTTGCATCCCTTTACATTGAGTCTGTAGTTGTTTTCACAGGTTAGATGGGTTTCTTATAGGCAGCAGATATTTGGGTCTCATTTTTAAATCCAATTTGTAAATCTATCTTTTTTATCTTCTCCTTCTCCTTCTTTCTTCTTTTTTTTTCTTTTATAGAGTTTTGCTCTGTTTCCCAGACTGGAGTTCTGTAGCACAGTCACAGCTCACTGCAGTCTCAACCTCCCAGGCTCAGGTGATTCTCCCACTTCAGTCTTCTGAATAGCTGAGACTAGTAGTGTTTGCCACCATGTCCAGCTAGTTTTTTGTTTTGTTTTGTTACTTTTTTAATAGAGACAGCGTCTCCCTATGTTTCCCAAACTGGTTATGAACTCCTGGGTTCAAGTAATCGTCCTCCCTCAGCTTCACAAATTGCTAGATTATAGGCATGAACCACTATACTCAGCCACATATCTGTGTAAGTGGAGTACTTAGACCATTTACATTCAAAATTAATATTGATATTTGAAGTTTTGTTTCTGTCATAGTGTTGTTAGCTAGTTTCATTGCAGTCTTAATTTTGTAACTGCTTTTAGTATCTGTTAATTTTATACTCATGTATGCTTTTATGGTGGTGAGTATCATCCTTTCATTTCTATGTTTAATATTCTTTTGAGCATTTCTTGTGGGACCAGTCTAGTGGTGACAAATTCCCCTAGCATTTCCTTGTCTGGGAAAGACTTTATTTCTTTTTAGTTTATAAGTTTAGTTTGGCAGGATATAAAATTTTTGGCTGGCATTTTTTTTTTTTTTTTTTTTGGTTGACTAAAATAGGTCCCTAATCTCTGGGTTGTAAGGTTTCTGCTGAGAAGTACACTGTTAATCTGCTGGAATTTTCCTTATAAGTGATTTGACACTTTGCTTTTGAAGATTTTAATGTTTTTTTCTTTCACATTGACCTTAGATATTAGATAGCCTGAAGACTATATGACTTGGTGATGTTCTTCTTGTATAATATCTTTCAGGTGTTCTCTGTATTTCTTGTATTTGGATGTCTACCTCCATAGTAAGAGCAGAGAAATTTTCTTGAATTATTTCCTCAAATATGTTTGCCAAGTTGCCTACTCTTTTTTCTTTCTCTCTCCAAAATGTCTATACATCATAGGTTTGGTCGCTCTGCATAATCTTATGTTTCTTGAAGGCTTTGTTCATTAAAAATATTTTTCTTTGTTTTTGTCTGATTGGGCTAATTAGAATGACTGGCCTTCACACTCTGAAATTCTTTCTTCTGCTTAGTCTAGCCTATTGTTAAAGCTCTTAACTATATTTTGAAATTAATTCAGTGAATTTGTCATTTCCAGAAGTTCTTAAAAAAAAAATAGCTATCTTGTCTTTCACATCCTGAATTGTTTTTTCTAGTTTCTTTGTGTTTATTTTTAACTTTCTCTTTACACTTATTGAGGTTCCTTTCAATTTATATTTTGAATTCTTTACTCATCATTTTAGAATTTTGATTTTGTTCAGAATCCATTGCTAGAGAACTAGTGCAATTCTTTGGTGGTGTCAAAACACTTTGTCTTTTTGTACTGCCAGAGTTCTTGCACTGATTCCTTCTTATCTGAAGAAGCTGTCACTTCTTTTTTTGAATTTGCTGTTGTTTGAATTGGACTTTTTTTTTTTTTTTAATTTTGTCCGTTGATAGTGTGATTATAGTCTATCTATCTTTTAAATGTTTCTTTGGCTTTGTTTCTGGATGCTTTCAAGGTCCAAGACTCTAAATGAGTTCCTTGGTGTTACATAGCTTTTGTGTGGTGGCTTTCTCAAATGCTGCTTGTCATAGTAATGTATTTGGCATATGAGCCGACATACTATCTTCTACAAGGTTGGAAATGTGGAGATCTCAGGAAACATCTCTTGTAGATTAGCACTATGCCCTTCTGTGGGGCAGTTCAGTCTTCAGTCCAGTAGGTGGTGCTTAAGAGTAGGAGCTAGCTCCTTTAATAGCCTGATAACTAATGGAAAGACCCTCTTTGATGGGGTTTGCAGGGGAAATTTGTGTTGGGATATGCTGAGGTCTTGGGGAGAGGGCTTGGGGGGCTGCACCAGTTCCTTGTTCTGGACAGGCAGGAACATAATCCATTTCCTTATCATGCACTTGTTGCAAGGTTCAAGATCTTCAGTTAATAGACACTGCTTTGTCTCCCAGCTACAGTGCAACTGAGATTCTTGAAACAAACTTCTCTGGCTGCTACCACAAAAATGGTGTCAGGGCAGATCCTCTTCCCCGACTCCAGAGCAGACAATTCTGTGTTTGTCTTTGCTATGTTGCTAGGATGCTGCTGCTCTGTGTACAGAGGGGAGATGGGCCATGCTCTGTCTGCAAGCCAAGGTGGTATATGCAACCTTTCAGTGGGGGTTTCAGCTACCATGAATAATGCTAGAAATGCTGTTTCCAAGTGAAGTCATGTCAGCAGTCAGCAGAGAAAGCCTCTGTTACATCCACAATAGTAAATAGGGGGAGTGGGAGATGACTTCTCCATATGTATTCCTTGCCACTAGTACCACCCACTTCACAGGTAGGGACTGCATTTACATTTCCTTTCTATTAAGGTGCACTTTGGTGAGCTGTGCTCCCCTATCTCCTAAGGGGTAGCCGATACTGAAGGCTAGATCTCTAGGGGTCCTGCAGCTTTCCAAGGTTCCACTGGTCTCCTCTAGTTGCCAAAGTCAGAGAAGATTCTGTGGTATATTTGCAGGGCATTGGATGATATGGTGACACAATGGCTGTGGATCCCCAGAAGAGCAATGGCCCACAATAGGTACACAACCAGTATGGCACCTGCTATGTCAGTTTAGGCCTGAGGGGAGTGTGAATGAACCTCCATGAGCTGGCCACTCGGTGCTCTGTCCCTAGGAAGTTCCTAAGTTGCTACTGACTGCATTGCCAAGGGTTTCAAGGGCAGAGCCATTCTCCAGCAATTTGGTGGAGAATGGTCAGCAGTTTGTCACAGGGTTGAGGGGAGCAAATAAACACTCTCACTTACCCTTTCTGTGGGATTTCAAGTTCCTTAAGGATTAGTCTTTGCCATATTCTTGCTGCCTTCCTTTTCTGTGCCCCCAGCTTTTTTCCCCTGGGGTCTCACAGACCTTGGCCCACTTCCCTCAGCTTTCCACTCAGATCATGACCATTTACCTGTAATTTTGAATGTCTTTCTCAGGAGAATTGGCATCTGATGTCTCTATTCAGTCATCTTGTGGGGGAGTGGGGAAAAACCTCTTCTGCTTACTTTGGATTAAACTTCTTTGGATTCAGCTGGTTAACTAAGAGGAAAGCATAGATGACTGATTCCAGGTTATTCTTATTTAACAATATATGCTTTCAATACTGTAATTTTCCCTCCAACTCCTGCTTTTGCTGCATCCCGCAAATTTTGATGAGCTGTCTTTTCATTTTTATTTAGTTCAAAATATTTCTTAAATTCTCTTGATATTTTTGACCTATATGTTATTTATAAGTGTGTTGTTTAATCTGCAAGTATTTGGGAATTTCCTGTATAACTTTTTGTTACTTATTTTTAGTTTAATTCCATTGTGGCCAGACAGTAGACATTATATTACAATGATTGATGGTCCATTATATTGATTGTTGAGCTAAAAATTATATCCATATTGATTTTCTGCTTGCTGGATCTGTTCATTTCTGAAAAAGGGGTGTTGAAGTTGCCAACTATATGGCGGATTAATCTGTTTCTACTTGCAATTCTATAAATTTCTGTTTCATGTAGTTTGATGCTCTCTTGTTAGGTGCATACACATTAAGGGTTGTTATGTTTTCTTGAGGAAGTGACCTCTGAATCATTATGTATTACTCTCTTTATCCCTGATAACTTTCCCTGCTCTAAAGTTGTCTCTGCCTGAAATTAGTATAGCTCTTCTTATTTTTAGAAATTAGTATTAAAGTATGATGTATCTTTTCCATCCATTTAGTTTTAATCTATATGTATCCTTATATTTAAAGTGGTTATCTTATAGACAACATAAAGTTGTACCTTGTTTTACCATCCAATCTTACAATCTCTATCTTTTAATGGGTACATTTAGAGTGCTTGGCACTCAATATGATCACTGATACAGTTGGATTAATATCTGCTCTATTTGTCCGTCTTGTCCACTGTATGATTGCTGTCATTTATTTCACTTACACGTAAGCATACATAAGTGTGTGTGTAATTTGATATGCATACATAATTTAATATATTGTTGTTAGTATTATTTCAACAAACTGTTAATCAGTTAGGCCAATGAAGAATGAGAAAAATACGTTTTTATTTTGCCTTCACTTATTTATTCTCTGATGCTCTTTATTTACTGAGTTTCTTATATATATAATTTTTCCTCTCTCTAGAGAATTTTTAAAATATTTCTTGCAAGACAGGTCAACTGGCTACAAATTCCCTTAATTTTTATTTGAAAAAGTATTTTTTTCTTTACTTTTGAAGAGTAATTTCACAGAGTAAAAGAATTGTAGTTTTTTTCCCTCCACACTTTCAATATTTTATTCCATTCTTTTTTTATATATTTCACATGTTTACTTAAAATATTATTTGCTGTTTATTTGTTTATTTATTTATTTATTTCCCTTTTTTAAATTATTATACTTTAAGTTCTGGGGTACATGTGCCAAACGTGCAGGTTTGTTACATACGTATACACGTGCCATGGTGGTTTGCTGCATCCATCACCCCATCAGCTACATTAGGTATTTCTCCTAATGCTATCCCTCCCCTAGCCCTACCACCCCCTGCTATCCCTCCCCTATTTTCCCACCCACTGACAGGCCCCGGTGTATGATGTTCCCCTCCCCGTGTCCATGTGTTCTCATTGTTCAACACCCACTTACAAGCAAGAACATGCCATATTTGGTTTTCTGTTCTTGTGTCAGTTTGCTGAGAATAATGGTTTCTAGCTTCATCCATATCTCTGCAAAGGACAGGAACTCATCCTTTTAACGGCTGCATAGTATTCCGTGGTGTATATGTCCTACATTTTCTTTTGCCCATCAATGATAGACTGGATAAAGAAAATGTGGCGCACATACTCCATTCTCTTTTTGCTTGCATAGTTTCTGAGGATAAGTTGGTTTTAATTCTTATTTTTACTTATCCCTAGATAAGGTATTATTTCCTCTGTATTCTTTTAGGATTATTCTTTATCCTTGATTTTCTTTAGTTTCAAAATGATAAGATTATGTATAATCTTCTGGCGTTTATCTTGCTTGGGGTTCTCTGAGCTTGCAGGATCTGTGGTGGTGTGTCTGACATTAATTTGGAGAAAATTCTTAGTCCTCATGTTTGCAAATATTTCTTTTGTTCCATTCTGTCTTTTTTGTCCTTCTAGTATTCCCATTATGTGTATGTTGCACTTTTTGTAGTTGTATTACAGGTCTGGGATATTCTGTTCTTTTTTTTTCCTGTCATTTTTTTCCCCTTGCTTTTCCGTTTTTGAGATATCTGTTGAGATATTCTCAAGCTCAGAAGCTCTTTTTTCAGCTGTGTCCAGTTTATAATAAGCCCATTAAAGGTATTCTTCATTTCTGTTACAGTGTTTAAATTCCTAGAATTTCTTTTTTGTTCTTCCTTAGAGTTTTCATCTCTGCCTGTATTGCCCATCTGTCCCTGCATGTTGTCTACTACACCTGTTAGAATGCTTGATATCTTAATTATAGTTTTAATAAATTCCTGGTCTGATAATTTCATCATCCATGCCATTTCTGAGTCTGGTTTTGGTGCTTGCTCTATCTCCTCAACTGTGTTTTTAGTTAGCTGGACATGATATACCGGACAAAAGGAACTGTTATAAACAGGCCTTTAGTAATGTGGTGGTAAGGTATGGGAGGAGAGGACATCTTCTGTAGTTCTACAATTAGTTCTCAGGTGTTTTTTTGTCAGTCCATACCTCTGATTTGTTAACTTCTCATATGCTTCTCTTTCCCCTTAGGTGTGTCAGGAAGAAGGTCTAGAGTGGGCTGGAGGTGGGTGTTCCCCTTCTCTCAAGCCAGTTCTGATTAAATCTTTGTAGGTTAGGCTCTGATTACATAGTTTCTCCTGAGGGAAGACCTTATTAAGTAGAACAGAATGGCTTGGAATATTTTTAGATGATTATTTTACCCTTCCCCTGCCTGTGTCATGAAGGGTTTTTCTGTAGTATTTACTGAGAAGACCTAGTATTGCTACTGGATGTAAAATTCACAAAAGTGTGGGTGCTCCATAATGACTGAGTCTGGAATTTTTATTGTCAGAATTGTCCAAACCAACCCTCTAGCAATTCATCAATTAGAGTTTAGGTTTTCCTACCCTGGCATTGGTTTCTATGGAGGTTTTTGCTTGTAGGCTTCTTCTTTGGTGAGTTGTTTCTACCTTCTGTTTCTTAAGGTTTGGGGGTAGTATTTTGCCTTATGATCTCACTTCTGTTATGAATCTAAAAGTTGTTGATTTTTTAAAGTTTATTTAGCTTTTCACTAAATGTAATGGAATAGCAATTTCCAGGCTTCTTAACTGCTAGGCTGGAAATGGGAAGCCTTGATTTAACATTTCATTCTTAATTTTGATGATATCTCATTTGTTAATTTTTTTTTTATGGATTGTGATTTTTGTTACCATATTTAGTAAACTTTGTCTAGCCCAAGATAGAATAGATTTTCTGTGTTTTCTAAAGGCTTTATAATTTCAGGTTTTACATTTAGATATATATTCTATTTTGAGTTAACTTCTATATGATACAAATATCAGTAGAAGTTTGTATTTTTTGTTTTGTTTTGGTCTGTGGATAACCTATTGTTTTAGCACAATCTGTAGAAAAGACTATTCTCTTTACATCGATTTGACTTTGCACCTTGTTGAAGGCTATTTATATGTGGTTTTATTTCTGGATTTTTTATTCTATTTCATTGATGTATTTTGTGTCTCATGTTACAAATATCACACTGTCTTGAATATTGTAGGATTGTAAATCTTGAAACCAGCTAGTATAACTTTGTTCTACGTATTCTAAGATATTTTGGCTCTTCTGGACTCTATGCATTTTTATATGAATTTTATAATCAGCTCATATATTTCTACACAAAACCTTGTTGAGATATTGTTGGGATTGCATTGAATTTACAGATCAGTTTAGATAGAAAATAACATTTTAATAATACTGAGCCTTCCTTTTGGTGGACACAATATATTTCTCTATTTGAGACTTAAAATTTTTCTAAGGGTTGTTTTGGAGTTTTAAATTTATAGGTCTTATACCTAGTCAGGTTTATTTCTAAGTGATTTCATATTTTTAATGCTGTTCTAATAGGCATTTTGATTTTTAAAATTTTAGCTTTTGATTGTTCATTGCTGGTACACAGAAATACAGTTGAGTTCTGCATATTGATCTTCTATTCTGTAATCATGCTGAAGTTACTGTTAGTACTTGTAGCTTTTCATATAGATTCCACAGAATTTTCTGTATAGACAATCATGTTGGCTGAAAATAAAGGCACTTTAACTTTTTGATTTATATTATTCTTTTCTTTCAATCTCCATGCCTTTTATTTACTTGTTTTGCCTGTTTCACCAAGTAGAATGAACTGTTCCGTGTTGAACAGAAGTGATCACATCAGATATCCTTGACTTGATCCTAATATTAGAGGGAAAGCATTCTTTCTTTGTTCAAAATTATGAAGTTAGTTATATATTTTTTGTAGATGCCCTTTATATGGCTGAGGAATTTTGCTTCTATTTGTAGTTTACTGAGCGTTGTAATGAGGAACTAATGTTGGGCTTGGGCAAATGCTTTTCCTGCATCTATTTAGATAATCATATGGGTTTTATTCTTAGTTTGTTAAAATGGTGAATTACATTAACTGTTTTCCTAATGTTAAACTAACTTTGCATTCCATACTTAGCCATTATTTAATATTCATTTATATATTATTAGATTGGATTTGATAAACTTTTTTTTTTTTTGCATCTGTTTCTGAGGGATATTGGAGTGTGTGAGTGTGTTTTCAAATATCTTTCTCTGGTTTTGGTGTTAGGATAATATTGTAATTAGAGTCTTTTGGTAAGGCCATTTTTAAAAAGAGATTTTGTAAATTTGATACCAGCTTTTTCTTAAATATTTGAAAGACTTCACTAATGATGCCGTACGGGCCTGGAGTCTTCTTTGCGTGAGGGATTTTTAATGACGAATTTAGTCTTCTAAGAATATAAAACTATTCAGGTTATCTGTTTGCTCTTTTGTGAGTTTTTTAGTTTGTATTGTGGAGAAAATCTGTTCATTTCCTCAAAGTTTTAAAATTTATTGGCATAAAATTTTCATAATATTCTTTTGATAATTATAGACTATAATGTTATGTCTCTCATAACCAATAGTCTTAATTTGTGTATTCTCTTTTTATACTGATTGTTCTGGGTATAATTTTGCAAATAATCAAGATTGTGTTTAATCAATTTTTGTATTGCCTTTGCTGTTTTTTATTTCATCTATTCATCTGTGGTCTTTCTACTTATATTGAGTATAATGTTCTCCTCTTTCTACCTATTATGTAAGCTAAGGTCATTAAGTTGGGGACCTTATTTTGCTTCTAAGTATTGAGTGCTATAAGTTTTTAATAACGTAAATTCTCATATATATTTTTTATTTCTGTTTAGTTCAAAAAACTTTCTAATTTCATTTATGAATTATTCTTTGCACTATATGTCATTTGGATTTATGTCTAAATATCTAAATTCCAAATATTTAGACATTTTACATATTTTTTCTATTAGGGAATTCTCATTTAATTACACTGTAATTAGAGAACATGTTTCTTGATTTGAAACCTTTAAAGTTTATTGAGAATTTCTTTTATGACCCAGTATAGCATTTACCTTGGTAAATGTTTCATGTGCCCTTTAAAAGGATTTGAACCCTACTGTTTTTGAGTCAAATGTTCTATAAATGTTAATTAAGTTGCTAAATAGTATTGTTCAAGTCTTCCACATCCTTACTGATTTTCTATCTAGTTGTTCTGTAAATAATTTAGAGATATGTGTTTAAATATGTGAGTATAATTATGGATTTTTCTATCTGTCCTAGGAGCTTTTACCAGTTTCACTTCAGGATTTTCAAAACTTATTATCATTTTCATGTCTTCTTGATTATAATGAAATGATTATCTTTATACCTTGTGATATTCTTTCTTTTAAAGTTCGACTTTGATATTAATATAGACATTCCTGCTTTCTTTTGATAAGTGTTAGAATGGTAAACCTTTTCCCGTCATTATACTTCAACCTCTCGTTGTAGTTGTATTTTAAGTGGGATTTTAATAAACAGCCTCTAGTTGAACCTTACTTTTTAACCCAGTTTGACCACCTCTGCCTTTTAGTTACAGTGTTTGGAATGTTTGCATTTCATTTGATTATTGATGTATTTTTGTTAAAATCTATGTTTTTATTATTTTTTGAAGTTACTTTTCTATTCTGTGTTCAGTTTTCCCTCTTTTTGTGCATACTTTTGGTAAGTTGAACATTTTTGATGATTCCGTCTTGTCTTCATTCTTATTAGCTATAAGTATTTGTTGTATTATTTCAGTGATTGCTTTAAGATTTACAGTATACATTTTCAATTTATCACAGTTTGTCTTCAAGTGATATTATGCCATTTCTTTTATAAGAACCTCCGTTTCTCCCTCTCACTCCATATTTTATGCTATTGTTATCAAATATTCTGTCTTTCTGTGTTATAGACTCTGCAATGCTTTGTTACGAGTTTTTGTTTAAATAATTGATAATCTTTTAAGGAAATCTAATAAGGAAAAAGTCTTTTATATTTATCTGTGGATTTTCCATTTTCAGTGCTCTTTATTCTTTTGTCTAGATTCAGATTTGTATATGTTATAGTTTTCTTTCTTCCGGAATAACTTCCTTTTACATTTTTTGTTGTCCAAGTCTGTTGATATTGAATTATTTCATTACACATATACTTGGTAAAGTCCTTTACAAAGATATTTAGTAACACATTTTTGCTGAGTACAGAGTTCTAGGTTGAGAATGTCTTCTTTCAGTGTTTTAAAGATATTATTGCACTTGGTTTTGGCTTGCATTGTTTTCAAGCAGCAGTTTGTTTAAATTTGGTACCATGTGCATCATGCCTATCTTTTTCTGTAGTTAGTTGCAAAAGTTTTTAAATCATTGTTTTAAAACAGTTTAATTGCGACATATTTTTTTTTTTTTTTTTTTTTTTTTTGTAGTTAGAATTTGTTGAACTTCTTAGACTTCTAAATTTATTTTTCTCAAATTTGTATAATTTTCAGCTATTGTTTCTTAAAATATTTCTTCTATGTCTCTTCTATTTCCTTTGTGGACTCTATTTAAGTGTATATTAGGCCACTTGATGCTTTCCCACAGTTCATTGATACTCTATTCCTTTTTTGTTGTCTTTTTCCCCCTCTATTTACTCTGAGTAATTTCTTTTGGTGTTTTTAAAGATCACTAATCTTTCCAATAGCAGTGTGTAATATCGCTTTATTCCCATACAGTGTATAATCTGCCTTGACTCCCATTTGGTGCATTTTTCATCTCAGGCATTGTAGTTTTTATCTCTAGCCATTTGATCTATCTATTTTTAAAATATATCTTTTATATAGTCTGTTACCATGTATAATCTTTTTTTAGCTTCTTGCACATATGGGGAGCAGTTAACTGGTTTAATATTCCTATTTACTAATTTGATCATCTGCATCATTTCTAAGTCAGTTTTGTTCAGTTGTTTTTTCCTCACTGTTGGTGGTATTTTTAATGATAATTTTCTCTTAGATGCTACAGATTGTGAATTTCACTTTATTGAGTGCTGAATATTTTTGCATTTATATATGTATTTTTGAGCTTCATTCCAAGATGCAGTCAAGTTACCCATAAACAAACAGTTGATCCTTTCAGATCTTTCTTATAAAGTGTTAAATATTATCAGCAGCATTTAATCTTGGTCTCTTTTCCCCTTATTGATGTAAAACTACTCTGAGCACTTTATCTGAGTACTTTGTCAAACACCCTGTGAAATATGAGATTTTCTGCTTTAGCAGAGTACAGGAACTGTTCTTCATCTAGTGTGAGCATCAAGGTTGTTCCTTTTAATTCTTCTTGGTGATTCTTTCTGAGGGTAGTTTCCACGCATGCATGTATTGATCAGTAAAGTGAAAATTCAAGAGAAACCTGCAGACCTCCAGAGTTTTTCTCTGTAGCTCTTTTCCCTCTAGTAGCCTGCCTTGTGAACTAGCTTTCCTGGTTCTCCTGAGCTTCAGCTTCTTCTCAGCTTAAGGAGACAGCAAGGATTGTCCTGCATTTCCTATCCCTTGTGCTGTGTCTTGGAAACTTAAGACAGTAGGGTGGGATAATCATAGGGCTCAAATGATTTGTTTCTAATCTCTTAAGATTATCATCCTTTGTTGCCTACCTCCCAATGTCTTTAAAACCATTGTTTTATAAATATTTAAAAATTTTGTTTCATGCAGGAAGGTAAAATCCGGCCCCATTGTTTTATCTTCACTGGAAGAAGATTTCTTCCTCACTCTTGAATTTTAAAACCATTTTTTCCTTTGAGAAGTATTTATATGCTATTGCTAATAAGCTTAATGCCATCTTTAAAAACCATATTACAAGTAAAATATTACTCCAATTGCTCCTTTCTAGTTTCTATTTATAAAATTCTTAATTTACCCAAAAGCATATAAATATGATATGAAATTTAATAATTTACTTGAAAGCATATAAATATACAGTAAAAGCCTGAAATTTGGAAATAAAAAGTCTTGCGTTCAACATGCCTTCACAATAGCAATGCGGCTTCAGAAAAGTTACTTCTCAAGCTACAGTAATATTCATTGTGCAAGGTACTTGTTAGTGTTAAATAATGTTTTTAAAGAGACTGGCACATAGCGTGTATTCAAAAATGATAACAATAAGTACAGCAGAAATAATAGCATCATCAGCAACAGCAATAGTCGATATCAACAAAAAGTTAAATGTTATGTGCTTGTTAGACAGTGACAAGATAAGAGAAAGTAAATTATAAAATAGGGAAAAAAAGAGACTCTTTTAAAATGTTTTTCAGGAAATGGAGAACAAAAATTCAATTTAACCGTCACTCATCTGATCATACAACCACTGTTAAATAATAAATGCCTCTAAGATAAAAGAAGCAAGATAAGATAATTTATGCTAGCCATGTTTATCATTTAAAATGCATCTATTGGAAACATTATGAAAAGAAATGTTTCAGTCTCATGTGATGGTTTCACTTTCTAATTTTGGCATCTTCACATTTACAGATAAGATTATTTCATTTTGTGATGATAAAGTTTGAGAACGGATGTACAAACCCCTGAATTATTTAGGTATATGGATTCACGGTGATTCAAGGCTATTACAGTGGTCTGTAGAAAATAACACTTTAAAGGTTAAAAATAAAAGATAAAATATTAACTCAGTTTTTCCACTTAAGTGTATCTCACTTTATAGTACTACTTTGGTTCTCCTTTACTACCCAGCAATCTTTGAAGTTGTTTTCTTTTGCTAAGGGAAAGAAGTTATTTGAATAACAACAGCAATAACAGCAAAAACAAAAATGGAATAAGTAAAATTAATATCTTTTTTTCAACTTTTCTTTTAGGCTCACAGGGTGCATTTTCAGGCTTACTACATGGGAAATTTTATGTCACTGGGGTTTGGTATACAAATGATTTCATCACTCAGGTAGTGAGCACCAATTTCTTGAGTCCCATCTCAAGGATTGTTCTGAGAGCTTAATATCATGCTGTACAATTTAATTCTCATACAAACAGTGCATGTAAGAGAGGTTGGTGAAGTCTAAATCACTGTACAAATGCAAGAAGTTATGTTGGTATTATGCACTAGATTATACACAAAGATTATGCCCCAGATTACACATCTTCCTTTCAAAAAAGAAGTGATATGTAAGGTATAAGTATATGTTCTCATTTCCTTTCCCAGTATAAAAACACATCTCTCCAAGGCCTTCTATGGAGATCTCCTTTGGGGTCTAGGCAGATCCCTGGAGTAAATTCATGGAAGGAGACCATATGGTAGAACATGATATTGTATTATCCTTTGCTAGAGCAGACTGCTTTTCCATCTATAGAATGTCAATTGTTTTAAGTTTCTGCTACATAAAAAAGGACATTATAGTAAGCAGGATGGGAGGTACAGCCAACAAGATCTGCTTACTAAACCGCTAAGTAGTGCTCTCAAGGTAAGCAACACTCTGAGGAAGAAAGATCTGAAGATCTCGCACCCTTTATTCTGTGGTGTGAAAGCACTTGCTTACCTTAAAGAGATTGTTTAGCTGTTTCAAAGGCCCTGAGTTCCTTTTACAGAGGGAAATTACAGTTGGCACTGTCTTCTCAAAACATATTTATTACAGTTATATTTATTTCATTGTTTAAATCACTATCACCTTGGCAACAATGTTCTATTGCCAGCATTATACCTGAATCTTACCAAAAGCTATCTCAAAGTGAGTTGTCTAATGAGTAAAGCTTCATTTATGCCGTTTTGCTAAAAATGTAATTTTGATGGACATTGAAACAAATGACTAAATTTTTATGTGTGCTTCTGAGACATCTTGGGAAGATTTAGCTCCTTGGGATAGTTGTTTCAGTGAGGATGGCCCCATTAATGTTGCCAGAGAAACATTGGCTTCCTGTCTCCTTCATTCTTCTGCCAATTTTCCTCATGTACTTCATTCTTCAGTCATATAAAACTGACATCTTTTTATACTGTGGTTCATACATAAGCACTTCCATATCTTTGCTCATGTTGAACATGCTATCTGAAATACATTTTCCTGCCCTTTTTGGGTGCCTTCATTTTGTTTATTTTTCAAAGTTCAATTCAAATTCTATTGCTAAAAACCTTCTTGATCTTCTTCAGCAAAATTGCTCATATTTCTGAGCAGTATTTGGCCAATTCCTCTGTTTTAGCATTTATCATGTGTTTTACACATTTGCTCCTCTTTCACTTATTCTACTTCTTTGCAAAGGCAGAGGCTCTCTTATTTTTGTTTGCATGCAAAACACCTATCCCACTGCCTGGGATTTTGTAGACTCCCAATAATGTTTGTTGAATAAATTAATAAGTAGGACTTCCTGTAGCAAGAATCAGGATACCTTGATTTGGATCCAGGCTCTACCACTTATCAGCCGTATGGCCTTGGGCGAAACCATAAATTCTGTGTTCCTTATTTGTCAATAGAAGAAGAATATGCTCAAGTCTGTTGATTGTGGTTCTGAGAGATAAATGTGTGAGAGAAGCTTACTTTCTATGTCTCTTATCAGGTTGTTATGAGGATTTAATATATGTCAAGTATGTATAATAGTGCCACACACGTAATAAGTGTTTAGTATCATTATATTTTCTAAATTACTGACCTACCTTTCCAAGTTTATATCGTCTTCCAGTTTTGATAGCAGGGCGTCTGTTAGAATTAATTAGCATGACTGCTTCACTGTGACTAGATATACATCATTGGTCTTATGCCTGGTGTTTTTAGTTTCCAGAATTTATTCTGGCAGATTTCTAGGTGCCGAGGTATCTTCACAGGGATGAGATTCCATTCTGAATCGTAGCTAAATAGATGGACACTGCTGCTACTCCCCCTGATGATCCCACATGACTGGGTTTGTTCTGGGATCCTTACGGTGTCAATTAGGGCACTTTGTGTTAATAACAAACCTTAACTAGAAACCTAGAACTTACTCAACTGTACACTCCAGGTCTTGGCCAGACCTCAAGCGCCCTTCACTTTGGTCCCTAACCACTTGCCTTCTCCTGCCCTGCACAGGGATTGGCATGTTAGTGGTGACTTCTTGGAGAGTACTTTTATTAGACAATTTTCATACTGCTATCCAAAAAAAAAAAAAAAAAAAAAAAAGAGATTTAATGGACTCACAGTTCCACATGGCTGAGGAGGCCTCACAGTGACAGCAGAAGGCAAAGGAGGAGTAAAGGCACGTCTTAGATGGCAGCAGACAAGGAAGCATGTACAAGGGAGCTGTCCTTTATAAAACCATCAGGTATCCTAAGACTTATTCACTATCAGGAGAACAACACAGGAAAACCTGAACCCATGATTTAATTACCTTTCACCAGATCCCTCCGACGTTATGTGGGTATTATGGGAGCTACAATTTCAGAAGAGATTTGGGTAGGGATACAGGCCAACTATATCAGTAGTTCTTGAATAGATTAGGAAATGAATTAAGATTAGACCAAATATATTATTATTTTTATTTTAAAAGTAATAGAAAATTATGTATAACTTTCTGTTACAGAAATATGATATAAAATGTGAGCTTCTCTTATACTTTTATCTCTTAGAACCACTATTGGAGCATATTCTTCTAACTTTTGCCTATGTATTATCAAAGATGTATTATTTTAGTATATATGTATTTATTTATTTCTAAACAAAGGATAAATTCAGTATCAGCATCACTGATGTAAAAGAGTAACTAAGGAATAAGGAGTAGATTACAAGAAAAATTGGCTGTTGGGACATTGATATCATAGATAGTGTTCAGGGAAACCTGAGTCCATACCCTGCTTTTTAAAGTGATGTTTGGTTCAAGAACTAATTTAAACTAAAACCAACATGAAAGTGCCTATCTTACCTTATTATTATCATTAGAAAAATGCTAATTTGGATATTTGAAAAATTTCATCCTATTGTTTTACTTTGAATATATTTGATTATTGAAGAGTTTAGAAATATTCATTTCAAATACTTATTGGTTATTGTTTCTTTCTTCTCTAAGTGTGTTTCATGCCCATTTATATCGTTATGTATTACTGGTGGTAACGATTTTTCTTTGCAATCTGTGGCAAATTAAAATTGGGGTAGTTTATGTATATATTGGTTCCTCAAGCTTTATATAGTCAAGTCTACTGATAATATTTTTTGCATTATTTTATGTGTTTCTATTAGGTTAAGATTTTTTTTCAGTTTATGTAACTGATAAGTATTTATAATGAACTTATACTACTTTTTAATTTTTTAATTAAATATAACATACTTCAACATACATAAAAGAGAATATATCAGAAGTGTGTAGCTGGCTGGGCACGGTGGCTCACTCCTGTGTCCTGGTACTTTAGGAGGCTCAGGCAGGTGGATCACCTGTGGTCAGGAGTTCGAAACCAGCCTGGCCCACATAGTGACACTCTATCTCTACTAAAAATACAAAAACATTAGCTGGACATGGTGTCAGGCTCCTGATTCCAGCTACTTGGGAGGCTGACACAGGAGAATTGCTTGAACCTAGGAGGCAGAGGTTGCAGTGAGCCAAGATCATGCCACTGCACTCCAACCTGGGTGACAAAATGAGACTCCATCTCACAAAAAAATAATAAAAGAAGTATGTAGCTTATCTGTTGTATTAGTCAGGGTTCTCTTAAGGAACAGAACTAATAGGATATATATATATATATATGTAAAGGGGAGTTTATTAAGTATTAACTCACATGATGACAAGGTCCCACAATAGGTCATCTGCAAGGTAAACAGAAAAGGAGAGCCAGTCCAAGTTCCAAAACTGAAGAACTTGAAGTCTGATGTCTGAGGGCAGGAAGCATGCAGTATGGGAGAAAGATGTAGGCTGGGAGGGTAGGCCAGTCTAGTTTTTACACATTTTTCTGCATGCTTTATATTCTACCTGTGCTGGCAGCTGATGAGTTGGTGCCCACCCAGATTACTGGTGGGTTTGCCTTTCCCAGCCCACTGACTCAAATGTTAATCTCCTTTGGCAACACCTTCACAGAAACACCCAGGATCGATACTTTGCATCCTTAAATCCAATCAAGTTGACACTCGATATTAACCATCACTTAAGTTTTATATACTCATTGGATCATGTAGATCAATAAATGAAATAAAACATTACTGGCATCCTGGAGACTCCTCCCCACCACTCCTGTAGCTTCTTTCAAGTCAGTATCTTCCTCCATGGTAACCACTATCCTGATTTGTAACAGCACAGATTTTTATTACCTATTTTTCTATTTCCTGAATTTATATAAATGTAATCAGACAGTATGTACCTTTTATGTCTAGCTTCTTTTACTCAAAATTATATTTTTCATATTTATTATTTAATGTAGACGTACGTTCATTCTCATAGCCATATATCAATTGTGTGACTATTTTGCTACTATGGACTAAATGCTTATGTTTCTCCAAAATTTGCATATTGAAGCCTAATCCCTAATGTGATGATATTTGGAGATGTGGTCTTTTGGAGGTAATTTGGGCATGAAAGTGGAGCCCTTATGAATGAGATTAGTGCTTGTATAAAAAGAGACACAAGAGAGCTTGCTTCTTTCTCAGCTCTCTACCATGTAAGAACACAGTAAAAAAATGGTCGATTGCAAATCAGGAAGTGGTCTGTCACCAAACACCAGATCTGCTGGCACCTTCATCTTGGACTTCCCGATGCCCAGAACTGTGAGAAATAAAAGTTTGTTGTTTAAGCCACTCTCTTATATTTTGTGATAACAGCCCAGACTAAGATGTTCACAGTTTATCCATTCTACTCTCTGGTTTTCCTTCGATATTTACCCTAAAATCTATCTGAAATTAATTTTTGTGTATGATAAGAAGTCTGAATTAAGAGAGATACAGCCTGAGAGTGCAGCCCTAGAATTCAGCAAATGCTGTGTCGGGAAAATCAGCTTCATGTTTGAAACCTTACAAGTTTCCATTTTATCATTTGGGAGGTACCTAATTTTTAGTTGCAAATAGTGCTGCAATGAACATATATTTGGTAAACATATATATGTAAGCATATCTGTTGCATAGATACTTCAAAGTTGCTGGTTCATGGAATATAGATTTGTTCAGCTTTAAATAGTCAAATGGTTTTTCTGAGTAGTAGTAACAATTTATGCTTCCTGTAGCAGTAGGAGAGTTCTCTCCCTTCCTCTAACTCTTGGCTTTTTTCCTCATTTTTATTTCAGAATTTCTGATGGGTATGAAAAAGTCTCCCACTGTGGTTTTATATAGCATTTTCCTAATGATTAAAAAAAATAGCAGCTTTTATGTAGTATTTTGGTCATTTTGATACCCTTTTCTGTGAAGTACCTGTGAAAATCTTTGCTAATTAAAAAAAATTAAGTAGTCTGCTATTCTCTTACTGATTTGGAGAGTTCTTTATGTATTCCAGATACAAGTTATTTGTATAAATTGGAAATACTTTATTCTACATTGTGGCTTGCTTTTTTATTTTTTAAATGGTGTCTTTTGATGCATATATTTTCTTAATTCTATTATAGTGCAATTAATGAGTTATTTTACTTTGATAGCTCTTTTTGGGTCCTGTTTAAGAAATGTATGCTTACTCTAAGCTCATGAGAATGTTTGTCTGTGTTTTTCTCTAACAGATCTCTCATTTTTGCCTTTCACATTTATATCTGATCTATCTGGAATTAACTTTTGTGTATGAATCAGATATGAATTAAAAGAGACACATGCAGCTCTAGAACTTAGCAAATGCCGCATAAGGAAAATGAGCTTTGTGTTTGAGGCCTTTCAGGTTTCTGTTTTGTCATTCAAGCCCTTGATTACTGCACAAAGCTTTGCTGATTTTCTTTCAGAGGCCTTCTTCTGGGGCTAAGCCTGATCTTTATCCTGAGTTCAGAATCATAAGATACCCTCAAGGGAAGAAAGATGATTGGCAATCATCAGTTCACCTCAGAAACTTGCCTCTTTGTAATTTTAGATCATCAAATTCTCTGTACTTTCACAGCTCTCTGATGCCTTAACAGTATTCTCTATGTAATTTAAATAGTCTCTTCTCATTTTTTTTGCAGTAGGAACATTGGACTCCTTGACTTACTAGAACTACATGGAGATAGAAATTTATCTTATGTTATTTTTATAATTTTATTAAATACATATAAAATATTATGTAATATTTACATATTTTTGATATTTATATTTTTGATATTTATTATTTAATGTAGTAGATGTTTGTTCATCCTCATTGCCATACATCAATTGTGTGACTATTTTGCTACTATGGACTGAATGCTTATGTTTCTCCAGAATTTGCATATTGTATGCAATTATAAAAATATACACTTATAAGGCATAAATGTAACTATGTTACATAATATGTATTTTATAATATATGCTACTATATAATTTATAATTATGCTATGAAATATTTAAATAAATATATGTGTATTTAATGTAATATTCATGTCTTTAATTTTATAGTGTGATCACGAAGAAATAACTATTTCTAAAAGGCAACATTTTATCTGCTTTATTTATTTGTTTATTTAATTTTTTGAGACAGAATCTCACTCTGTGCCCCAGGCTAGAATACAGTGATGCCATCATAGCTCACTGCAGTATCGAACTTCTGGGCTCAGGTGATCCTCTAACTTCAGCCTTACAAGTAGTTAGAATTACAGGCACACACATTTAATGATTAGTTTATCATTTCTCTACTGATCTCTTATGATTTCTTTACTATATTGTACCTTTGACTATTATATATTTAATTTGAGTCTTTCTGGAAAGTTTTGCTGGCTGTTGGTATTCTAGTGTTCACATTTTTAAAAATCTTCATTGAGCCCCTCCAGTATATCAGTTTGCACTAAATCGTTAAATAGAAATAATTCCTACTTTGTTGGCTTTTGAAGGCTAATGAAGGATATGGATATCAATTTAAAAAGTCATAAGTATAAACATAAAATAAGTTCCAAAATGTATCTGATGCTGATGGCCCAGGGTCTGTACTTTGAGAGTCACTTATCTATGTTTATCGATGGTGTGGGCTAATGTATTTTCCCCCTGGGCTAGTGTAGATCTGTTTTTTGGTATTTTATTTCTGGATTTTTGTTTTCTTTTTTGGTGAGTAATAAGTTGTCTTCCCAAGATTGTTCTAGTATGGCCAATGATGAGCAAGTATTAGTGGCCTAGCAAGGGAAGTGCTGCCTGTTTGCTCACCTACACAGAGGATGTAATGGTGAGTGTTTTTCCTTACTATGACAAAAGCAATTCTGTGTTTATGTGGATCAGTTGCAGAAGCCAGACAGCCTGTGTGTGGCCTGATTGAATGGTTTTACTAGCACAAAGAAGGAAATAGGAGTATGTCTTTGTGTAGGGAGGGTTAAAGATGATCTGCCTGAGTGATTCTGTGGGCTGCTAAGGCTTTCCTCAGACCAAGAAAAAAGGCAGATGAGTTTCCAAATACAGAATATTCTCATAGGAGGACAGATGAGTTTCTAAGACAAAATTTTCCCACATGACCAGAGGGAATCTGTTGACATATAATTATTCCTCTGGATAATTCTGATCTTGTTAACTAGTTTTCACTCCTTTTCACTTGTAAAATCTTGGTAGAATTCCAAAACCTTAGGTATACATGTGAAATCCCTCTCTATTTTTTAGAGGTAATGGTGAGAAAGGTTCCCCCCTCCCATAATAATTGGGTCAACATAGCAAGGAAATTAGGGAGAATAAAAGAGTTTCCATGTTTTTATGTCACCACATTCCCAGACTTTCTCTGGAATATTAAATCTTAATGTGACCCAGTATACTCCCTCAACCCCAAATTTAAGTTGTCCCTTATTTTCCATTTAGGTTCATTCTCTCTACTACATTCTTAGTTCCTTGATGTTGTGAATCACATCAGAACATCTCAGAGATCTAAGTGCTGTACAGATATGGCAGCCATAAAAATGTGTCACTCAGATATGTTTTCATGACTGAGGGGAGAATAGTTGACTGATAGCCAGAAGTTTTCTTCTCTGGATCCACTACCACATTCATCCTGAGACAAGACATCCTGTAGGTTGCTTCCAGCCAATGACTAGACATAGCAAGACTACTAGGACTCTACTTGCAACGACTCTTCTAATGGCCAACTTTGGCTACAGGACTTCCTTTTGATTTTACCTAACTCTCTTAGAACCATGTTGCAGCCTGAGATTCTTCATATTCAATTCTTTCTTCCTCCATCCATTTTCAGATATGGTGCTTTGTGGTCTGAAGGCCCTCCCTGCTTCCTTTCACTTAATATTTCACAGGCATTTCTCCCAATAAATTTTTTTTTGCCTGTTCAATCCTGTCATGGCACTTGCTTCCAAGAATACTTGAATTAACACAGGAGGTACTGAGAGTGGGTTGGTCTGTGCAAACAGACAGTGAGAATGGGATTTGGAAATGGTTCAATAAGAGTAATGATGTCATCCTGGGTTTCATGTGGGACACAAATATTTTCTGGCACAAGATGGCAACCCAAATGAAGATTTCATCAATGATGAAACTGGGAAAATGTGTAAGTGGAGAGTATTGTCTTATAGGTACAATGATTGCAGCATTTTAAAGATGTTAGAAAAACAATGTCTGCAAGGACTGCAGTTAGCTGATTATATCTAATGCCCTTCAGAAGGATAATGAAAAACTGAGGTCTATCAAAAAGCAGTTAAGGGAGAAGTGTGAGATCCAGTGAGACACTTTGGTAATTTCCACAGAAGTTTATTCTGCAGTAGAAGAGTGAATTCAGAGGAGAAGCAGATTCAGGACTTGTTAGAAAAGCACAGGTTCAGAAATGTTTAAATGCTCATGCAAATTAGGTCTATAATACTAAGATCATAGACCTCATGAGAAAACCCAATAACTTAAATATGGGACAGGGACATTTGGATGGATGCCATTGAGTTTTGGGTTCTGCAGATCCCTGTGAACGTGCACAGCTTTGGGATTTAGCCCACCCATCTCTTATAAAAGCTAGCACTACCTTGGTGCTAGAATATACTGCAGAGGCTGTTTCCCTGCAAGGCAACAGTTGCCCTCTTTAGGAACTACTCTCTCACCTCTTGTTCAGCCACTAGGCTAAAACTTGCTACCCTCACCTCTTATCCAGCTACCAGGCTATAACTAGGTTTAAATGGTTAGCTATTTAACGATTTAAATACTACTACTACAAATAATATTGAGTCCAACTCTTTGACTACCTCTCCTGTCATCATCTGTGGCCTGCAAAGGTGATCCATCATTAAATTTCTAAGGAGCTACTAAAGTAGCTCTTCAAGAGGGCACCTACCTAGAATTGGATGTTTGATAATAAAGGAAAATGATTATATACTAAAGGTGCTATAACAATTAGCCTATCTGCCAGGAGCCAGGAGATTGGATTTTGAGGGTGATTGATTAAGCAGTCTAGAAAGTCAGACTGGATGTGCAAGAATTAATTTACTTGGGTGTACTTTCTTATGATACAGGATTTTAACACCTGGGCAATCACACCAAATACTTCTAGGGTAGCTCTTAAAAGCCTGAAGAAATTGATATCTCATGCTGAGTGAAATGCCTCAGTGCCCTGACACACAATAAAGGAAGAGTAACAAGGCTGAGGAAAATAGGAAAATAGAACACATTATGTGAGGCCAGAAGGCCAACCAGAGGATTATGTTCCACAAGAGGGCACACAAGACATACTATACTCCAAGGGCATCAGGAATATAAAGTACATTTCTGATCAGTACACAGGCCACAGAGATTGTAAACCAAGACAGTCCCATACACTGTGTATTCCTGATGACCATGGAGAACAAGTGTCACTAAGATTTTAATGCTTGATCACCTTTGAAGACCACAGGTGATGACAGGAGAGGTAGTGAAAGAGCTGAATGTAATACTATTTATGATAATGATGCTCTGAAGTAATATAGACCAACTGGTGGTGTTTAACAACCAAGAGCCAGAAGGCCATAATTATTTTAATAATAGGCAAGATCTGAGAACCATCAAAAAGGGCTTGACTTTCAGGGAGCTATAGAGATGGCTAATAGAGCACGATGTCTCTATTGACAAACTAGATGGATACAAATAAGGATGCTGATTAAATCCAAAATAAGAAAGAAGCAAGAATGGAGAATGGTTGATTTTCCCCCAAAGTCACTGTCTTTTCTCAGTTCCTGGACCTGAGTCAATTTTCTGAAAACCATTAATAGAAGAGGTGGCCATGTTTCTTGGAGGGATGACGCTGTAATACTATAGCAGATACATTTGGTAATGATTTCCCTAGTCCTCTTCCAAAGGGACTTAATGACCATGTATTTGGGTGACTATATATTGAGGAAAGGGGAATAACCAGACAGTTCAAGTACTATTGACACAGGATCGGAATTGAGATTATATTCAAATACCTAAAATTCATCATGGAGCCTCTGTAAGAGCAGAAGTTTCTGGGATCCAGTAATAAATGTAGTCTGTCTCACAGTGGGTCTGCTGGGTCCATGGAACAACTCAGTGGCCATTTACCCAGTCCTCAAGTGTATAATTGAGATCAATATACTTGGCTATTGGAGTAACCTTTACATTAAGTCTTTGGTCCAAGCAATAAGAACTATTATAGTGGGGAAGGAAGACCAAGTGAAAGCTCTTCAATGGGGCCATTTCCCAAGCCAGTTTAATTGACAAATAAAATGATATCCTGCAGCATGGGGGAAGTAGTTTAGATTAGTGACACCACTAAATTTCTAAAGCAGAAGTCAGAAAACTTTTTCTAATAAGGACCAGATAATAAATATTTTAGGCCTGTGGGCCATGCCATCTCTGTCATAGCTATTCAGCTCTGCATTGTATTGTGAAAGTTCCTATAGACAATATGTAAATGAATGGAAATGGCTATGTTCCAGTAAAGCTTTATAAAATCAGGCAGCTTGTTGGATTTGACTTGCAGGTTGTATTTTTATGATCCCTTTTTAAAAGGATGCAGGGTGATGGGCTCTACCATACTGCCATTTTATTCTCCAATTTGGCCCTTGAATAAACCAGATGAAACCATAAAACTAAAAACTATGACAAACTGAATAAAATAGTTTCCTTAAATGCAGCTGCTGAGTCTAATGGGGTATGCTAGAGATTAATAAGGCCTCGGGAACATGGTAGGCAGCCATTTCTTTGTCACATGTATTATTTTCTATTTATATTTGAGAAGAGGGTCAGTAACAGTTGCTTTTACATGGGATAGAGAACAATATGTATATTTACTTTTGGTTTTAACCCAAGACAATGTTAACTTTCCTGCCTTCTGTCATAATATTTTCCAAAGATATCTGGAATACCTTGAACAGAACATAATATGGATCCACTACTTCAGTGACATTATGCTGACTGGATAGGATGAGCAGGAGTTGATTGCTCATCTTGGAGGCCTTTATAAGACCCTGTATACCAGAGGATAGGAGATAAACCACAGGAAGATTTAGGAACTCCATCCACTTCCCGTAGACTTTAGAGGTGCAGTGGTCAGAGGCATGCCCTTCAAAGTAAAAGACAAATAGCTGCATCTTTTTTATTACAAAGATGGAAACATAGGATCTGGTAGGATAATTGCTCTGGCCTATATGCTTGGTTACACATAAGATTTCCAGCTTTTATTGAGACCTGTGGCAGGTCCTGGTTGTATGGAAAGTACCCCTGTCCCTTCTGCTATGTAATTTGGAAGACTCTATGTTATTGGAGGTGTCAGTTTTGGGAAAAGATATAATGTGGAGTTTATGGTGAGCTCCAGAAGGAGAATCACTACATAGGCCACAGAGATTTGACTATACCATTCACAGTAAAGAATTATGTGCCTTTTGAGAAACAGCTCCTGGCATGTCACTAGACCCTGATAAAGATGGAAAGATTTACAAGCAGGTATCAAGTGACCATTTATCTGGAGCTCTTAATCATGAGCTGGGTTTTGTTAGACCTGCAAAGTCATAGAATTGGACAGGCCTAGTACCAGCTTATCTGGGATTGGATATCTGGGATTGAGTTAAAGTGGATCAGAGGTCATAAGTAACTGCCTAAGCAGGTAACTTAAAGTTCTGTTTAATCCAACACAATTGCATCAGATCCCTTAATATAGTTTTTGCCTATTGCCTTATGATCTTATCCTATATGACCAGATGAAGGAGGAGCAATAGGCCTGAGCTTGGTTTATGGATAGGTCAGTTCAGTATGTTGCTGAAAGCAAAAAAATATGGTACCTGCATTATGGCTGTATGCAGGGTGATTAACAATAAAGGAGAGAAAAAAAAATCATCCTATCAGCCAGGGACTGTAAGTGGTCTGCCTGGCTATATCTACTTTGTATGAAATAAAACATAGCCTGAGGGAAGAATGTACATAGATTCCTGGGCAGTGACCAATGGCCAGGCCAATTTATCAGGAGCCTGAAAGGGGAAATATTAGAAACAAAGAGGTCTGAGGTAAAGGTATGTGGTTGGATAAATGGGAGTAGGCACACTCAGAATGTTTTACTGAGACATATTGATGTCTCTTGTCATTTTTGCCTGCTGTCCTACTTAGTGCCTCTTCCGTGGTAGATGCTTACTGGAAGACATTAACATAGATTTAAAAATCTCTAAGATAGATTTACAAGAACAAACTTATTAGCATTCCTCATCTTTTTAAGGAAATGTTTATCACAAATATTATAGACATCCCCAGGCTTCAGAAGTGGCCATGAGCAAGACCTATTCTTTAATAGATTTTTGACTTGTAGCCCTAACCCTAGTGGTTGCTGTTACCAACACTGGCAATTTCTGACTGTGGTCCATGAGCAACAGCAGATGCTACTGAATAATACCATAGCTTCATCAGAGGATGTAGCATTGTAGTACCTCTTGGCAATGTTTGTTTTAGTAAATCTATCTTAGAAAAAAGATTTGTAAATCTGAGTTAATGCCTTCCAGGAAACATCTACCACGGAAGAGGCACTAAATAACCCAGTAGGCAAAAATGCTTTGGCTAGTTGATATCCCCAGGCTTTATTATCAGATACCCTGGAGGTATAATAATGAGTACATGAATGGAATAGCCACAAGGTGCTGTGTATTTTCTCAACAGCATAGACTCCCACTTACCAAGGCTGACCTAGCTACTGCTTCCTCTTAATGGCCAACCTGTGAGAAATACAGAATAATGCTGAGTCACCAACACAGCACTATTCTTAGAGAAGACCAACTGGCCACTTAGGGATGAATCAACCACATTGGGCTCTTTTCATACAGGAAGTAAGCAGTTAATTCTTTAGATATCTATTCTAGATATGAGTTTGCCTTTCTTACCCATACATAGTTCCACTATTAAGGGTCTTATGGAATGCCTGATTTACAGGTATGAAATAGAAAAAAACATTTCATGAGGGGACCCACTTCACAGCAATCCAGATGTAAGGGTGAGCTCTTGATACCACTGCATCCACTGATTGTATTATATGCCATTCCATCCAGAAGCTAGCTTCAGGAGCACCATAGCAGCCTTCTAAATGCACAGCTGAAGAGTCAGTTTGGAGGCAACACTGAAAGAATGGGTTATCATCCTTTAGGATGGGGTATGTACAATACATAAGAGGCCTTTATATGGATTACATTCTAAATAAAAAGAATATATGGATCTAGGAACAAGAGGTAGAAGTAGGAGAGACATCTCCTCCATTCTGATGTGCCATACATTAACACTGTCAATAACCTACCAGGAACTTTATGTTTCTGTCCCTGCATTCTCGGGATCTGCAATTTGAAGTCCTAGTTCATAAAGGGAGTGTACTCTTGTCAGAGGACAGAGCAAGTGTCTCATTGAACTACAACCTGTGGCTGCCTCCATGGCACTTTGTACTTCTCTTTAGAGACCAGCAGTCTAGAAGAGGAGCCACCTTCTTGGTGAGGGTAATTGACCCTGATCAGCAGGATGAATAGGAGTAGCTTTTACACAGCAGGGGTAGGGAAGAAAATGTGTGGAACCCAAGTGATCATCTTGGGCACCTCTTGATACTTCCTTAGATCATTGTAACTGTTAATGGGCATGTGTAGCAACCCTTGATGGAGAAAGGGCTGATTACAAAGAGCTCATATCCTTCAAGAATAAAGGTTGGGCCACACCACCCAGTAAGATTACATGATCTCCTGAAGTGATACTTAAGTAATTTAGAATGAAGGGAATTTAGAATGGCTACTGGAGGAGGGAAAGAATGGACACCAGTTAGGGCTCCCGGACCAAATGAAGTGATGAGGAAAGTGATTTGTCTCACTATCTTTGATCTTCTAAGTTTCTGCTTAGAAATAAAGGTCCACAGGGACCATACAGGACTTGCTCCCTGAACTTAGAGAGAAGTAGATCTGTAAGGCTGCCTGGGATTTATACTGTGGCAGCCATAGAAAAGTGCGATTCACATCTACTTCACACGTATAATGCTTCTTGACAGCACCACCTACTTCTTCTCTGGATCTACCCCTGTGTTCACACTGAACACTTTCTGCAAGCTGTTATCATCTGAATTAGTTGGGGTTCTTCAGAGATTCAGAGAAAAAACCAGTGTGTGTGTGTTTGTGTGTGTGTGTGTGTGTGCACGTGTGTGTGTAAGTGGGGACTTATTAGGAGAATTGGCTCAGGTGATTATGGAGGAGATGCCACTTGACAGGCTTTCTGTAAGCTGGACACTCAGGGATGTGGATAAGCATGACATGTTCCAAGTTTGAAAGCCTGATAACCAGGGAAGCCAATGGTGTAACTCTCAGTCCCAGGCTGAAGACCTGAGAACCCAGGAGAGTCTGCTAGTGTAAGTCTTGGAGTCCAAAGGCTAGACAGGCTGGAATTCTGATGTCCAAGGGCAGAAGAAAAAAGTTGGCCCAGCTCTGGTGGTGGTGGCAGAGGTTGTGGAGAAAGAGAGAGACAGAGAGAGAAAGAGAATTTGCCCTTCCTCATGTTGTTCAATCCAGGCCCCTAGCCATATGAATGATTCCCAGCCACACTGAGGGCGGACCTTCCCCACTCAGTCCACCAATTCACATGCCAATCTCCTCTGGAAACACCTCCATAGATACACCTGAAAATAATACGTTGTCAGTTCTCTATGTATTCCTCAATTGTGTCAACTTGACACCTACAGTTAATCATAATACCATCCAATGACTGAACACAGCAAGGATACTAATCCTAGTTTGTTTCTTAGAATTGTGTTGTTGTCTGAGAGTCTTACCCAGTCCTTCTCCTTTCCCCACTTTATCTCATAGATATCAGATCTGCATAACAGCATAAAGGCTTTTCCTACATATTCCTTATTCTTTCATGTTATCCTTTACATTTCCCTCTATATGTCTCTTGTATCCCATATTGCTGTTTGCTTCTCAGACTTGAACTAATATCATCAAGTAGGTATTCAGTAGATGTTCATGAATATATAGTTAATACCAACATCATAGGACACCTATAATGTTTTCTGATATTCTGAGTCCATTATGGAGCTTTAAAATCTCACAAACATTTTTAGGAGTCAATGTTCTGTCTCATATAGGTATATGGGTGGTCATACTTGGTTGAAATTTCATCCTGGTGATCTGCAAAGAGAACAATTTTATACTGAGATAGATAAACATGTGTTAGTACTGGCTCCAATATATATTTCCTCTAAGTTAATAGTGTGACACTGGACATCCCTTTTGGCTTCAGCTACAAAGTGCAAATCATACTTATTATACACGATTGCAATGTACATTAAATGAAGTATGCAAATATTGTGCCTTGTTGGGGCCTGTAACATAGCAAATGCTCAATAAATACCAGTTCTATTTCCAGTAGTTGTAACACATCACTATCAGCTAGAAGGTATTTCATGTTATCCTCTAGATGAACACATTGAGTAGACAAGGATGTTTGAATTCTCAGATTTTGCAGCTTCCTATTCTCTCCTGACATTCATATTCTTGCTGATCATTGTCTGGTGCTGTTTCATATAAATACCTCTACTAATGGCCCTTAAATTCCCATTTGTTGATAATGGAATTGTACATTATCCCTGCCAACCAGGAGCTTTGGTAGAGTGCTATTGGGCCATCCTTCCAAGATTCTACTAATAATATGGTAGTCTTCAGGCAACAGAAAACATATATTCGCTTTCTTCTTTAAACTCAGCTCTCTGGAGCCATGTTTATAATAAACTATTGACTTCCTAAGTCTTTGGATAAGATATGATTTGTGCTCTTTGGTGTTCAGTAGTAGAAATCTAATGCCTAAACATGTTCAAAAAATTTCAACAAGTTCCTACAGGAGCCTCCCCAGGCCTCCTGCAGTGTGCTTCATAGATAAACCAAGGAGATGAACATCTGCTAACAATTGCTTTACTTTCAGAACTTGCTAAGAGGAGTTATACCTTTAGTCTTAATTGTCAAGGAAAGAGGAACAGACACATGATATCTTTCAGGGGATTACTTTCTTTTTTGAAGTTCTGGACTCAACAGAAGATGGAAGAGAAGGGGTGAAGAGAAGGAAAAAAGTGGTAACATTTAATAAGTGCTTACTCTGTGACAATCAGTATATTATCTAATTTAATTTTCACATATGCCTTGATAATTTTGATTAATTTAAGCTAAGATATACATAAAGAAGTAGTAGGAGAATAATATAAAGCATTTTAAAATAGTTTTTAAATAATGTGGCTTAGATGGTAAAGGCCATAGTAGTTTAGGGAACAACTGGGGAAGTGGAAAGAGATTGTATTTGGTGTCAGATGTTACTGATACTGGCTGCAAGGGACTGAACCTTAAAGGAAATATATCTAGGAAAATTTATCAGATCCTCTTCTGTGAGCACAGTAGACCAGATCACAATACCAAAGTCATTATAGAGTTTCTTTATGTGGGTTATAAACAAATAGGGGAGAAAAAATCTCATCTCTGCTATGGCATGACTGAAAGCAAGTATATTAGTTAAGATTGGGCTTATGTATATATTAAAGAAAACCAAAACAATTGTTGCTTTAGAAAACATAAGGAATTTTTGTCTCACGTGAAGAAAGGTCTAGATATGTGTAGTTCTAGATGTGTGTCCCTTCATGAAGTCATCAAAGATTTAGGCTTCTTCTGCTTTTCTTATCTACCATCCATAGCTCTTGGCTTTATCCTCAAGGGTCATTTCATAGTTTAAAGGTAGATGTAGTAGCTCCAGCTATTCTGTTCCAATATCGGACAGCAGGAAGGAGAAAGGAAAGGTGAAGGGCACGCCTTTCAACTGCGTCAGTTACCTTTAAAGATATTTTACCTAGAAATTTTGCCAAGTGACCCTCTTACATTTGACTGGCTACCACTATTTGGGAAATAGAGTTGTTTCATATTTTAGCTGCGTGCAAGCTACCCTCAACAGAATCAGTGCTGTGTTACTAAAGAAGAGGAGATATTCAACAGGCAACTAGTAGTCTCTCTTGCAGCAGACATTAGTTTGCCTCTTAAGATCCCTGTCAGCCTTTTAATTTTAGGATTAAGAAATAATGTGAGCTAACACGTTTAAGCATTTATCATGTGCCAGGCATGATGCTAAATGCTTTGAAGGGTTTTAATTTAATATTCACAATAACCACAATTACCTTATAAAGCGGTATTGTTTTCCTTCAAAGAAGGAATATTCAACATATACTTACTGAGTGTTAAAAATGATGGTGATGATGGTGATTATGATGATGATAATAATTTAAAATGTCTCACATTTATTGAATGCTTATGATATAGTTGTTACTGTGCTAAGGGCTTTTAATTCTATGCATACCTCACGTCACATGTATACACTCTCTCTCTCTCTCTCTCTCTCTCTCTCTCTCTCTCTCTCTCATTAAAACTAAATGATGTAAAAGTTTTATTCTCATTCTATAGATGATAAAAATGGGCTCCCACCCATGTGAGTAACTTGTCCAAAAGTCCACAGCTAGTCAGTGACACGGCCAAGACTATCACTAAGCCTATGTCATGGCAAAGCTCTTTCTTTTAACCATTTTGCTGTACTTTAGGCCCTGTACAAGGGATACGGTGTTTAAAAATGGTAGTCCTAGTCCTTGACCTTGAGGAGCTCACAATCCAGCCAATTGACAGTTACATAATATATATCATATAAACAATTGCACTTTTATTTCACAACACTATATTTAAGGTTTGTCAGATTGTACTGAGACACAGAATTTAAATGGAATGTTCAAGGGAAGTGGATTTATGGCATTGGTCTTTGGACCAAATTTAGTAGCAGAGCCATCCAGGTAAAAGGACCTTGTAAATTTCAGGCATTAGTACTATTAACATTTAAAATTTAATCAATGTGCTAGACTTGGTGAGTAAACAGGTAGTAGCTCAATTAAAGGGCTAAAATGCTGGGGAAGAGTCATCTGAGACACTTATAGATATTGTTTGGAGACATGTGAGTCTAAATTCTGCTTTCTAAAGTTGATTTTGGTTTTAGAATCAAGGAATTTTAATGTTTGTAAAAATTTCCTTACAATGGAAATGATTACATTTTTAAGGTAAATTCTTCCAAAGTGGTAATGCAAACCATGAGTATAAAAAGGGTAGAGACAGTAAAGCAGCAATAATTTGTATGTTTTCTCACTTTGGGCAATTCCAAATCTTTGTGGAGCTATCACTAGCAGCTGCATAACTTCTTAGGAAACCACAGGCCAAGGAAGAGCTGAGAAGTATGTATTGCATCTATTGCTCTTGCCTGGTATGGTCTCTGTCCTTAAGCTAAGTTTCTGTATCCTTCAATAATTAAATCAGTAATATAATCTGATTTGAGAGAGAGTGTGTGTGTATATCTTTTCCTGTGAATCTGTATTTGACCTGAAATGCTGCAGAGGAATTGAGTGGGGAGATATAGGAATCTGAAAAGGTAACACAAAGGAGGTTGCATCTGAACTGGATCAGGAGGATAAAAAATAATTCATAAGATGAAAAGAGGAATGGAATTTATTTAAAATGAAAGGAATAGCATGAGCAAAGGGAGTGAAACACAAAATAGCATGGCAATTGAAGATAATCATAACAATGATGATGATGGCTCCCACTTTTTGGCATTGTTGGTAGGTAATTTTTAATGATTTTCTGATTTGATCTTTACAATGACCCGGCAAGGTAGGCATTATTATCCCATTTTGAAACTAAAAAACTAAGGCACAAAGAGATTAAGTAACTTATCAAAGTTATTATAGCTAGTAACCTTATAGCCAAGATTTTCTTGATTCTAAAACCTGTTCTTTTGATTATGCACACTTATGTCTGGCTACACTGTAGACTGGCAGGTTATGAATGCTTATAAAAACACATAGCTACCAGAGGGAAGACTACGAGAATAATGAACTATATGAATTATAGAAGATATTTAGAGATCAAAGAATCCTACAAAATATTTTTGAGAAAGAGCAGCCAGTAAAGCTAGAGGAAAACCAGAACAATATAGTATAGTCAAACCAAATGAAGAAAATGTTTCGAGGAGAACAGAGTGATCTACTGTGCCAAATAGTACTGTTAGGTCAAGTAAATTGAGGGATGTGGATTGATTATAGGTTTAGAAATGTGGAGGATATTGGGGATCTTGGCAAAAGCAGTTTCAGTAGAATGTGAAGTAAAGTTTGTGACTTGATTATTTCTAAGAGAATTGATGTGAAGATTAAATGATACAGTGAATATGAAGTATATGACACAATGCCTGGCACATAGTGCTCCTACTTTACATATATTCCTCCTTCCCATCCCTTTTTCTTCTCTAGAAAGAACACGATCAAAGTCAGTGAAATAGGATATAAAAGGTCATGTAAAGAAATAACAGTTTAATTTTGGAGAGAAAATAGACTATATGAGTGGTAAGACGTGGAATAGGCTACAGCCAGTACATTGTGTGACCAACTGAAAAATAAGAGCTTTTCTTTTCTAGCTAAAGGAGATCCATTGAAGATTTGGTGTCAGGAAAGTGTCATTAAAAGTGCTGTATTTCCTTGTGTCCTCCATAGTGCTTTGCACATACGTAGTATTAAAAAGGACGTATTGATTTAAATGATTTGAATCTAAATAATTTAAATAATTTTACAAAAGGATTCTGATTGACCCAGAGAGAACTCAAATGCTCTTAGCTCCCCTTCCTTTTGAATTGTGTTGATACTATGTTCATTTTTCTGCTGTGCCTCTTTTATCCATTTTTTTCTCAGTATATTTGCTTTGGTGCTTTATAAAATTCAACATAAATCTCTGTATGAGAAGATTATTTGGCAGATTTCTCTAACATCAGGCCATAACTACAAACTGTCAAGGCATATCTGGCAGCTGTCTCATCTTTTCATGTTTCTATATAATCCTTTAAAATCAGATACTTTACCATCCAATAATTCAGAACATTTTATGTGATTTATAAATTGAGATAATCTCTCCAACCTTTTGGAAAATTTGGATCTGTGAATTTAAAATGTTTTTCCCAGAGGTCTTTTAAACCACTTTTTTCTCCTGAACTATAGTCTCTTTTCCAGCTGAGTTTTCTCTTCTAGCATGTATAGACAAGTCCCATGACCTTGTCATCAGTCTATCAGGACATTTATACTGCCTCTTTTGCCCTCTCCTTTGAAAGACAGAAATACAGCCAAACTTCTCTGTAGGTTTATTGTTGGAGTATGATTTTTAAGGGAAGTATCATAATGCAGTGAAAAGAGCTATATATTAGGATGTATGAGATTTGGACTATTAACCACAGAAGTGTCACTATGTAACTGATGTGTTGGGTGGCCTCTCTCAAGGTACTAAATTGTTCCATATATTAATTTTTTTATATAAAAGGCAAGGGACTTTGGGAGGCTGAGGTGGGCAGATCACAAGGTCAGGAGTTCAAGACCAGCCTGGCCAAGATGGTGGAACCCTGTCTCTATTAAAAATACAAAAATTAGCTGGGTGTGGTGGCACATACCTGTAGTCCCAGCTACTCAGGAGGCTGAGGCAGGAGAATTACAGGGAGGCAAAAGTTGCAGTGAGCTACAATTGCACCACTGCACCCCAGTCTGGGCAACAGAGTGAGACTCTGTCTCAAAAACAAAAACAAACAACAACAACAAAAACAAGGGAGTGTGATTAAATACTGTAAATCACTCATTTATTATACAAATGTTTTCTGAGTGTTCTGTGCCAAACCTTAGTAGGAGTGCTAATGTGAATAAAATATACTTTCCACTTGTACAACTTAAGGTTGATGCAGAAAAAAAATGTAATACAAATCAGTTATGTAAGAGTTTGCAAAGATGGGAATATAGTGTAGTAGCACAAGTGAATGGTAACTAATGAACTAGAGTGGTCAGGAAATGCTTCCAAAAGGACATAACTAAGCTTAAACTAAATCTTGAAAAATCAGTTGGACTGGAATTCTTTTTATACACCGTTGGTAGGAGTATAAATTGGTAACACTACTTTTGGAAAAATACTATAAAAGTACTGCTAGAGGAAACATACATGTCCCTTTTGCTCTTGTATATGATGCCAGTTTTTCAGTCCTAGTAATGTATGTAAACATTCTCCAAAAATATGTAAAATGTTTTTACTGGTATTTTTTTCACAGTCAAATTTTGGAAATTATTCAAATGGCTATAAATCATACAGTTGACACATGGGGTTATCATCATACCATGGAATATTGTACAGCATTGAGAATGAGTGAACTGTAGCTAACTACATGTAACAACATGGAAGAATCTCACAAAAACACTATTGAGAGAAAGGGGCCAGAAAAAAAAGACTATATACCATATGGTTCCATTCATATAAAGTTAAAAACAAACAAAACTAGTCCATAGTATTAAAATTCAGGTTAGTGGTTATCCTTGGCAGGAAGGTAGTGCCTGAAAAGAGGCTTCTGGAATGCTGGTTATATTCTGTTTCTTGATATGAGGGGTACATATACAGGTATGCAGGGTTTCTTAAAAAATCAAGATGTGGTAAAGTTTTCTGCATGTATGATGTATTTTAATACAAATTTTACCAAATGAGTGTATTTGTCAAGATCATAGCATTTAGAAACAAGTGTGTTCTAAATAGAAAAAAAAAAAAAAACATGAACAAAGGGAGCAAGTATTAAATAACATATTTTCCATTTCTCACATGCTGTGATTCTAATATTATTTTTTTTAATTTCAACTTTTAGGTTTAGGGCAGCAATCCCCAACCTTTTTGACATCAGAGACCAGTTTTGTGGAAGACAATTTTTCTATGGACTGAGGTGGCGGGATGGTTTTGGGATGATTAAAGCACATCACATTTACTACACACTTTTATTTCTATTATTATTACATTGTAATATATAATGAAATAATTATACAACTCACCATAATATTGAATCAGTGGAAGCCCTGTGCTTGTTTTCTTGCAAGTAGATGGTTCCATCTGGGGGTGATGGGAGACGGTGACAGATCATCAGGCATTAGCTTCTCATAAGACATTACTAGATTCTCATAACCTAGACTCCTTCACACGCAGTTCACAATAGGGTTTGTGCTCCTATGAGAATCTAATGCTGCCACTGTTCAGACAGGAGGCAAAGCTCAGGGGTAATGCGAGTGATTGGGAGTAGCTATAAATACAGATGAAGCTTCACTCACTTGCCTACCACCCACCTCCTGCTGTGTGGCCTGGTTCCTAACAGGGAATGGTCTGATACTGGTCCATGGCCTGGAGGTTGAGGACTCCTGGTTTAGGGAATACTTGTGCAGGTTTTGCACATTGGTATATTTTCTGATGCTGAGGTTTGGAGTTTGAATGATCTTGTCACCAGGTACTGAGTATAGTACCCAATAGGTAGTTTTCAGCCCTTGCCCCACTCTTTCCCTCCCCCATGTAATAGTTTCCAGTGTCTGTTTTTCCCATCTTTGTGTCCATGTGTACCTTGCGTTTACCTCACACTTATAAGTGAGAGCATGCAGTATTTGGTTTTCTGTTCCTGAGTTAATTCACTTAGGAAAATGACCTCCGCTGCATCCACGTTGCTGCAGAGTACATTATTTCAGTCTTTTTTATGACTGCATAGTATTCCATGGTGTATATGTATATTTTTTTTATCCAATCCACAGCTGATGGGTGCCAAGGTTGATTCCTTGTTTTTGCTATTATAAATACTGTTGCAAATGAACATAGATGTGCATGTGTATTTTTGGTAGAAGGATTTATTTTCATTTGGATCTATACCCAGCAATGGGATTGCTAGGTCAAATGGTAGTTCTCATTTAGGTCCTTTGAGAAAACTTCAAACAGCTTTCCAAAGTGATTGAACTAATTTACATTCCCACCAGAAGTGTATGTGTTCCCTTTTCTCCACAACCCCACCAGCAGCTGTTATTTTTTGACTTTTCAGTAATAGCCATTCTGACAGGTGTGAGATGGTATCTCAATGTGGTTTTGATTTGCATTTCTCTAATAATTAGTGATGTTGAGCTTTTTTTTTCATATGTTTGTGGTCCACTTGTACGTCTTCTTTTGAAAAGTATCTGTTCATGTTCTTTGCCAACTTTTTGATTGGAATTTTTGTGTTGGCTTGTTTGATTTGTTTAAGTTTTTTATAGATTCTGGATATTAGAATCTATCCTGAATATTAGAATCTTTGTCAAACCTAATGTTCATTTTTCTTCATTTTTCATTCATAACAAAAATTGTTGTCTACTGTGTGATATTATTTTCTTCAAGTTGTACATATTGTGAAAATAGCAATAAAAATAAATTTCTGGCTTTTAAAATCCAATTAATTACTTAAATAAACAAGATAAAATAACCAGAATAATAGCAGCTTTGCTTGACTATGAGCTTCCTGCAATGACTATGTTTTAAATATTTTTATCTCACTATTACTCCGCATAGGGCCTTTCAAACAAGCATCCATTAGGTGTTAAATTAATGGATTGGGTCACCATCTGCAATACACACATAGAAAGAATGCAAAGGCACATTTATCATAGATTTGGAAGATTTCCAAAGGAGTTCAGAAGATTGAAGTAAGTTTGTTAACCTATAAAAATCTCATTTTGCATAGCACTTTAACTATATAAGGCTTTTTACTTTCTCAGAAACATATTTTTTCTGACATCTTTCTCCATGCAGTAAGGAAAATTTATAAAATATGTTGGAAAGTAATTGGTAAAATGATCATGATATTCAACACCTTAAGATAGTCCAGTGTATTGTATTTTTAAAAATATTTCCTGAGAAATTAGGACAATAAAAAGGTTAAATTCTAGGCCTTAGAATCTGAACCATGTCTCTTCTTTCTACTTGTGGTTTTACATCTACTCCTTGCTCAGATTCATTGACCTTCAGTATAAAATATTCAGTTTTGTAGTCTTAGTGTTTGGTAATAGCAAGAGTCTACCTCTAAGAATATGGTTGATACCTAAAAATCCACTGGGCCACTCACCATGTTTTAGATGTTTTCCATTTGTCCCTGTAGACCTATTCTTCTTTTCTTTTCCACCTTTCTTGGTGCTCCATGACACTGACTTTTATGGACTGAATCAACAAATTCTCTTATATTCTGGCTTACAGTTGAGTGCCAATAAGAGGCACTAGGAGGAGATCACCGGGTAGGAAAAGGATGAGTTCGGGATTTTTCTTTCTTTTTTCTTAAAGCCACATTTGCATTCTCCAGGTTTTGGTAACTACTCTCTCCCCATGGTACTTCATGCTTATAGAGCCTTAGGTGAGCCTCAACCCCAACTGGAGAAAGATAACAGCTTTCATCTGTTGCTAGAGCCACAGTACTTCGTTATCCCTGGTTGGTTTTCCAATTCTGTTCACACCTTTGTAAATAGTCCATTTATTACATTCTTTTCATTTATTTGAATTTGCCATCTGTTTCCAGCCAGACCCTGAGTGATACACTAGACTAGGTTTGCATATGGTATTGGTTTGTATCTTCGTCAATTCCTGCTACTATAACAAAATATCTTAGACTGGGTCATTTATTAAGATATTTTTATTGCTCACAGTTCTAGAGGCTGTGAAATTCAAGGTTCCAGTAAGTTCAGTGTCTGGTGAGGATCTCTTTGGTTGTTGCTGCATCCTCACATGGGAGAAGGGCCAAATGGCTCCTTCAAGCCTTCTTTATAAGGTCACTAGTCCCTTCATGAGAGTACAGCTTGCATGATCTAATCACTTCCCAGTGTCTTCATCTCTTAATATCATCACATTCAGGATTAAATTTCAATACATGAATTTTGGAGGGACACAAACATTCAGAGTATGGCAGTTGGTATGGCTTTGTTTTCCATGCAGTGCTGTGCCAGTCTTACTCTTCCTTCAGGAACCAGCTCAAGAGTTACTTCCTCTGAAAAATGGATTTTGGAGTCTGAAAAGTCTAGGTTTGAGTTAAAACTCCAACACTCCCTAGTTGTGTGTCTTAGGGAGAATTTCTTCACATTTTTGAACTTTAGTTTTCTTCTCCTTAAAAATAGGAGAAATAACACGCCCATGCAAATTTGTTAGGGTTATTAAACAAGATTACACCTTTGAAAATTCCTGACACTAAATAGAATTTCTGTTTTTATTTTCCTCCTTCATGTGAGCAAGGGCATACTGGGCATGTAGTGAAGTACTGGGCATATTTCACTACATACCCAGTATGACTAACTTTATCTTATTTTTCTTTTTTCTTTTCTACTGCCTGCATTTGCTTGCTTGTTGCTTTGAATCTGTTTCCTTGTTGTTTCACTATAAATGCCTTGCCTTTTAAAATCTACTCTTGCCATGTATGTACCTATGCAGCAATCCTGCATGTTCTTCACATGTACCACAGAACCTAAAATGCAATAAAATATATATATTTTTTAAAAAAAACCATAGACCTCACAATTTCAAAAACAACAGCAAAAGTCTACTCTGAATTTCTTAGGGCAATGGATCATAGATAAATATTAAAAACAACTGAAAGTTGTGTATATACTTTTAGAAGTTATAAAAGATACTTTTAGTATTACATTTAATTCTTACAACTATGCAAAGGAAGAATATATTATTTATCTCATTTCACAAATGAAATAACCAAGTCTCAGAGAGCTAAACATTGAGTACACGTGGACACAAAGGATACAATAGACACCAGAGCCCACTTGAACAGCTACCTTTTAGGTACTATGCTTACTACCTGGGTGATGAAATAATACATACATTGACCTTCAGAGATACAATTTATCTGTAGAACCAACCTGTGCATGTACCCCTGAAACGAAAACAAAAGTTAAAAAAAATTGTTTGTCTAAGATCATAGGGCTAAATAGGAAAACATAATTCAGTCTTAGGTTGTCAGATTTTAATCCCCTTCCTTTTCTGTTGTACTATAATGACCTTGTTTTTCTTCTTGAGTGCCTTACCCATAGCTTCACATTTACCGAATTCATACTGATAAGCCCATCTCTATTTTTTTTTCTTCTTCAGCTTCCTTTCTGACGAATTGGTTCTTATTTTTCTTTTTGTCTAATCTCTCTTAATTATTTCTTGGTAATTTTTATTCCTTCTCATCAAATACTTTTCTCCAGAGACCCTAATGATAAAAACTTAATAATTATCCTAAGTGAAAAACACAGGAAGCTAGCATATGTCCCCCTGGATCTGGACTTAATGTCTAGTAGTTGAAAGTAACTTTTGTTCCTTCTTCAGTCCTGTGTTTGGCTGTTGTCCTTGCATGTATAGCCCTGTGGTTACAATGCGGACCTTTTCTGATGTTAAGCAATACAGAATCATTTATTGAAAGACAATGTAATGTAGCAGAAATGACAATAGCATCTATGCCAGCCAGTTCTGGGTTCAAATCCTGAGTGTACAATTTACTAACTTTGTGACTTTGGGCAAATTAAACTTGGTTTTTAAAATTCAGATTCCTCATTTGTAATATGGCTGTGATTGGGGAGGAGTGATGGTAGTGAGGACACCTACCTTGCATAGTTCTTGTGATATAATTATACATAATAGTTAGTATCTGTAAAGAATATATCACATTGTAGATTTTCAGTAAATCATAGCTTTTATTGTTGTGATTACTATTATTATCATTAGAAGAGATACAAAAGAACCCCTTTTTTTTTTTAGTTCTTTTTCAGACTAGGAGATGCATTTATGGAGGAATAGGATAATTACTGTATTTAGAATTTGGCCAGGTCATTGCAAAACAGATGTCAAAATGTACAGCATCTTATAAATGCCCAGTATGAAGAATCTTTTGTTTTTTCTGCCTTGGTCCTTCTATGCTTCACAATGCCTTCTTCTTTGGTGGTGCCAATGACTGGCTATTTTAAGGCAATTTGTAGGATTAATCCTCTGTGTACCACAGCAGGCTGAGGCCTAGATAGAACTGGTAATTATGCAGTCTTTCTCCAGTGGAGGTTGAAATTTACCTAACAAACTCTCTAGGCTTTGTAGGCCCTCATTACAAAGGGTATTACATACTGAAACGCTTGTCATGGATGAAAAATTTCTGGTGTCAATGGCTTTCTAATTCATTTCTCTTATAGAAGTAAAACAAAAAATTCAGAATAAGATGGAAAAATATGTACTGAGAGAGGAATTTTTTTTTAAAAAGTTTGTGTTTAATATGGGCAGTTCATTAGAATAGATAATACCCTCCCAAGCTCCAAATCTTCACTCATGTTGATTTCTCTCCCTTTCTTCCTTTCTTTCTCTACCTAGTGAACCCCTGCTGCTCTTTTAAGAACCGAATTTCAACATTTTTTTGAAGCTTTGTCATTAGACTGTGAGCCCTTTTAGAGGCAAGGCTATTTTTCTCATCTTTGTACCTGCCCCACTAACACTCACCTGGCACATAAAAGACATTTGACAAGTGAATAAATCTACCCCAAATATTTTCCAAATATTTGGAGATAGTCTCACTCTTCCCCTGTTATTCAACCACAATGTCTACTGGTTCCCTTAAGGACTGTTCTGGAGATTGTGGATTAAATTTGGATTTTGTTTAAGACACAGATAAATAATCATGCTACATTCCCAAAGTTCCAAAGGAATCTATGAGCTATAATGGAGAAATATCATGTGGGTTGGAAAAGTCAAACTAAATAAGATCTGAATATGAACAGATCTGACACTGTGCCTGGCACTTCTATAACCTTAGAGATCAGTGAGACCCAGCTGATCTTGACTTTAAGAAGATCATAGTCTTGCTGTATAGAATAAAGACACACTGAAAAGTAGGATGTATTAAAGGCAGACTGTAATTAAGGATTGAAAAAAATGTGGTAAACTTGCTAAAGTGACAAAGGCCAGATAATACCTCCTAGAAGAGGCATACCTCCAGCAAATCTGTAAAGGATACTCAGGTGACCAAGGGCAGAAAACTCCAGATGAAGAAAATAGTGTATGCGAAGGAGTATTGTTGAATACGTAGGGCTCATTTTGAGGACTCTGTGCTGAGCTAACTATCTGGATCAAATGAGTCATTTAAGGAAGCAGCAGAAAATAGAAAATAAAAATGTAAAGGAAAACTGAGGCTTGAATTCAGGCTAAAGAGTTTTGGGTTTACCTAAATAGCAGTCATTGAGAGATAAACTAGTAGTTTAGCCAAATAAAGCTGGTTCCTAGGTGTCAGATTGGGAGAAGATGGGGCAGCCAGATGACAGGAACATTGCAATTCTTTAGCCTCTCTCAAAGGCATGGTGGCTCTTAAGGTTATGGGAATGTTGGCAAATTAGGGAATGTTTATAATCTTAACCTTTTATTTTATGAATACCATGAAGAAATCATTTGGGAGGAAATCAGGCTGAGAAATTTTGTGTTTAACATACAGGTAGTTAGTGGGAAACAGAGATAAGAGACAGTAAAACAAATTGGAAGTGCCAGAGATGGTAGCCCAGGTCTCCACAGACCCTTGCCTCCTGTGATGCCATGAATGTGGTAGATTAACTGGATATAGTCAAATCTTAAATGCAGGGATGTAGAAGGAAATTAAAGCCCTTTGAGACAAGCAAGTTTTGGGATTGTTTCGATTTAGAAATACCTGGGCTAGAATCCTGATTCATGTTCTTAGTTTCTGTATCATCTTGGATATATCACCTCACCTTTCTGTTGTTTGTTTACTGATGTATACAATGGGAATAATAATAACAATAAAGCTGAATTTGCAGGGCTGTTATGAGAAATAAATGCATTTATAAAGAATGTAACACTCAAAGTGTGGGAACAAAGACTGAATCAGGTCAGGTCCAGTTAAGGGGAGTCTTGAACACTGAAACAGCTTCTGGCCATAATCCTGTGATCACTCTGAGTACTTTAAAGATGCTAAGCACTAACGTAGATAGGATCCTGTAAATATAGATCACACATTCTCATTGACTGTCAAAAATAAGATTGCAGCAGCATTAAGGCCCCCAGATGAAACACACGAACACTTATCCACAGTGAAATCTATAAAGTGCTTTCGATTGCTCAGGGGATCTTTAGATATAGCATCATTTTCTCTGTCTTATGGATGACTTGGCCACCTCCGCTATGAATTTTTCATGATTCCCCTGACCCAGCAGCTCTCGCCTGTGGAGAGAGTAATATGGTATTGATTTCAGAGTTAGATTTCTGTCTTTTTTGCCACAACAGGATTTTTGTAGCCTAGAAACCTCAATCCCCTATTACTCATTAGAGACTAGGGCAACTTTTCTTAGATCTGGAATTCAGAAGGCGAACTATTTAGCTGCTGGTATCAGAGATAGCCTTTATAGTGTTTATAGTGGAATCTTAACTGAGCTCAATGAGAGTAGCCGTTATTGAAAAATTCCCTAATGGAACCAGCAGAGGTAGAATTATAGAGAATGCCAGGAAGACAATAGTCTCTTTATGTCCTTCACAATTAGAACGTTTTCCTAGGCATAGTTTTTTGAATAATCTTATTAAACATATATCAAAAGTTTAAAAAGAATTAAAAATAAATACAACAGGGAAATCCAATTTCTTTTAGTATTTTGCTTTCTGTATAATTTTTGGAATAGATGTCTAGGTGATTCTTATTTTCAGTGGCCCTTGGTCATATTAGAGAAATGAAAAGAGGCCATAATGTTGGTAGTTTTTATTTAAACTGCTTTTAAAAAATAAAAAAATCCATGTCTTACATCCTGTGAAACTCATTCTTGGCATTGCCATGGCAACAAGACATTTAAAAGGGAGTTAACTGAAATTTAGCTGCATACATTATTTCTTTGTGATTCATACTTCATAAAAATGTAAATGTCAAACTAATACATGTTTTACCTTAATATTTTATACCACCATTTAGTCTTAATTGATATAAAGTTTGCCCTAATTAAATGTTGTGCTTCTTTAAATGGTGGTTCTCTTCCTCTCCCTCCATCCCCTTTTCTGTGGACCCATCAAACTATACATTTTGACTGGGTGACATGCAATTTAGGAAACTGTCACAGCAGAGATCAATCATCCTGACCTAAGAACTCAACAAAAAAGATTTTTAGAAAACCATTTGTCCTGCCTAGAAATTCAACCTACCCTGTCCTTTGATAGAATTGTAGCATCTCCTTTGTCCTTGTTTACTCTCTTAACATTTGACTCTGTCCATAAGACTGAGAAGCAGTATATTCTGATGTAGATAGCACCACCAGTACATCCTGAAGTAAAATTCAGACTTTACAACTCCATAGCTTTGCGACCTTGGCTAAGTCATTTACCTAACCTTTTGGACCCACAATTTTCTAATAGGTAAGGTAGAGATAAAATATCTTTGTCATAGGACTTTTGTGAGTATTAAAGAGAACAGTGTTTTTAAAGTACATGGCACACGATATGTGCTCAATAAATAGTGATGTTTTTATTCATTTTTATTGTAATAATAATTACAAAGAGAAAAAATCTTATTCATTGAAAGCTCTGTATTTGTTTGGACAATATATGATAATCTTCCTGAGGTGAAGGCTGAAACTGCAAGGGTAACATGCTAGGCCTGAGAAGAGATGATAAATTCACTTTTTTGCTTCAGAGGGTAAAAGATAATAAAAGTAAACAGAAGGAAATGGAGGAGAGAGAGCAGGTTGAACTAGTGAGATGAAGGAAGTGTATGCACCTCTTGAACCTACCCATTTCAGCAACTCCCATATATTTTGCTTTGTTGGACAAATCTATAAGATGATTCAAAAAACTTATGACTAAGACCTCAAAAGCAAATGCAACAGAAATGAAACAAATAAATGGGAACTAATTGAAAAGCTTCAGAACAGCAAAAGAAATAATAATCAAAGTAAACAGATGACCTACAAAATGGGAGAAAATATTGGCAAACTACGCATCTGACAAAAGACTAATACTCAGCATCTACAAGGAACTCAAAAATCAACATGGATAAAACAAATAACCCCATAAAAAGTGGGTAAATGACCTTAATAGACAGTTCTCAAAAGAACATATGAAAATGGCCAACAAACATATGAAACAATGCTCAATGTCACTGATCATCAGGAAAATGAAAATTAAAACCACAATGAGACATCACCTTACCCTAGTCAGAATGGCCATTATTAAAAAGTCAAAAAGCAATAGATGTTGGAGTGGATGTGGTAAAAAGGGGACGCTTATGCACTGCTAGTGGGAATGTAAATTAGTGCAACCTTTATGAAAACAGTATGGAGATTTCTCAAAGAACTAAAAGTAGATCTACCATTTGATCTAGAAATCCCACTACTGGGTATCTACATTACTTACTCCTTCTCTAATTGAATACACTTTATTTCTTTTTCTTGCCTGATTGCTTTGGCCAGAATTTCCAATACTATATTGAATAGGAGTGGTGAGAGAGGGCATCCTTGTCTAGTGCCAGATTTCAAAGGGAATGCTTCCAGCTTTTGCCCATTCAGTATGATATTGACTGTGGGTTTGTCTGGGATGAAGTTAAGAGCACTATAATCATTTGTTAGCTGATTGATTCTTAATACTATTCATTATTCTTATCCTAATTAGAGATTGGTATTTACCTGAATAGGTGGAGTTCATACCTTGAGTCTAGGGGAATTAGGTGTCCAGTGTAGTAATTTCTACCTAATAAGTATTAATAAATAAAGACTTAAGTCTAGGTTACTGAGAAAAGCAGGATTGGATGCACTTTAATATATATGCTTGTTTTTCTATTTTAAAAGCTGTCCTTGTTTCACTGGGGAATTGTTTCCCAAATTGCTTGCTATTGAACACTAGTCTGAGAGGTACTAATGGTTGTGAGAACACCTTAAGCTCTGTTTCCCTCTGAGAGAGACACAATAAACAAGAGCATTTTTAAGGTTTTGAGAAGTCTGGTATTAATGAAAAAGGACCATTGTTCCTTCATCCAGCCTTTCCAAAATGTGTTTGATAATTGATACCCTATTCACCTGAACACCTGTTAACATTAGGTATAGTATGAACAGTGTAGCAAACATTGACATAAAGACTGGCATAATTTATTTTTAACTTTCATTGTAAATGATGAAATATCCAGCAAGGATATTCGGAGTTCAAAACTTTTAATTAAATAGCAAACAAATGTCTTCTTACTAACATGCATCTGCATTTCTAGAATGATTAAAGTTTTAATCTTAAGAGATTCTTGGAGGTCATGAAGCTGATGTGTGCTGTTACTGATATGCATACAAAAGAGGACAGGCCAGGCACAGTGGCTTATGCCTGTAATCCCAGCATTTTGGGAGTCTGAGGCCGGTGGGTTACTTGAGGCCAGGAGTTTGAGACCACCCTGGCCAACGTGGTGAAACCCTGTCTCTACCAAAAAATACCAGAATTAACTGGGCATGGTGATGCATGCCTGTAATCCTAGCTATTTGGGAGGCTGAATCATGGGAATCGCTTGAACCTGTGAGGCAGAGGTTGCCATGAGCCAAGATTGCCCACTGATTCCAGCCTGAGCAACAGGGCAAGAGTCTGTTTGAAACAAACACACACACACACACAAAAAAAGGACATCCATGTTTCCTGCAGGAGTATGCTACTGTGGTTAAAGTCACAAGCTCCTCAAGGCAGATTGCCTGTTGATGACCTTGGCTCCTTTTCACTACCTGTGGATTTTTGGTCAAAATTCCCATTCTTTCTGTGTTTGGAGCCTGCCTCTCTGGTACAATAAGGTACAAGCTAGAGTGGCAGTCTCCAGGTGGAGAGCAGAGAAGAGGTAAGGGATCTTGGGAGAGTTTGCATTTAGGGGCTGTCTATCTGGGAAATTAGAATCCAGTTCTAAGTCCCCTAGGCTGAGCTGCTCTGGAAAAAAAAGTTAGATTTGGCGAAGGAAAACATGACTATCTAGTTCTGCTAGGACTGTGACATATTACAGAGTTAGTTGAATAGATATCTTGCTGCCGACAAAAACTGTATTTGTGTTTTTGGTTTCATTCTCGAAGGATGCCTTCTAAAACTAGTTTCTCTTGTGCACTCATGCTATGAAATAATTGCACTTCAAACTTGGATGCTTCATTTAAAAATGTCACCTATCACATCCAAAAGAAACACCATTAAAGAAGGGATCCTGAATATGTCATTCCCTGCTGCAAATTTCAATGACTCTCTAAGCCCTACAACAATGTTTCCAAAATAGTGTTCCTTGTAATACTAGATGATTTTTAGGTGTTTCTTAAAAAAAAAAAAGTGTTTTGTAGACAAATAATGTTCAGAAAATACAACTTTAAAAAATTTATAAGGCTTCTGTACTGTAAATATTTTAAAAATAAATAAATCAAAACCACAGTGAGACATCATCCCACACCAGTAAGAATGGTGATTATTAAAAAGTCAGAAAAAACAGATGCCATCAAGGCTGTGGAGAAATAGGATTGCTTTTACCCTGTTGGTGGGTGTGTAAATTAGTTCAACTATTGTGGAAGACAGTGGCGACTCCTTAAGGATCTAGAACCAGAAATACCGTTTGACCCTGCAATCCCATTACTAGTTATAAACCCAAAGGATTATAAATCATTCTGCTATAAATACACATGCACACGTACGTTTATTGCAGCATTATTCGCAATAGCAAACCTTGGAACTAACCCAAATGCCCATCAATGATAGGCTAAAGAAAATGTGGCACATACATACCATGGACTACTATGCAGCCATAAAAAGAATGAGTTCCTGTCCTTTGCAGGGACATGGACAAAGCTGGAAGCTATCATTCTCAGAAAAACTAATACAAGAACGGAAAACCAAACACCACATGTTCTTACTCATAAGCGGGAGTTGTACAGTGAGAACACATGTACACAAGAAGGGTAACGTCACACACCAGGGACAGTCAGTGGTGGGTGGGGGGCAAGGGGATGGAGAGTATTAGGACAAATACCTAATGCATGTAGGGGTTAAGACCTAGATGACAGGTTCATGGGTGCAGCAAACCACCATGGCACATGTATACCTATGTAACAAACCTGCATGTTTTGCACATCTATCCCTGAACTTAAAGTAAAAAGAAAAGAAAAGAAAGATTAAGAAAAATTCACATTGAACAAAATCCAAAAAGTAAGAAATGGTATATGAGGAACAGTAAGCTTCCTCCCTCTCCTGTACAGGTATCCAGCTCACTTCCAGTTATCCTGGAGATAGCCAATGATATTAGTTTTTCATACACTTGAACTTTGAACAACACAGGTTTGAACTGTGTGGGTTTCCGTATATGCAGTGTTTTTCAACTAAAAGCATATTGAAAATACAGTATTCATAGGATGTTAAACCTGCATATATGAAGAGCTGACTTTTCATATAAGCAGTTTCTGCAATGCTGACTGAGGGACTGCAGTATGCACAGATTCTGGTTACTTTGAGGTCCTGGAACCAATCCCTTGCATATACAGGGGGATGACTGTATGTGTTTCCAGATATATTATATTCATATACAAGCATATTTATATATTTCTCTTTTCAGTGCTTTAATGTTAGCATACTCTATATATTTTTTGCAGTCCTGCTTTTTTTCCATAACATGTTATTTTGTAGAGAATAATAATACCAAATATTTTTAGAGCACTTACTATGTGCCAGGCACTCTTAGAAGGTTATTTGTAAAACAAAGTTCTTTATTTAATTATTATAACTATATGAGATAAATAATATTTTACCCCCATTTAGTGGATGAAGAAACATAGGAAGGCAAAGGTTATGTAACTTACCTTAGGCAAGACAGCAAGTAGAGCTGGGTTCATATAGTGACAATCTGGTTCTGGAGACTTTGCCCCCAGCTACTATATTTCTTTATTGCTATATGTAAGTAATTCAGTTCTGCCTTCTTTTTAAAATGATAATTGCATAATATTTCTTTATGAAAATGTCTTTAATTTACTTAACCAGTTTTTGGTATATAGAGTGTATGTATAGTTTTAGTTGTTTTCAATATTACCTGTTATTATAAATAATGCTATGATGATGAACATTCTTGTACAAAAGTGATTTTACACCTATGCAAGTATAATCTATAGGATAAATTCCTAGAAAAGAATTGTTGGCTTAAAGGATACATAGATTTTTAGTTAGGATAAGCATTGTCAAATTGTCTTCCCTAAGGATTATACTAGATTGAATTTGATCAAACTGCTGTTGTTATAAGTTTAATATGATAGAATATTGGTGACTTCTCATAGTTCAGCCTAATAGTTATATTTTCTCCAAGAGACATACCATACCAAGATGGGAGATATTGGTGCAGTCTGTTTTTGTTCAAGCAATAAGGGGGAGCATTTTCTAAACAGAATTTTAAAACAATGATAAAACAAAGTAAAAGTCAGCTTTTATTTCCTTCCAACTTTTATTTTAGGTTCAGTGGGGTACACGTGCAGGTTTGTTACATGGGTGCATTGTGTGTTGCTCATGTTTGGTGTACAAATTATTTCATCATCCAAGTAGTTTTTCCATCCTCAACCTCCTCCCACCTTCCACCCTCAGGTAGGCCCTAGTGACTGTTGTTCCATTCTTTGTGTCCATGTGTATTCAATGTTTACCTCCCAGTTATAGGTGAGAACATGTGGCATTTGGTTTTCTGTTCCTGTGTTAATCAACTGGGGATAATGGCCTTCAACTGCATCAATGTTGTTGCAAAGGACATGATTTTATTCTTTTTTATGGCTGTGCACTATTCCATGGTGTATATGTACCATGTTGTCTCTATCCAGTCCATCACTGATGGGCATATAGGTTGATTCCATCTCTTTGCTATTGTGAATAGTCCTGCAGTGAACATATGCATACATGTGTCTTTATGGTAGAACAATTTATATTCCTTTGGGGATATACTCAGTAATGGGATTGCTTGGTCAAATGGTAATTCTGATTTGAGTTCTTTGAGAAATCTTCAAACCGCTTTCTGCAGTGGCTGACTAATTTACATTCCCACCAGTAGTATATATGCATTTTCTTTCTCTGCAACCTGCACAGCATCTGTTATTTTTGACTTTTTAATAATGGCCACTTTGACTGATGTGAGATGATAGCTCATTGTGGTTTTGATTTGCATTTCTCAAATAACTAGTGATGTTGAGTATTTTTTCCACATGCTCATTGTGCACATGTACGTCTTCTTTTCAGAATTGTTTGTTCATGTTTTTGTTACTGTTTTTTCGAGAAAGAGCCTTGCTGTGTTACCCAGGCTGAAGTGCAGTGGCACAATCTCAACTCACTGGAAACTCCACCTCCTGGGTTCAAGTGATTCTCCTGTCTCAGCCTCCCAAGTAGCTGGGATTACAGGTGTCCACCACCACACCTGGCTAATATTGCATTTTTAGTAGAGATGGAGTTTCACCATGTTGGCAAGGCTGGTCTAGAACTCCTGACCTCAAGTGATTCACCCTCCTCAGCCTCCCAAAGTTCTGGGATTACAGGTGTGAGCCAGCTGAGTCCAGCCTGTTCACGTTTTTTGCCCATTCTTAATAGGTTTTTGTGTGCTTTGCTTAATTAATTTCTTTAAGTTCCTTGTAGATTCTGGATGTTAGATTTTTGTTGAGTGAGTGCATGGTTTGCAAATATTTTCTTCCATTCTATAGGTTGTCTGTTTATTCTGTTGGTAGTTTATTTTGCTGTGCAGAAGCCCTTTAGTTTAATTAGATCCCATTTGTCAGTTTTTGTTTTTGTTGCAATTGCTTTTGGAGTCTTCATCATGAAATTGATTCCAGGGCCTACATCCAGAATGGTATTTCTTAGGTTTTCCTTTAGGGTTCTTATAGTTTTATGTTTTACATTTAAGTATTTAATCCATCTTGAGGTGATTTTTGTATATGGTTTAAGGAAGGGGCTGAGTTTCAATCTTCTGCATATTACTAGCCAGTTATTCTAGCACCATTTATTGAATAGGGAGACTTCTTTCCATTGCTTGTTTTTGTAAACCTTGTTGAAGATCAGATGTTTGTAGGTGTGAAGCCTTATTTCTGGGCTCCCTATTTTGCTCCATTGGTCTACGTGCCTGTTTTTGTACCAGTATTATGCTGCTTTGTTTTCAGCAGTATAGTTTGAAGTCAGGTAGAGTGATTTCTCTGGCTTTGTTCTTTCACTTAGAATTGCCTGGGCTATTTGGACTCTCTTTTGGTTCCATATGCATTTTAAAATAGTTTTCTTCTGGTTCTGTGAAGAATGTCCTTGGTAGTTTGATACGAATAGCATTGAATTTATAAATTGCTTTTGCAGTATGGTCATTTTAATGATATTGAATGAATTCAATTCCTTTACTTGATATAGGTCTATTCAGATTTTCTTTTTTTTAGTCAATTTATTTTTCAATTATATATAAGTAATTTTTGACAAAAATTTATTTATAATATCACTTACAATTTTTTAAATTTTTGTGTGGTTAGTACTAATGTTTCTTCTTTGATTCCTCATTTTGGCAATTTGTGTCTTCCCTTTTTTTACAAGGTCATTCTCCTTAAAAGTCTGTCAATTTTGTTAATCTTTTCAAAAAAACAACTTTTGATTTCATTGATTTTTCTTTATTGTTTAATTTGTTTTGTTTTGTATTTTGTTGGTTTCCTCCCACCTAACCTCAATTATTTACCTTCTTAAGTTAGATTGAGCACTTTTTTTTTGATTTCCTAAGGCAGAAACTTAAGCTATGGAAGTTATTGATTTTAGACTTTTTAAAATTTGTTTGTTTCTGATATAGTCATTTCAAGCTATACATCTTCCTCTAAGCAGCATTTACTCAGTCCTATTAATTTCTATATGCCTGGTTTTTATTTTCATTCTGTTAAAATATTTTCTAATATCCCTTATGATTTATACTTTGACTCATGGGTTATTTAGAAACATATAGTTTAATTTTATTGGGATATCCAGAGTTATTTCTGTTACTTATAACTAATTTCATTCTCAGTTGATCTTTTATTCATGAATACACTTTATTCTAAGAGTTAAATTTCACTAATTATTTCATATATTTTTTCCCTTAAATAGAAACACTAATTTCCAGAGATAATAGTAGTTGTGGGAAGGTTTTGAAATGAACTGAAGTTTCATGAGGATATTAGATTGATGGTTTTGTCCTTATTGTGTTACTATGTTTTCTATGTTAATTTTTCTATATATTGATTTTGATTATACACTTATGTAAAATATTTGAAAAGTATAGAGAAACAGAGAATAACTTTCCTGACATTTTTCACCTGGAGACAACATTTTTGGGCTTCTTAATTTCCTTCCTCTCCTTCCCTCCCTTCCTTGTTTCTGTTCAAGAACAATTGATCAAACAAAGTAGTGCCCTTATGACAGGGACTAGCCTCCTTTTTATTTTCTTCTGTGCATATGCTTTTATGTAGATGTGGTTGCATCCTGCATATAATTTTTTGTTTTATCATTTTCATTAATATTATATTCTGCATTTTATCAGTGATAAATATTTTTGTGAACATTATCTTAAATAATTACATTCAGTTTATTAATGTACCATGTTTGATGTTGAGCTCTTAGCTGGTTTCCACATTTTTGCTACTATAAATACTACTGTAGTCAATGTCTTGATCAATGAAACTAGGTCTCATTTTTGTCTCCTTATGTTAGCTTCTCAGAATTTGAATTATAGGGTTAAAGGGTATATACATCTTAATACATTTCTATATCAATTTAAAAACAATTTTTGTATATGTGGTTTTCATATGGACTGCTTTAGAATACTGTAAGAGATATACTTTTTTGTCTGAAGGTCCTGCAGACATACAAAGAAACACCCTGTCAATTTCTTACTATGGGAGTAAGCCTACCAAGCAAGAGTCAAAATAGGTATCTCGTAAGAGTAACTTGTCACAAGATAAAGAAAAATAAGGAAGGGTAAAGCTTTTCCTGTTTAAGTGAATACAAGTATACATTGCCACACAGGGCTCTCCTGAGTCTGTCAACAAGCTTCAGTTAATCTTAAATGATTATGAGAATTTCAGACCTAATTGGGACTAATACTGCTCATTTCACTTTCTTAGTCATAAACTAGAATTGTGTCCAGCACTTAGAAAGTATAGACAAAGCTATATTTTCCAATCTCATGCAATTATAAATTTGATTGCATGAAAATTATATAATTGTCATTTTAATTGATGTTTAGTTTTTCCCATTGATGTACATTTATGGTGATTTGCATACAACTTTTATGCTTTCCCTACAAATGCCAATTGTTTGAAGTTCTAAAATATTGGTGAATACTCTGATTTTTGGTCTCTAGGGATTTAGAGTTTTATCAATTATACAGTTTTTGACCATAGGTAAGTCTCTGAGACAGCTATATATAGTGAAAAGGGGAATTAACATTTATGAAGGAAACTAGTGGTCCAAATTCAAGCTTCATTTTAGGTTTAAGTCACAGTGTTGCTTCCCTAGTTATGGTTGGAGTTTCCTTTAGTCATATAATTAGGATTGAGAATTCATACATGGATGCTTAGGAATTGAGAAGAATAAAATTAGTAGGCCTCACATCATGCTTTGATTTGAAGCCATTTATACTGAATAAGATTTTTAAAAAGGTGTCCTCCTTCTAGTTCAACCCAGATTGTACTGGACTTCTTTGTATTGAGGTTTGAGATCTAAGCCACAGCTTATAATAAAATGTTCTCCCTACCCTCACTGGTAATTGTTTCTTGTATGCATATAACTCCTTCTGGGACTTGTGGAAAGGAGTAATTTATTGAAGGCAGAACTAGAATTTACCTTGCACTACTGCACATATGCCATCTTGAAAAAAAAAATTCACCCATATTTCTAACATAATTGAACCATAGTTCAACATACTTGAAGAACGGCCTTGCAAACTTATGTGGTCTTTGTTAAGTTAATAAATTCCTGTGTGTCTCAGTGTGATGAGATCATAATATAGGTTGTTTCAGTAATGACTTAATGATATAACTCATCTAGGAACTCATTGAGGAAACAAATTATATTTTATCCATTATGAAACCTTCAGTACCTAGTATATAGTATGTGGCACATGTAGGTGCCTCAATCCAGGGTTGTTGAATGTTGAACTCAAGAAATATATAGGCACATGTAAGAGAAAGAACCAGAATGTCTGGGTTCGTGGTTCAAATGAACAGATGTTAATCCAGGGTGGGGAGTTTTACATTAAAGTCTTTGGGCTAGACAGTAACTTTCAAGTATTGCCTCCAAAATGTAAATTCTAACCCAGTCTGAGGCAGAAGAGCATTCCTGATTCTTCCTAGGCCTTGAGCAGTGTCTTCATAGCCACTGACATATTGATTCATTGACATTCTGTAAGTGTCTGCTCAATGCTAAGATTTGTACTGGGTGCTAGAATACAACTATGAATGAGATGGATTCAGTCTCTGTCCTTAAGGAGCTCAGGGTGGAAATTATAGCATCCACAAATAGGTGCACCGCAGTGTCACAGAGGCTGTAAATTAGAAGGCATAACAGAGGACAGTGGAGGCACACAACATTGTGGTATATTATAACTGAGGAAGCATTGCCATGAGAAACTGAAATTTTGCTGGGCATAGATATGGAAACAAGGACATTCTATGCTGGAAAAGATTGTGAGGAGAGATAGTGGCCTAGAACAGCTTAATGTGCATGGGAAATAAATATTAATTCATCTGGGCTGGATTACATGGTGTGGAGTGTGGAGCCTGGTGAGGCACAGTGCATAGAATAAGGATGAGGGTTGTATCATTTAGGTGGAGGGGGATCATTGAGATATTTTAAGAAGGAAACAATGCATCCTGATTAAGAATTTAGCAATATATTTTCTATTTTATTTTTCTCCTGAAAAATTTCAGGGCCTCACAATTTCATCATTTCATTGTATTTGATTATTATGAAAAAAGAAAGAGTCTGGAGGCCAGAAGCAGAAGGAATTTCTGACAGGGCTAAAGTTTGCAAATAACAAGTTCCTGTTGTGGCGAGTAATATTTTAAAATGTAATGTTTGTGCTGTTATTCTCATTATATATTCACCTGTTGTGTTGCCAAGGAACTGTTTAGCGACATGATGCCAGACTTTCAATTCTGATATTTGCTCTTCCTTCTTGTAATTAGTGGCAAAGAACAGAACCTTTTGTATACAGGGTTCCAGCTAGGAGGTATTTAATTTAATTCAAGCAAATATTATGGATGGATATATATATATATATATACACATACACACACATACACATTAATACCACGCAATGACACTGTGTTAGGTATAACTGCTGCAGAGGTGAATAAAACCAGTTGCCTAATGGTGAGATAAGTCACCATATCTCAAGAAAAGCAGTATAGGCTACGGGAACCCAGAGGAGGGGCCCCTAGACTAGGTGGGCTAGAAAGTACTCAAAGTAGATGATTTCTTTTTCTTTTCTTTCTTTTTTTTTTTTTTTTAGATGGAATTTCACCTTGTTACCCAGGCTACAGTGCAATGGCATGGTCTTGGCTCACTTCAACCTCTACCTCCTGGGTTCAAGTGGCTCTCCTGCCTCAGCCTGCTAAGCAGCTGAGGCAGGAGAGTCACTTGGGCTAGGCAGTAACCTGGGACTACAGGTGTGTGCCACCACGCCTGGCTAATTTTTTTTTGTATTGTTAACAGAGACAGGGTTTCACCGTTTTGACCAGGTTGGTCTTGAATTTCTGACCTCAGGTGATCTGCTCAAAGTAGATGATTTCTGAGCTAACGCTTTAAAGGTGAGTAGGAATGGAATAAGCCAATGAAGACTGGAAGGGAGATGAGAGGAAAAGGTGGGAAATAGATGAGAGTTTTTAGACAGAAAGAACTAGATGAGCCAAGACAGAGGTGAGGGACACTCTGGTGTATGTGTAGATGAATAAGTAATTTAATTTATCTCAATTATTTTTCCTTTTGATTTATAAAACTTATTTTATGGTACTGGTTACTAGAGAACAAGATACTCAGAATTAAATTCTGATTCATTTCATAGGGGTACTGCTTTAATTAAAAGAGCACTGCCCTTGGAATAAAACATTAATGTATTCATTCATTGAGTCTCTAAACAATTATTGATAATGGTTGCATGCTAGAAACTGTGTTCATGATGAGCAGGATATCCTTTTTAATCTAATTATATAAATTTGGGCAAAGCTCCTGATATTTCTGAACTGTAGTTTTACATCTCTAAATTGGGACATTAATATCATCTTCATAAGATTTTTTTGAGGATCAAATTAGATTGTATGTGAATGTTTTTATAAATTCTAAAGTGCTATCCTAATACTTTTCATGTTAATAATGTTGCATTTGAAAACATTGTTTGATAGACTGAAATGGAATTTGTTACTGAGCAAAGAAACTTGCAGCAGTCAAAGAGGAATGCTAGTCATTCTCTAGGCATACTCTGAAGCTTTGAATCCAGCAAATTAAAATGAAAAATTTTCCTGAGAGGTATCTCAAGTTCCTTACCAACCCTATATCCTGGAGCTCAGTGTTTTTTTCCAACTATAAAATGGGGATAATAATGCCTAACACACAGAGTTTTTATGGGGATTACACGAGGTAATGTATATAAAAGAAATAATTTAGCTCGGTGTTTGGCACTCCATACATTTTCCATAAATATTTGTGTCTTCTGAATCTGAGCAAAAATAAGAGATTTGATTTACAGGTGTGAACAAGCAAAGATACTATTTTGTAGCTTGTAATTTCCATATTGCTAAAGGTAAGGAACTGTCAAATATGGCCACAATACACAGACAGAATGTTCAGGGGGAAGAAAGACAGGAATTATTTTTATGGCATCTGATTCTAAAAGGTAAGACATAGATTTTCTTTTGTGATTATCAAAATTTTTCCAACTTTGACCCTGCCTGTCACCAAAGCCACTATGACATGTTTGGATATTTGTCATAGCAGCACTCCTCTATCATTACCAGAATCTGTATTAGTTATCTAATTAATATGTAACAAATTATCATAAATTTAGTGACTTAAATAGCATGTTAATTATAAAATAGTTTATGTGGATCAAGAGTTGAGACATGGCATAGTTGTGTCATCTGCTTGGGATCTCACAAAGTCAATAATCAACATGATGGTCAGGTTGCTTCTTATCTGGAAGTTTGACTGGGGAAGAACCCTCTTCTAAGCTCATTGGGCATGTTAGCAGACTTCAGCAACCTATTATATGATTGAGGGCCCTGGCTTCTTGCTGACTGTTGGCTGGAGGACACCCTCTGCTCTTAAGACTGCCTGCAGTTCTTAGATGCTGCCAGCAGTTCCTTGCCACATGGGCTTTTCCAATATTGCTGTTTACTTCATCAAACCAGCTCCCTACAGTGGATTTCCTAGCATGGCAGAGTCATTTAGAATGTAACATAACCATGTGCGTGACATCCTATCACCTTTGTTATATTATATTTTAAGACCAAGTCACAGCTCTGCCAGTACTCAAGAGGGAGAGATTATATAGGGGCATGAACACTGGGAGGCAGAGATGACTGAGAGCTACCCTGTAGTTGTTCCCCAGAGAAGGTTCAAGTAAATCTGAAAATAATTAACTCTTAGCTATAATAGGTGAAATGCATAACACTGTGTATTACTTGACACATAGTAACTGTTCTATTCATACTATTTGAATTTGAATATATACTTTAAGAGTGGTTTAGATGAACTAGAGATTGGCTGTAGGATAATGACTAAGATGGAGAGGGAAAGCAATTCCATTTGCTTAAACATTTAATAAACTGGTTCTGCAACTTAACAAGCTGTATGATCTTGGGCATGTTTCTTAACTTTTGAGGACTTGATGTTCTCATATTTGGAACAGAAATAACAGCAGCTTCTTCATAGAGTAAATGAGATAAAGCATACTTTAAATACTTAAGCATTTAAGTGTAGTTCTGATAAAGGCAAATATACCCTGAAGCTATAAAACTTAAATTTCTGGGTTTCTCGCATGTATCCTTTAAAGGTCTTGAACCTGATTTCATATTGAAAATTTTGTTTTCTTTTCCTTAAAGAGAGTCTTCATAAGCTTCAGACTTCACAAACCCACAAATCCTGCGTCTTCCTCTGGTAAATTTTAGAGGGGAAAAAAAAGAAATTGGGCATGTCATTCCTTATAAAGAAAAATCATAGTCATTGCCTACAACATTCTCGGAGGGAACAAAGACCACTATGAAACAGGTCACTGCTTTCCAAGATGACATGTAATACCACATAGGCTAAAGAGTATTTAATAAAAGAATAACTGCCCCCCATCAGAAAGAGACTATAAGAAGAGTACATTATAGTGACAGTGATGGCAATAGTGGTAGGTATACCAGATGACATTTAATATTCATTAAAACCCTAAAACTAAACAATTTAGAATAATTTTGTATCTCCATTTAAAAGACTAACGTCAAAGGTCACCAAATGTATTTTAGACACATTGTTCTTACAAAATTTTCCTGATAAAAAGCATTGGGAGATGGGGTCCCTAGTTTCTGCTCTCATGAAGCCTGAAGTAAAGTATTTTCACTGGAAGCTAAAGTCAGTAAGATTTGGGAATTTAAATACGTGTCTTCCACCTAAAGACTCTCCACAAAGCAGAAGTAGCTACTTGGAGATAATATAAGAAGAAGGAAAAAAGCAAGGCAACAAGAGTACTGAGAACAAGGAGTAAATGGTGTAGGCAAGTGAAAGCTGAGTTGGAGGAATCTAGTGAGAGTGCCTATATCTGGGGATGGTTTTTTTATGGGGCTTCAGGACTGGCTTATCGGTATATGCCGTGTTGATTTAAGAGAAGTAGACTGGGGCAGACTGATCTACTCTATGGTTAAGATTTGAAGTTGATTTTTCTGTTCTAGAGATGACAGGTGGTTGCTGACAGATGACAGTTACTGAGGGGGACCCCAGTGTCCTAGTCTCTTTAAATAGGAAAAACTTAGTTGTTTTTTTTTTTTTTTTTCTCAACACTCTGGCACCAAATATGTCACTGTTTTCCATATGAAATACCAATTCTCCAGCTACTAATTGTGTGATCTCCATTCATTTATGACACTTAACCACCTGGAATTAGTCCAGATACCACAGATTATTGGCTCAGTCCTGCAAGACTTCCCCCCATTTCTGATGCAAATCCCAATTAGGGGGCCCCATATTACCCACACTGACATCTGAATTTGCTAAAAATTAATGACTCTGATGACACTTCTCCTTGGGTTCGATAATTTTCTATGATCACCCAGGTAACTCAGGGAAATACTTGCTTATATTTACTGGTTTATTATAAAATATGATAGAGGATGCAGATGAACAGCCAGATGAAGATGTACATAGGACTAGACCTGGAAGGGTCTTGAGCACAAAAACTTCTGTCCACATGGAGTTGAGAGTGTTCCACCCTCTTAGTACATAGATATGTTCACCAGCACAGAAGTTCTTAAAAAAAACTCCATATGTTAAGCTGGCAACCAGACTTTATTCTGAAGCGATCTAGGAGTCCATCAAGAGTTGTTGCTTCATTAGAACAAACTACTCCTATCGACCTGGAAATTCCAAGTGATTTAGGAGCTCTGGGTCAGGAATCAGGGCCAGAAAGCAAACATTTAAAACAAAAGGTGCTCCAACCACCCATATCACTTAGGAAATTACATGAGTTTTAGGAACTCTGCATCAAGAACTGGGAATGGAAAAATATATATATATATCTTGTCTTATCACAGTATCACATCCTCTAAAGCAAAAACCACTTTTTCTGAAAACAGCGGGTATTGATAGGCATGAAAGAGCTTAGATCTGGTTTTAGAAAATGTTAATGAAAAATTATTGTTATTGCTACCCTCTAGGACCAGCTAGGAACCAAAAGAAAATCCTCAATAAGGGAGAGGGTGAATGACTATCTTCCTATGGTCCACTTTCCCACTGTTGAATAATCCCCGCCACAGAATTGACAATCCCACAATCTGAATCTGACTTGAGGAGTGGCTAGGAGACTATAAGAGGTAACATTCCCTGATTTCCATCCCCTCTCTGAGACCTAAGTGCCTATAGTAAAACGCTACTCTCAATCCTAGCTCTTAACAAACTGTGCATGGTTCTGGAAACCATTGGCCTTAGCCTGGGTTGTTAGGGAGACTCAGGTTGTGGCTTTTGAAAGTGACACTTGAGTAGGTCATGAACTTCTATCACTAGGACTGGTAAGCGAGACTGGCTTGGCCTTCAGCCACTGGTGCTGGAACCAGGCAACCCCTGGGACCTAAGCAGGAGGAGACTTGCCATGAAGGCTTGGTTCCAAGCTGGGAAGGTGCTCCTATGGCCTGGTGTTAGGTTGAAAGTGAGGCAAAAACTGCCTCATCTGACTGATGTATAAGGTTGGCTGGAATGGGGGAAGGAGGCTTGCTCGGATTGGGGCATGAGAAGGAGAAGGGTCCTGAATTTGCTGGCCAAGGCTGTGATAGATGGTACCAGCATCCCACTCCCACCTTGTGGAAGGACCTCAGCACAGGTTATCCCTCCCCCAAACATTTTACCAGGGGCCTTAGGATTGCCTCCACACCTGTCATGGCTGATGCATGCACTTGCTATTGTCGGACCCAAGCACAGGTTCGCTCAGTCCAGTTCCAACCAGCTTTGTTCCATTATCTAAGGCAGAGTGTGAGGTCTAGGCTTCGGGGAGATTCATAGCCCATCCTAATGCCTTGGACACCTAAGGACTTCTCCTGGTGAACAAAAGTCAGGCATGAACACCCTGCTGCTACCACATCAGCTTGTTTCTACCTGCAAGTGCAACCTGCTGGCTCAGAGACCAGCTCATATAACCCTCTGCAAATACTCCCAACACAAGAAGACAGTGCTTGGGACGTGGGAGAAGACTTGACCACCACTGCTACCACCATTGCCTATAGTATATCTGCTGCCCAGGAATGCAGGAGCCCACTCACTTGCCTAGAATAGCATGACTACAATTGACATGCAAGAAAGCCACCCAGAGGCCTAAGAATCACCCTGCCCAGCACTCTCAACACAGATGCCAGCATATACTGCTACAGGTCTTAAGGACAAACATGCATAGCTCACCACCACTACCACTGAAACCAGAAGGGTCCATATGGCATTCAAATATCCAGCACAGCTGCAACAAAGCCTCCACCAATAACCATAGACTTGATGGCTTAAGGTGAGACCCAGCACATTACCACCTGTGGCAGCTACGGAAAAAAAATTAAAGCGGATCTCTCAGCAGAAACCCTACAAGCAAGAAGAGAGTGGGGTCCAATATTCAACATCCTTAAAGAAAAGAACTTTCAACCTAGGATTTCATATCCAGCCAAACTAAGTTTCATAAGTGAAGGAGAAATAAAATCCTTTATGAACAAGCAATTACTCAGAGACTTCATCATCACCACCAGGCCTGCTTTACAAGAGCTCCTGAAAGAATAGAAAGCTCCTGAAAACACAGAAAGGAACAACCAGTGCCAGCCACTCCAAAAACGTACGAAATGGTAAAGAGCAGTGACACAATGAAGAAACTTCATCAACTAACAGGAAAAACAACCAGCTAACATCAAAATGCAGATCACATTCACACAAAACAATATTAACCCTAAATGTAAATGGGCTAAATGTCCCAATTAAAAGACACAGACTGGCAAATTGGATAAAAAGCCAAAACCTATCAGTGTGCTGTATCCAGGAAACCCATGTCACAGGCAAGGATACACATAGGCTCAAAATAAAGGGATTTGGAGGAAGATCTACCAAGCAAATGGAGAGGAAAAAAAAAAAAAAAGCAGGAGTTGCAATCATAGTCTCTGATAAAATAGATTTTAAACCAACAAAAATCAAAAGAGACAAAGGACATTAAATACTGGTAAAAAGATCAGTGCAACAAGAAAAGCTAATGATCCTAAATATATATGCACCCACTACAGGAGCACCCAGATGCATAAAGCAAGTTCTTAACGACTTACAAAGAGACTTAGACTCCTACACAATAATAGTGGGAGACTTTAACACTCTACTGTCAATATTAGACAGATCAACGAGACAGAAAATTCACAAGGATATCCAGGACTTGAACTCAGACCTGGACCAAGCAAACCTAATAGACATTTACAGAATTCTCCACCCCAAATCCACAGAATATACATTCTTCTCAGCACCACATCACACCTACTCTAAAATTGACCACATAATTAGAAGTAAATCACTCCTCAGCAAATGCAAAAGAATGGAAATCATAACAAACAGTCTCTCAGACCACAGTGCAATCAAGTTAGAACTCAGAATTCAGAAACTAACTCAGAACCGCACAGCTTTGTGGAAACCGAATAACTAGCTCTTAACTATGGACGGGATAAACAATAAAATGAAGGCAGAAATAAAGATGTTCTTCAAAACCAACGAGAACAAAGACAGAACATAGCAGAATCTCTGGGACACATTTAAAGCTGTGTCTAGAGGAAAATATATAGCTATAAATGCCCACATGAGAAGCAAGGAAAGATCTAAAATCGACACCCTGTTGTCAAAATTAAAAGAGCTAAAGGAGCAATATTAAAGAATCTCAAAACCTAGCAGAACACAAGAAATAACTAAGATCAGAGCAGAACTGAAGGAGATAGAGACACAAAAAAACCCGTCAAAAAATCAACAAATCCAGGAGCTGGTTTTTTGGAAAGATCAACAAAATAGACAGACCACTGGCCAGATTAATAAAAAAGAAAAGAGAGAATAATCAAATAGATGCAATAAAAAAAGTTAAGGGGATACCATGACAGATTCCACAGAAATAGAAACCACCATCAGACATTACTACAAACAACTCTATGCACATAAACCAGTAAACCTGGAAGAAATGGATAAATTCCTGGACACTTGCACCCTCCAAAGCCTAATCCAGGAAGAAGTTGAAACCCTGTAAAGGCCAATAACAAGGGCTGAAGTTGAGGCAGGAATTAATAGCCTACCCACCAAAAAAGCCCAGGTCCAGATGGGTTAACAGCCAAATTCTACCAGACATACAAAGAGGAGCTGGTACCATTCCTTCTGAAACTATTCCAAACAATACAAAAAGAAGGTATCCTTCCTATATCATTTTATGAGAACAATATCATCCTGATATCAAAACCTAGCAGAGACTCACAAGAAAAGAAAACTTCATGATGAACATAGATGCAAAAATCTTCAATAAAATACTGACAAACCAATTGCAATAGCACATCAAAAAGCTTATCCATCACGATTAAGTAGGCTTCATCCTGGGATGCAAGGCTGGTTCAACATATGCAAGTCTATAAACATAATTCACCACTTAAACAGAACGAAAGACAAAAGCCACATGATTATCTCAATAGATGCAGAGAAGGCCTGTGACAAAATTCAACAGCTCTTTATGCTAAAAACGCTCAATAAACTAGGTATCAATGGAACGTATCTCAAAATAATAAAAGCTATTTACAAGAAAGCCACAGCTAATGTTATACTGAATGGGCAAAAACTGGAAGCATTCCCTTTGAAATCTGGCACTAGACAAGGATGCCCTCTCTCACCACTTCTATTCAATATAGTATTGGAAGTTCTGGCCAGAGCAATAAGGCAAGAAAAAGAAATAAAGGATATTCAATTAGAGAAGGAGGAAGTAAATTTTCTCTATTTGCAGATGACATGATTATATATTTAGAAGACACCCATTGTCTCAGCGCAAAATCTCCTGAAACTGATAAGCAACTTCAGCAAAGTCTCAGGATACAAAATCCACGTGCAAAAATCACAAGCATTCCTATATTCCAATAAAAGACTTAAAGACAGCCAAATCAAGAATGAAATGCCGTTCACAATTGCTACAAAGAGAATAAAATACCTAGGAATACAACTGGCAAAGAATGTAAAGGATATCTTCAAGGAGAATTACAAACCACTGCTCAATGAAATAAGAGGACACAAACAGATGGAAAGACATAACGTGCTCATTGTTAGGAAGAATCAATATCGTGAAAATGGCCATACTGCCCAAAGTAATTTAGATTCAATGCTATCCCCATCAAGCTACCTATGACGTTCTTCACAGAACTGGAAAAACCACCTTAATCTTCATATGGAACCAAAAGAGAGCCTGCATGGCCAAGTCAATTCTAAGCAAAAGCAACAAAGTTGGAGGTATTATACTACCTGACTTCAAACTATACTACCAGGCTACAGTAATCAAAACAGCATGGTACTGGTACCAAAACAGAGATACAGATCAATGGAACAGAACAGAGGCCTCGGAGACAATGCAAAGGATATGAACACTTTACAAAAGAAGACATATATGAGGCCAAGAAACATATAAAAATATGCTCATCATCACTGGTCATTAGAGAAATGCAAATCAAAACTATGCTGAGACACCATCTCATACCAGTTAGAATGGTGATCATTAAAAAATCTGGAGACAACAGATTCTGGAGAGGATGTGGACAAATAGGAACACTTTTACACCATTGATGGGAGTGTAAATTAGTTCAACCATTTTGGAAGACAGTGTTGTGATTCCTTAAGGACCTAGAAATAGAAATTTCATTTGACCCAGCAATTCCATTACTGGGTATATATCCCAAGGATTATAAATCATTCTATTATAAGGACACATGCAGACAAATGTCACTGCAGCACTGTTTACAATAGCAAAGACTTGGAACCAACCCAAATGCCTATTGATGATAGACTGGATGGGGAAAATATGGCACATATACACCATGGAATACTCTGCAGCCATAAAAAAATGTTGAGTTCGTTTCCTTGGTAGGGACATGGATACACTCATATGCGGGTGTTGAACACTGAGAACACAGGGAGGGGAGCATCACACACTGGGGTCTGTCAGGGGGAACTAGGGGAGGGACAGCAGGGGGTGGAGAGTTGGGGAGGGATAACATGGGAAGAAATGCCAGATATAGGCGATAGGGAGGAAGGCAGCAAACCACATTGCCATGTATGTACCTATGCAACAATCTTGCACGTTCTTCACATGTACCCCCAAACCTAAAATGCAATAAAATATATGTATTTAAAAAAAAAGACATTTTTCCTTCAAAACCTTAGATAGATCATATGAGTCTCTCCTCATTTGTAAGATTTCCATTGAAAAGTCTGCTGGCAGACATATTGGAGCTCCATTTTATATTACTCGTTTCTTGTTTCTTACAGCTTTTAGGCTTCTTTCTTTATCATTGAACTTTGTGAGATTGATTATTAAATAGTTTGATTATTTGGCTTAAGTCAGCTTGGTGTTGCATAACCTTCCTATACGTGGTTATTGATGTCTTTCTCTAGGTTTTGGAAGTTCTTGTTATTATCTCTTTGAATAAATTTTCTGCCCATATCTCTTTCTCTGTCTTCTCTTTGAGGCCAATAAGTTTTAGATTTGCCCTTATAAGGCTACTTTCTAGATTCTGTAGGTTTACTTCATTGCTTTTTGTCTTTTTAAAAATACTCTGACTGTTTATTTTAAATAGCCTGTTTTCAGGGTCACTATTTTTTTTTTCTTTTGCTTGATCACTTCTGGTATTAAAAGACTTATGCATTCTTCAGTATATCAATTGCAATTTTCATATCCAGAAATTCTGTTTGATTCTTTTTAAATTATCTCAATCTCTTTATTAAATTACCTGATAGAGTTCTGAATCTTTTTCTCCATGTTATCTTGGATTCGTTTGCATTTTCTCAACACAGCTATTTTGAATGATCTGATAGGTAACATATTGTTTCTCTAGTATTGGTCCCTTGTACTTTACTGAGTACATTTGATGAGGTCATGTTTTTCTGAATGGTGCTGATGCTGGTAGATGTTTTTGGTGTCTGGGCATTGAAGAGGCAGTTATTTATTGCAGACTTCTCTGTTTAGGTTTGTTTGTACTTGTCCTCCTTGGGAAAGCTTTCAAGATATCTGAAAGAACTTGGGTGTTGTGATCTGTATTGGGGTTCTTCAGAGAAACAGAACTAATAGGATACATGTATATATGAAAGGGAGTTTATTAATGAGAGTTGACAAACTCCATCACAAGGTGAAGTTTCTTGATAGGCTCTCTGCAAGCTGAGGAGCAAGGAAGCCAGTAGTAGCTCAGTCCAAGTCCCAAAACCTCAAAAGTAGGGAAGCCAACAGTGTAGCCTTCAGTCTGTCACTGAAGGCTTAAGAGCCCCTGGCAAACCACTGGGTAAGTTCGAGAGTCCAAAAGCCAAAGAACCTGGAGTCTGATGTTCAAAGGCAGGAAGCCTCCAGCACAGGAGAAGGATGAAAGTCAGAAGTCTGAGAAAGTCACTTTCTTCCACCTGCTTTTTCTAGCTGTACTGGCAGCCAGTTGGATGGTTTTCACCAAGATTGAGAGTAGATCTGCCTCTTTCAGTCCACTGACTAAAATGTTAATCTTCTCTGGGAAGACCCACACAGACACACCCAGAAACAATACTTTGCATCCTTCAATCAAGTTGACAATATTAACCATCCCATGATTTAAGCTACATCTGCTTTAGATGACACCCCAAGCCTAATATGCTGTGGTTCTTGCACACTCATAGAGGTACTGCCTTGATAGTCTTGTGCAAGATCCAGGAGAATTCTGTGGTTTACCAGGGAGGGATTCCTATTCTTTTCCCTTACATTCTTCCAAAACAAACAGTATCTTTTTGTTCTGAACCTCCTGGAATTAGAGGTGACATGACGCAAAAACCCATGTGGTTACCACAACTAGGGCTGTGCTGGATTAAACCTGAAGCCATCACAGCACTCAGTCTCACCCAAGGCCTAGTGTAACCACTCCTTGGATACTGCCAATGTTCACTCAAGGCTCTGGGGCTCTACAGTCAGCATGTGGCAAAGCCAGCCAGGCCAGTTTTTTTCCCTTCAGGGAGGCAATTGCTCCCAGACCCCAGGAGGGTCCAGAGGTACTGCCCAGGAGTCAGGGACTAGAGTCAAATACCTTAGAAGTCTACCTGGTTTTCTACTATACTGTAGCTGAACTGGCACTCAAGTCATAAGACACAGCATTTCCCACTTTTTTTTCCTTTTTCTAAAAGATGACCCTTACCCTGTAGCCACTGCCACCATAGGCCATGAAGAGTACTACCAGAATACTGTTGATGTTCCCTTAAGGTTCAAGAGCTCTTAAGTCAGTTTTTGGTGAATGTTGCTTGGCCTGCAACTTATCCTTTATGATACTAGGCTCCTTGCTGGCCCATGGCAAGTCCAGAGGTGCTGTACAAGTGTCAAGTTTTAGAATCAGGGATCCCAGTGAGGTGTAGTGGCTCATGCCTGTAATCCCAGCACTTTGGGAGGCCTAGACAGACAAATCACGAGGTCAAGAGATTAATAGCATCCTGGGCAACATGATGAAACCTTGTCTCTACGAAAAATACAAAAATTAGCTGGGCATGGTGGCATGCACATGTAGTCCCAGTTATTTGAGGGGCTGAGGCAGGAGAATTGCTTGAACCTGGCAGGGAGAAGTTGCAGTGAGCCAGGATTGCACCACTGCACACCAGCCTGGTGACAGTGAGACTCCATCTAAAAAAAAAAAATCAGGGAACCCAAAAGCCAGCTTGGTGTTCTGCCCCACTGTGGCCATGCTGGTACCTAAGGTTCAAGGCAAAGTCTCCTTTACTTTTTTCTCTACTTTTCTCAAGAAGGAGTTTTTTTCCATAGCTGCCACAAGTGGTAATGTGCTAGGTCTCACCTGAAGCCAGCAAGTCTATGGCTCACCCACAGCCCTTGAGGTACTATGTGGGTATCACTGCTGGTTATTCAGGGTCCAAGGGCTCTTCTGTTAGCGGGTAATAAATGTTGCTATGACTGAGTTTTTTGCTTTAAGGTAGAAGCTTCTTCTCTGGTCCAGGGTCTGACTGGAAATGTCCTGGAGCTAGTGCCTGGAACAAGGCCTCACTACTCTAACTGGTGCCCTATCATACTGTGGTAGAGCTGGTATTTAATATGCAAGACAAAGTCTTCCCCACTCTTCTATCTTTTCTTCTCAAGCATAAGGAAGGGGTCTCTTTTGGAGCTATGAACTTTGCAGCCTTGGGTTAGGGGACAGGTGATACCAGCTCTCCCATTGCCATCCCAACTGATATCTCAGTATGTCATATCCTTCCCCAATTCACTGTCTCTGGGTAGCAAAAGGACTCACCTAGAAGTGGCAGACCTTATGGCCTAGACTGCCTTTTATGTTTACTTAGAGACCCAGACCACTTTAGCCCTTGGTGGTGAGGTTTGCAAGAACTCAAGTTGGGACCACTGGGAACAGTTATTCTTCTCTGGTTAGGGCTGGGTTAAACCTCCATGGGTGAGTTTCAGCTGAGTTTGGTCCAGTTTTCCTTTCTATGCTAAGAGAACAGCCCTGAGTTCAATGTCTCATCATTGCTGTGTTCTTCCTTCCCCAGCGCCCAGAGACACTCTCTGAATTATGCTGCTGCCACCAGGGTATGAGGTAGTAGTGGTGTCAATGAGTCAAGACTGTTTTTTCTATTTCTTCAGTGCCTCTTTGAAGAATATGAAGTTAAAACCAGATGCTATGAGGGTTCACCTGATTTTTGGTTCCTATGAATGTGTCTTTTTGTGTGTGCAGATAGTTGTTAAACTGGTGTCCTTGTAGGAGGGACAATTGATGGAGCCTTCTATTTTTCTCTTTCTCTGCCTCCTCTCAAACATGGTTTCTTAAAAATATATTGTTATTAAAAACCCTTGGTGTCTGGAGTGTCTTAAAAACATCACTAATAAGGCTTGATCTATTTGCAAATGGAAAGTCAAAATTTGTTTAGTAAGCTAAAAACATGATGGTTTCAACTGTTTTATTATTATGTCTCTGAGACCGAAGCTAAAATTTTAAAAACTTTTATGTGTGCTCACTTAAAAAAGTGCATTTGCATTTTCAAGGCTCTTCCTCAGAAACTCAAACTCTTTGCTGATGATTGCTTGTCCTACAGAGTAATCTGTCTTTGGCATGGAAGAAATCTTATTTATAGGAACTTCTCTGCATAGCACTGTTGGAGCATTGTGATGAATTAGAAAAACCGTGGTCTTTGTAGTCTGGACCTCCTGGATTTAAATCCTGGCTCTTTGTGTCTTAGCTCTGAGACTGTCTGTGTATATTTATGTGTGTGTGTGTGTGTGTGTGTGTACGCGTGTGCACATGTGTGTGTTTGTAGACAGGATCTCGCTTTGTCACCCAGGCTGAAGTGAAGTGGGGTAATCATACCTCACTGCTGCCTGGAACTCCTGGCCTCAAACAATCCTCTCCCCTCAGCTTCCTGAGTAGATGGGATTACATCATCACACCCAGATAAGGTTTTCAAATTTTCTGAAGAGATGAGATCTCACTATGTTGCCTAGTCTGGCTGATACTTCCACTTCAAGGGATCCTCCCACCTCAGTCTCCTAAAGTGCTGGGATTATGGGCATGACCCACCATGCTCAGTCAAAATGTGTGAGAAGAAAATTTAAATTTTAATTATAAACATTATACATAATAATATAGAAGTGTTTAAAAGGGAACAAGTCTCTTTTCAAAAACAATTATGCATACAATGTGCATTTTTTTCCCAAATTGAAAATGAAGTCTTTTACTTTCATAGTACAGAGTATACTATTCTTTCTGATATAGGTAGGAATAAGTTGGTGGTGATAACTTAATATAAAATAGGATCTCTGGGGTCTTTTTGCTGAACTACATTAGCTGCTTGTACTTATCTATTCCAACTATCACTGAGGTGCTGGAGGATGGAAGAAGATACATTAGACATCTAGGGAAATGTTATTGGGGGATATAGTACTAAGAAAAAAATTAAACTATTATATACTACCCTAGAAATTTGAAATAGCATTGAATTTTTTTCTCATAATATGTGAACTTTTGTCATTTTCTTATAAGAAATATGCAGAGTATTCTCCCTATCCACCATTGGGAGTCCTGGTTTTCTGTGACTTCAGGATGTTTCATCATGACATAGGATATGATGATGGAGTTCACATTATAGGAATAGATAGTACTAAAGAATAGAAAGTTTTTTTGCTTTTGCTCCTCTAGCTCTTTCAATTTTGATGATAGGGTATTGGTTTTAGATCTTTCCTTGTTCTCATGTGGGCATTTATTGCTGTAAATTTCCCTCTCGACACTGCTTTAAAGGTGTCCCAGAGATTCTGGTAAGTTGTGTCTTCATTCTGATTGGTTTCAAAGATTATCTTTATTTCTGCCTTCATTTCATTGTTTATCCAGTCGACACTCAGAAGCAAGTTGTTCAGTTTCCAAGGAATTGTGTGGATTTGAGTGAGTTTCTTAATCCTGAGTTCTAATCTGAGAATAGATTAGATTAGATTAGCGCTGTAGTCTGATAGACTGTTTTTTATGATTTCTGTTTTTTTTGCATTTGCTGAGGAGTGATTTGCTTCCAGTTATGTGGGCAGTTTTAGAGTAAGTGGGATGTGGTGCTGGGAAGAATGTATATTCTATGGATTTAGGGTGGAGCGTTCTGTATATGTCTGTTAGGTCTGCTTGGTCCAGCTCTGCATTCAAGTCCTGGATATCCTTTTTAATTGTCTGTCTCGTTGATCGGTCTAATATTGACAGTAGAGTGTTGAAGTCTCCTACTATTATTGTGTGGGAGTCAAAAGCTAGCAGAAGACAAGAAATAATTAAGATCAGAGCCAAACTCAAGGAGATAGAGACACAAAAAAGCCCTTCAAAAAATCAATAAATCCAGGAGCTTGATTTTTGAAAAGATCAAAAAAAAAAAAAAATAGACAGACTGCTAGCCAGACTAACAAAAGAGAGAAGAATCAAATAGATGCAATAAAAAATGATAAAGGGGATATCACCACTGATTCCGCAGAAATACAAACTACTATCAGAGATTACTACAAAGAGCTCTACCTACATAAACCAGTAAACCTGAAAGAAACAGATAAATTTCAGGACACTTGGACTCTACGAAGAATAACCAGGAAGAAGTTGAAAACCTAAATAGACCAATAACAAAGGCTGAAGTTGAGGCAGCAGTCAATAGCCTACCAACCATAAAAAGTCCAGGTCCAGACATGTTCACAGCCAAATTCTCCCAGACATACAAAGAGGAGCTGGTTCCATTCCTTCTGAAACTATACCAAACTACAAAAGGAGGGAATCCTCCCTAACTCATTCTATGAGACCAACATCACCCTGATACCAAAACCAGGCAGAGACTCAACTAAAAAAGAAAACTTCAGACCAATATCCATGATGAACATCAACACAAAAATCTTCAATAAAATACTGGCAAACGGAATGCAACAGCACATCAAAAAGCTTATTCATCACAATCAAGTAGGCTTCATCCTGGGGATGCAAGGCTGGTTCAACATATACAAGTCCATAAATGTAATCCATCACATAAACAGAACCAAGGACAAAAACCACATGATTATCTCAATAGATGCAGAGAAGGCCTTTGACAAAATTCAACAGCCCTTCATGCTAAAAACTCTCAATAAACTAGGTATCAATGGAACGTATCATAAAATAATAAAAGCTATTTATGACAAACCTAAAGCCAATATCATACTGAATGGGCAAAAACTGGAAGCATTCCCTTTGAAATCTGGCACTAGACAAGGAAGCCCTCTCTCACCACCCCTATTCGGTATAGTATTGGAAGTTCTAGCCAGAGCAATCAGGCAAGAAAAAGAAATAAAGTGTATCCAATTAGGAAAAGAAGAAGTCAAAATTGTCTCCGTTTGCAGACAACATGATTATATATTTACAAGACCCCATCATCTCAGCCCAAAATCTCCTGAAACTAATAAGCAACTTCAGCAAAGTCTCAGGATACAAAATCAACGTGCAGCAATCACAAGCATTCCTATATACTAATAACAGACTTAAAGAGAGCCAAATGAAGAATAAATTGCCATTCACAATTGCTACAAAGAGAATAAAATACCTAGGAATACAACTCAAAATGATGTAAAGGACCTCTTCAAGGAGAACTACAAACCACTGCTCAACAAAATAAGAGAGTACACAAACAAGTGGGAAAACATTCCATGCTCTGGTTAGGAAGAATCAATATTGTGAAAATGGCCATCCTGCCCAAAGTAATTTATAGACTCAACGCTATCCCCATCAAGCTACCAATGACCTTCTTCACAGAACTGGAAAAAAACACTTTAAAATTCATATGGAACCAAAAAAGAGCCTGCATAGCCAAAGCAATCCTAAGCAACAACAACAAAGCTGGAGACATCACACTGCCAGACTTCAAACTATACTATGAAGCAACAGTAATCAAAATAGCATGGTGCTGGTACCAGAAGAGAGACATAGACCAATGGAACAGAACAGAGGCCTCGGAAGCATCACTGCATAACTACAACCATCTGATCTTTGACAAACCTGACAAAAACAAGCAATAGAGAAAGTACTCCATGTTTAATAAATGTTGTTGGGAAAACTGGCTAGCAATGTGCAGAAAGCAGATCCCTTACTGACACCTTACACTGAAATTAACTCCAGATGGATTAAAGATTTAAACATAAAACCTAACACCATAAAAAATCTAGAAGAAAATGTAGGCAAAGCCATCCAGGATATAGACATAGGCAAGGACTTAATCACTAAAACACCAAAAGCAATGACAACAAAAGCCACAATGGATAAATGGGGTATAATTAAACTTCAGAACTTCTGTACAGCAAAAGAAACAATCATTAGAGTGAACTGACAAGCAACAGAATGGGGAAAAAATTTTGCCATCTACCCATCTGACTATGGGCTAATATCCAGAGTCTTCAAAGAACTAAAACAGATATACAAGAAATAAACGAACCCATTCAAAAGTGGGCGAAGGATATGAACAGACAGTTTTCAAAAGAAGACATATCTGAGGCCAAGAAACATATAAAAAATGCTCATCATCACTGATCATTAGAGAAATGCAAATCAAAACCACATTGAGTTATCATCTCACACCAGATAGAATGGTGATCATTAAAAAATCTGGAGAAAACAGATGCTGGAGAGGATGTGGAGAAATAGGAACACTTTTACACTGTTGGTGGAAGTGTAAATTAGTTCAATCATTGTGGAAGACAGTGTGGTGATTTCTAAAGGATCTAGAAATAGAAATTCCATTTGACCCAGCAATCCCATTACTGGGTATATACCCAAAGGACTATAAATCATTCTATTATAAAGACACATGTACACATATGTTCATTGCAGCCCTATGTACAATAGCAAAGACCTGGAATCCACCCAAATGCCTATCAATGATAGAGTGGACAAAGAAAATGTGGTACACCATGGAACACTACGCAGCCATAAAAATGATGAGTTTGTGTCCTTTGTAGGGACTTGGATGAACCTGGAAACCATCATTCTCAGCAAACTGACACAAAAACAGAAAATCAAATACTGCATGTTCTCACTTACAGGCGGTGTTGTTGAATAATGAGAACACATGTACTCAGGGAGAGGAGCATCACACACTGGGAGCAGTGGAGGGGGAGCTAAGGGAAGGACAGCAGGGAGTGGGGTGGATGGGGAGGGATAACATGGGGAGAAATGCCAGATATAGATGAAGGCGGAATAGAGGCAGCAAACCACCTGGTTATGTATGCACCTATGCAGCAACCCTGTATGACCTGCACATGTACCCTAGAACCTAAAGAGAAATTTAAAAAAAATAATAAAGAATAGAGAGATGTATTAATTTCCCCAAGGTTATTATAAGGAGCCATTATATAGTCTATATTGTGATTAAACACAATGAAATTTCACTCAGGCACTTGCCTGCCTGATTGAATATTCTAATTAAAATGAGAAATATAGATCAGTTCATTCATTTTTTAAATAAATATTTTTTGAGTAAATATTTTTTCTTTTCTCCATGTTCTCATAACCTTTCATAGGTTGATACATATTACCTTACATTGACAATAAAAAATTTAAAGGCAGAAGGATTGGGGTTATATTGATCTTTGTATTCCAGTGCCTTAAAATATTAGGCATTTAATGAATGTTTGCTAATTAATTAATAATAATAAAATGAAGACTTGAAACGTGATGCTAAGAGTAGCCATACTAGACTGAATTTATTATCAAGGAGTATAGAATCAAGCATCCTCATGGCAGATAGGAAGCAGGACTAGGTTGGAGCTCTGACTTGGATGGACAAAACAGCATGCGGAGGCTCACATTGTGAATCATAGCTCCAGATCGACTGTAAGAACAAACCAGCAATCCCGAGAGGACTCACAGACCTTCATAAGAAAGCCGACTGCTCCTGCAGGACACAGAAGACACCCCAAATACTGTGAATGTCCCAGCTGGAAGTGGGAGAGGGAGAGCCCCCTTTCCTAAAGACACACCCCCACTGGAGAAACTGAAGGTCTGTTTGCAGGAGAAGTTTCCGACCTTACTTAGAACTGAGTCAATTTAGAGTGACGAGGCCATTCCTGCCTGGCACCACAGGGATCCATCAGGAAGGCAGCCTGAGGAGCAGAGGAGAAAACACCACAGGGAGAAAGAAATCTCCAGCTTAACATATAAGCCTCATGGCCAGAACTCAGGGGAGGGTGCGAATCCAGTGTGCAGACTCCACGGGTGTGGGAAGAACTAAGCCTTTTTTTTTTTTCCATAGCTGGGAGGTGGGTAGCCTGGGATAAATCCTCAAGCCTGGCTCGCCCACCACCTGGAAAAAGACTCAAGGCTGTTACATGGGCACGGTGGGAGTGAGACTGGCCCTTCGGTTTGCATGGGAGCTAGATGAAACCTGTGGTTGCCGGCTTTCCCCCACTTCCCTAGCAACTTACATGACTCAGTAGAGGCAGCCATAATCCTCCTAGGTACACAACTCCATTGACCTGGGAACCTCACCCCCATCTCCCACAGCAGCTGCAGCAAGACTTCCACCCAAGGAAAGTCTGAGCTCAGACATGCCTAACTTTGCCTCCACCTGATGGTCCTTTCCTACCCCCAGCCACAACTAAAGATGAAGGGCATATAATCTTGGGAGTTCTAGGGCCCCACCCACTACCAGTTTCTCTCCATACTATCACAGCTGATGCTCTCTGGAAAGCACCACCTCTTGGCAGGAGGCAATCAGCACAAAAATAGAGCATTAAACCACCAAAGTTAAGAACACTAATGGAGTCCATTGTACACCCTTGTCACCTTCACCAGAAGAGATGCTGGTATAAGGATATACCATATGGGCTGAGACCCATAGACGGCTCACATCACAGGCGACTGCACAGATACCCTCTAGTATAAGCCCAGAGCTGGGTAGACTTGCTGAGTGGCTAGCCCCAGAAGAGAAACAACAATCACTGTAGTTTGGCTCACAGCAAGCCACATCCATAGGAAAAGGGGGAGAGTACAACTTCAAGGGAACACCCCATGGAACAAAAGAATCTGAACAGTAACCTTCAGCCCTAGATCTTCCCTCTAACAGAGCCTGCCCAAATGAGAAGGAACCAGAAAACCAACTCTGGTAATATGACAAAACAGGGCTTCTTAACACCTCTCGAAAAAAATCACACTAGTTCACCTTCAATGGATCCAAACCAATAAGAAATCCCTGATTTACCTGAAAAAGAATTTGAGAGGTTAGTTATTAAGCTAATCAGGGAGGAACCAGCAAACGGCAAAGCCCAATGCAAGGAAATCCAAAAAACAATACAAAAAGTGAAGGGAGAAATATTCAAGGAAATAGATAAAGAAAGAAAAAATCAAAATTCAGGAAACATTGGACATACTTATGAATTGCAAAATGCTAGCTGGGCATGGTGGCTCATGCCTGTAATCCCAGCACTTTGGGAGGCTGAGGCAGTTGGATCACCTGAGGTCAGGAATTCGAGACCAGCCTGGCCAATATAGTGAAACCCTATCTTTATTTAAAATACAAAAATTAGCCAGGCATGGTGGCACGTGCCTGTAGTTCCAGCTACTTGGGAGGCTAAGGCAGGAGAATTGCTTGAACCCAGGAGGCAAAGGTTGTGGTGAGCTGAAATGGCACCGCTGGAGTCCAACATGGCAACAGAGCAAGACTCCATCTAAAGAAAACAAAAAAGAAAAAAAAAAAGAAAAAAATGCAAAATGCTCTGGAACATCTCAGCAATATCAGCAATAGAATTAAACAAGTAGAAAAAGAAATTTAGTGCTGAAAGACAAGGTCTTTTAATTACTCCAATCCAACAAAGACAAAGAAAAACGAATAAGAAAATCTGAACAAAGTCTCAAAGAAGTCTGGGATTATGTTAAATGACCAAACCTAAGAATAATTGGTGTTCCTAGGGAGAAGAGAATTCTAAAAGCTTGGAAAATGTATTTAGGGGAATAATTGAGGAAAACTTCGGCCTTGCTAGAGACCTAGACATCGAAATACAAGTAGCACAAAGACCACCTGGAAAATTATTTGCAACAAGATTATTGTCTAGGCACATTGTCATCAGGTTATCCAAAACTAAGATGAAGGAAAGAATCTTAAGAGCTGTGAGACAGAAACACCAGGTAACCTATAAAGGAAAACTTATCAGATTAACCACAAATTTCTCAGCAGAAACCCTACAATCTAGGAGGGTTTGGGGTCCTATCTTCAGGCTCCTTAAACAAAACAATGATCAGCCAATAATTTTGTATCCAGCAAAACTAATCCATCATATATGAAGGAACAATAAAGGAATGATACAGTCTTTTTCAGACAAACAAATGCTGAGAGAATTTGCTGCTACCAAGCTATGACTATAAGAACTGCTAAAAGGAGCTCTAAATCTTGAAACAAATTCTGGAAACACATCAAAACAGAACCACTTTAAAGTGTAAATCACACAAGATCTATAAAACAAAAATACAAATTAAAAGGCAAAAACAAAAATTCTAAAAATCAAAGTGCTGAAGCAACAAATAGCATAATGAATGCAATGGTACCTCACACCTCAATATTAACATCAAACATAAATGGTCTAAATGCTCCACTTAAAAGATACAGAACTGCTGAATGGATAAGAACTCACCAACCAAGTATCTGCTGCCTTCAGGAGACTCATCTAATATGTAAGGACTCACATAAACTTAAAGTAAAGGGGTGGAAAATGGCATTTCACGCATATGGATGCCAAAAGCAAGCAGGAGCAGCTATTCTTATATCAGACAAAATACATTTTAAAGCAACAAAAGTTAAAAGAGACAAAGATGGACATTATATAGTGATCAAAGGCCTTATCCAACAGGAAAATATCACAGTCCTAAACATATATGCACCTAACACTGGAGTTCCCAAATATATAAAACAATTACTAATAGACCTAAGAAATGAGGTAGACAGTAACACAATAATAGTGAGAAACTTTAGTACTCCACTGACAGTACTAGACAGGTCTTCAAGACAAAAAGTCAACAAAGAAACAATGGACTTAAACTATACTTTGGAACAAATGGACTTAACAGATATATACAGAACATTTCATCCAATAGCTGCAGAATACACATTCTATTCAACAGTGCATGGAACTTTCTCCAAGGTAGATCATATGATAGGCCATAAAATGAGCGTCAATAAATTTAAGAAAATTGAAATTATATCAAGCACTCTCTCATATCACAGTGGAATAAAACTGAAAATCAATTCCAAAAGTAAGCATCAAGACCATGCAAATACATGGAAAGTAAATAACCTGCTCCTGAATGAGCATTAAGTCAAAAACAAAATCAAGATAGAAATTAAGAAATTCTTCAAACTGAATTAAAATAATGACTCAAGCCATCAAAACCTCTGGGATACAGCAAAGGCAGTGCTAAAAGGAAAGTTCATAGCCCTCAGTGCCTGCATGAAAAAGATTAATAAAGCACAAACTGACACTCTACACTCTAAGGTCACACCTCAAGGAACTAAAGAAACAAGAACAAACCAAACCCAAACTCAGCAGAAGAAAGGAAATAACCAAGATCAGGGCAGAACTAAATGAAATTGAAAGAAACAAACAAAAAAATACAAAGATAAATGAAACAAAAAAAAAGCTGGTTCTTTGAAAATATAAGTAAAATTGATAGACTATTAGCAAGATTAACCAAGAAAAGAGAGAAAATCCAAATAACCTCATTAAGAAAAGAAACAGAGGGTATTACAATGACATCACTGAAATACAAAATATCATTCAAGGCTACTGTGAACATGTTTATGCACATAAACTAGAAAATCTAGAAGAAATGGATAAATTCCTGGAAAAATGCAACCCTTCTAGCTTAAATCAGGAAGAATTAGATACCCTGAACAGACCAATAACAAACAATGAGATTGAAATGGCAATTTAAAATTACCAACCAAAAAAGTCCTGGAACAGATGGATTCACGGCAGAATTCTACCTGACCTTCAAAGAAGAATTGGTACCAATCATTTTGACACTATTTTACAAGATAAATAAAGAAGGAACCCCTGCTAATTCATCCTGTGAAGCCAGCATCACCCTAATACCAAAACCAGGAAAGGATATAACCAAAAAAGAAAACTACAGACTGATATCCTTGATGAAAATAGATGAAAGTAATCCACCATGATCAAGTGGGTTTCATACCAGGGATGCAGGGATGGTTTCACATATGCAAGTCAATAATGTGATACACCAGATAAACAGAATTGAAAACAAAAATCACATGTTAATCTCAATAGATGCAGAAAACACAGTTGACAAAATCCAGCATCTCTTTGTGATTAAAACTTTCTGCAAAATTGGCATACAAAGGACATACTTCAATGTAATAAAAGTCATCTATGACAAACCCAGAGCCAACATAATAAGCATTACCTCTGGAACAAGAATAGGATGCTCACTGTCACCACTCCTCTTCAAAATAGCACTGGAAGTCCTAGTCAGAGCAATCAGACAAGAGAAAGAAATAAGGGGCATCCACATCGGTAAAGAGGAAATCAAATTGTCATTGTTTGATGATGATGTAATTGTTTATCTTGAAAACCCTAAAGACTCCTCCAGAAAGCTCCTAGAACTGACAAAAGAATTTAGCAAAGTTTCCGGATACAAGATTAATGTACACAAATCAGTATCTCTTCTATATATCAACAGCAACCAGCAGAGAATCAAATCAAGAACTCAACCCCTTTTACAGTAGCTACAAAAACAAATAAAATACTGAGGAATATACCTAACCAAGATGGTGAAAGATCTCTACAAAGAAAACTACAAAATATTGCTAAGGCTGGGTGCAGTGGCTCACACCTGTAATCCCAGCACTTTGAGAGGCTGAGGTGGGAGGATCATGAGGTCAAGAGATTGCGAACAGCCTGACCAACATGGTGAAACCCTGTCTCTAATAAAAATACAAAAATTAGCCCTGTGTGGTGGCATGTGCCTGTAGTTTCAGCTACTTGGGAGGCTGAGGCAGGAGAATCGCTTGAATTCGGCAGGCAGAGGTTGCAGTGAGTTGAGATTGCACCACTGCACACTCCAGCCTGGCGACAGAGCAAGACTCAAAACAAACAAACAAACAAACAAAAAACCAAACAAATAAAAAACACTGCTGGAAGAAATCATAGACCACACAAACAAATACATTTCATGCTCATGGATGGGTATAATCAATATTGTGAAAATGACCATACAGCCAAAAGCAATCTACAAATTCAACGCTATCCCCATCAAATACTACCAGCACTCTTCACAGAATTAGAAGAAAAAAAATTCTAAAATTTGTGTGGAACCAAAAAGGAGCCCACATAGCCAAAGCAAGACTAAGCAAAAAGAAAAAATCTAGAGACATCACACTATCTGATTTCAAACTATAGTATAAGGGCCATAGTCACCAAAACATCCTGGTACTGCTATAAAAATAGGCACATAGGCCAATGGAACAGAATAGAGATCCCAGAAATAAACCCAAATACCTAAAATCAACTGATCTTCAACAAAGCAAACAAAAACATAAAGTGGGAAAGGACAGCCTTTTCAACAAATAGTGCTGGTATAATTAGCTAGCCACATGTAGGGGAATAAAACTGGATCCTCATCTTCACCTTATAAAAAAAATCAACTCAAGGTGGATTAAAGACTTAAATCTAAGGCCTGAAACTACAAATATTCTCAAGGATAACATTGGAAAAACCCTTCTAGACATTGGCTGAAGGAAGGATTTCATGACCAAGAACCCAGAAGCAAATGCAATAAAAACAAACATAAAAGTTGGGACTTAATTAAACTAAAGAGTTTTTGCACAGCAATAGGAACAGTTAGCAAAGTAAGCAACCCACAGAGTGGGAGAAAATCTTCACAATCTATGCATCTGACAAAGGACTAATATACAGAATCTACAATGAACTGAAACAAGTCAGTAAGAAAAAAACAAACAATACTGTCAAAAAGTGGGCTAAGGACGTGAATAGATAATTCTCAAAAGAAGATATACAAATGGCCAGCAAACATATGAAACAATGATCAACATCACTAATGATCAGGGAAATGCAAATTAAAACCGTAATGCCATACCACCTTACTCCTGCAAGAATGGCTATAATAAAAAAAAAAAAAACCACAGATGTTGGCATGAATGTGGTGATCAGGGAACATTTCTGCACTGCTGGTGGGAATGTAAACTAGTACAGCCACTATGGAAAACAGTGTGGAGATTCCTTAAAGAACTAGAAGTAGTACTACCATTTGATCCAGCAATCACACTACTGGGTATCTACCCAGAGGAAAAGAAGTCATTATATGAAAAAGATCTTGCACACACGTTTATAACAGCACGATTCATAATTGCAAAATCGTGGAACCAACCCAAATGCCCATAAATCAACAAGTGAATAAAGACACTGTGATATATATATAATATATGTATGTTATATATATATATATGTGTGTGTGTGTGTGTGTGTGTTTGTGTGTGATATCATATATATATATATATATGATGGAATACTACTCAGCCATAAAAAGGAATGAATTAACAGCTTTTGCAGTGACCTAGAAGATTGGAGACTATTATTGTAAGTGGAGTAACTCAGGATTGGAAAACCAAACATCATATGTTCTCATGTCATATGACATGTGGGAGCTAAGCTATGAGGACACAAAGACCTAAGAATGATACAATGACCTGTGGAGACTTTGGGGAAGAGTGGGTGGGAGGCAAGGGATAAAAGACTACAACTATGGTGCATTGTATACTGCTTGGGTGGTGGGTACACCAAAATCTCACAAATCACCACTGAAGAATGTATTCATGGAAACAAATACCACCTGTACCACAGTAATTTGGGGAAAGATAAATAAAAATAAATATGGAGTATAAAATCTAATATACCTTGATTTATGTTTACAGTTGATTTCCTCTAAGCCCTTTATTATTTTTGAGGTTTCAAATAATATTTACTTTTATTTGATAGTAGACATTGTTGTCTAACTAAAACAACAACAAATATCATTTCAGAAATGTGCCAAGAACTGTGCTAACATTTTACATATATTTTATTTAATCCTTACAACACTTCATGACAGGTACTCATATAGCATAGATACATGTGTCTTTAAGTCATAGAGATCAGAGTTTAAATTCCAGCTCACTCATTCACTATTATGTAAACTTAGACTAATCTTACTCTATTATCTATTTTCTATAACAATTTTACCCCAACATTAGTGGATTAAACAACACATAGTTTCTGTGAGTCCAGAATCCAAGTACAGCTTAGTGGGTTCTCTGCTTCAGGATCTTTCATAGGCTACAGTCAAATGTTGGCCAGGCAGATACCTCATCTGAAAGCTTGACTGGGGAAGATTCTCCTCCAAACTCACATGGCTTTTTGGTAGGATTCAGTTTCTTGCAGACTATTTGACTGAGGGCCTCATCTTTTAAGTGACTGTTAACTAGTTGCTGCCGTTAGCTTTTTGTTACATGGGCCTCCCCAACATTGCTGCTTTCTTCATTATAACATGAAAGCTGAAAAGTCAATAGAGAGAGTCTTCTAACAAGATGGGAATTACATAATCTAATAATAATTTAGGTGACATTTCATCACCTATTTCATACTTTATGACTTGGTTAGACACAAGTCCCAGGTTATATTCATACATATTGGAGAGGAATTAAACAGGAACGTGAATATTAGAAGGTAGGATTAATTTAGGTCTATTTTAGAATTTGCTACCAAGGAATTTTAGATAGGAACATATCCATGTGCCAGATTATGTATATAAGTAATGAACATGTGCCAAGTAGATAGTGTAGGATCACAGAATTCAAGAAGTAGAAAGAAGTCCAGGTTTTATCTGATTCTCCCAAGAGAACCTCTGTAGGTTTTAGTTTATTCATCTTTAAGTTAGGGAGTTAAACTACATTATGTTTGAGGCAGTTATAGAATTAAGACCATAGGTTTTGAAACCAGTCAAATCTGTAATCCAAAGGTAGTTCTGTACACTAGACTTCTCTGAACCTGTTTTCTAATCTGTAAAATGGGGATCAGATGTGATGAGATATAAATGAGAAAATATATGTAAGATGATTATGCTGCACATATAAGTACCTTAAAATGGTAGCAAAAGTGGTTCTGGATTTTATTGTTAGTATTTTGTTTAGTGCTTGGTGCTAGTGCTTGGTAAATATTTGTTGAATTTACCACCTCAGATTTTCTTTAGAGATTTTATATCTGAAAATACATACCACTGAAAAGGGAGAGCACAGTATTTATGTGAGAACACAATTCTCAATAGCAGAGGAATGTTTAAAAGTCCTAGTTCAGGCTTTACCATGCTAATTTTATATTACAGATAAGGAAACAAAAGGACAGAAGAATGTGATTATTTACCCACATACTAGCTTCTGCTTATACGAGGCATTTACTATTGTTACCCATACAACAGGTGGGTTCAGTTGCTATCAGGTGACAGCCCAATGACCATAACCAAGGAGAATTTAACAAGGGAATTGTATTACTTGAAACAAGTAAGGAGGACATCGAGCATAGTTCCCAAAGCAGGGCATTTCTGAAAAACAGTGAAAACAGAGCATATATTGGGCTGGTTACCTGAGTCATTGTATGTAAAGATGGAGAAAAGGCAGCAGAGGCACAGCTGTCTTTCATGCTACACATGTCATGTGTATAAAAAATGGCAAATAAGCTCCTCCTTGTGTGGGAATTTTAGCATAGGAATGAGGGGAGTTTGCCTAAGTTCATCTTCAACTCAAACGCCTCTGGTTCCAACAGTTTTTTTGTATTTTCAGGGCTCAGCTATTTCTACCTCTCTTGTGAAACAACACAAATTTAAGATGCAACAGTTACAAGAGGATACTTTTTCACATTGCATATCCCAAAACCCAGGGATCCTGGGCTACACTATGGTACCAACAAATCAGTAATTAGGACAGCCAATGAAAGAATAGGGGCAATACATAGCACACTTAGTTTACAAATATGTGGCAACCTGAAGGAGATTAGCAATCCCATACGCTTTATAGGCTAATACATCATATTTCTGTCCTGGCTTTATAAAATAACCCGGTACCAGAAAAAATACTTATGTTTCAGAACACCCTTGCTATTATTACATTAGCTTCTTTACAGTTTTCTCGGCTCCTTACAACATGTGATCAGACATTGCTGAAAGATTTGAATGTGCTTTTCTTCTTCTTGCCTTATTTTCCTCAAAACATAAAACTTAAAATGGTTTTCTCCTCTGTACAAACCATTACATGTCCCCCTTTTCCTTTCCTGTTTCTTTTACCTACAACAAAGTGAAAGGGTAGGGTTGTAAGGAATAGAGAAGAGACTAATAAGGAGTAGACCAGGGACTAGAACACAGGTTCCCTGCCAGTCAATTTGTCACTCTTCCTACCAGGTTATTCCTTTTCCTGGCATCCACAAGTATGACAAGGGAGATGGTATTAGTTGTGGAATGCTTATTGAGGGGAAAAGATCAGAGTTGACTTGGCAAGTAGAGCTCAGAATTATGGATTAGAGGTGTAGACTAGAGAGGGGCAGACCTGATTAGGGAACAAGACACATAAAGCTCTATGATTGGTTATGTTACAAAATGAGTGATTCAAATTAATCACTTTCTGTTATTGTCACCTAGTAGCCCTTGGAAAGAGGTCCTAGCCATATGCAAATCATGTGGTTTCTTGGCATCTAGAAAGTCATATATTCATTCAGGATTAGAAAATTCTAGTTCCTAGAGTTGTTATTCCTTCTTCCCTCCCCTTCCATCCCCTCCCGTCCCCTCCCCTCCCCTCCTGTCCACTTTTTCTTTTTAGACAGTGTCACTCTGTTGCCCTGCCCTGCTCTTCCCTCCCCTCCCCACCCCTCTCCTTTTTCTTTTTAGGCAGAGTCTCCAGGCTGGAGTGCAGTGGCACAATATTGGTTCACTGCAACCTCTATTTCCTGAATTCAAAGGATTCTCCTTCCTCATCCTCCCGAGTAGCTGGGACTACAGTTGTGAGCCACCATACCCAGCTAATTTGTGTATTTTTAGTAGAGATGGGGTTGCACCATGTTGGCCAGGCTTGTCTTGAACTCCTGACCTCATGTGATCTGCCCACCTTGGCCTCCCAAAGTACTGTGACTACAGGTGTGAGCCACTGCACCCGGATGAGTTAGGTTTCTTAAATAAATAACATTAGCTCTAGATTCTTGAGGGTGCATTGTGATCCAAATACAGTCCAGGCATTTTACAAGCATTGTCGTATATAATTTTCATGTAAATTCTATAATATGTAAGTTTTATTCCCACTTTACTAAAAAGGAAACTGCATTTTAAAACATGCTTGATTTATCTTTCATTTTGTATAATGCAAAAACCATATTTTAGACAGGTAGAATAATTTTCTTGGTGATTTCTCCAAGCCTATTTCTTCTGTACCTTGGCATGCTAGAATTATTATGTATAAACTTGGCCCCGTTTCACTAACATTACTCTAATAGGAAAAATGAAGATAACTTGTTAATTATGCTAAGGAATTAACTGGTTTATGAAGATTGGACTTAGATTAATGTTATACAAGGATAGGAAAGGTATTTAAAGGTATTTGTTAATTAAAATAGTTGAATGATTAAAATGATTCATTATGAATCAAGTGATTAAATATCACTATACATTAAATAATACTGCTCACTCTGGATATAGAAGTTAGTAGAAAATTCAGGAAAACAATATATATATTTTTCTATAACCCAGTATCTCTTTATTGCCGTATAGTATACATCCTTTTGGTAACTTTGGGTTACGCATTTAACAAACATTTATTAGGCACCTACTATGTGCTTGACCTTAGGCTAGGTTCTGGGATTTAGTGATGAATAATAAGTTATTTTGGCTATTGAGAAGGTACTGACTCAAGTGCAAAGGTCAACACATCCACAGTAACCATAACAAAATGCCAAGTACTGCAACTGCTTGGAGAGATCAAGGGTACTAGCTCACAGTGGAGTTGGCATTTGAGTTAGACCTTGAAGAATAAATAGTATATTGCCTGTTGGAAAAGTAAGAAAGGACAATCCAAACAGAGGAAGTAATACACAAAGTCATGGAGTAATAAAGAATATATATTTGAAGATTGGATAATTGTGACATAGGTAAAGTTTATGAGGGGAGTAAACAGAAAATAACCTGGAAAGGTAAATTGGCACCAAATTGAGAAGGGCTATTAGTTGCATACAAGTTGTTTAGGCATTATTCAAAACATTTTTCCTGTCTTGTAATATTTAGTCTCACTTTTCTTATACTATGGTTTGCTTTCACTTTCTATTAACTTTTCTTCCCCTCTGGGCTCATAGCTGATTACAAAGTTCCAACTCAAAATCATGGAAAATTTGCCCTCAATTTTGGTAACCATACATCCTAGTACTGCCTCCTCCTCTGAGCCTTATATGAACACCCCAATCCAAATGGCTGGTTTACTTGCTGTCTTTTATCATGCCTCTGCTCATGCTGCTTTCCACACCTGAAAATTTTAAAAATCCTTTCTCCTTAACATCCATTTCTCCAGATTCCACCTCACCTTTCCCCACTAACGTCAGGTGGCTCCCCTTCTGGCAAGCCTTCTTTGATCACTCACAGCCCTCATTCAGTACTGTTTTGTTGAACTCCACCAGAAGCCACACAAAGTAAAGGCAAGGCCAGAAAAGTCATAACTCTTTTTAAGAGTTCTATATAAATATTGGGCTCCTATGATTATGCCAATTAGGGTTTATTATGCAGATACTTCCCTGAGGAATACAGGAGGAAGAGTTCAAGGAGCAAAGTAGAAGATTCCAAGGTCAAGGGAATCGGAGGTGCTAAACTGTAGGATACAGCCAAAACAGAAGGATGTTAAACAAATACAGAAATGATATCTAGACAAAAGATTGAGCCATGTATGAAAGGCTGGTTCCAGAACTACTGGAAACAAAACCTGCATATGATAATATTTGTTAGATTTTGATCCAATAATTTGCTCTTAAAACTAATTTTTGAAATTAAACCAATATATGTTGTAGAAAAAATCAGAAATATGGATAAGTAAAGAGAAGCAAAAACACATATTCCTTAATTCATCCACTTACATATAATTGTTAATGTTTTACTAAATATCATGCCAGAATTAGATATGAATAATGGTTACAAAACTGTGATTATACTGTATATTTTTGTATTTTTTGCTCAATTTTATGTCATAAATATATTTCCATGTTAATAAATACACTACATAACATATGACTTTTAAATGGCTGTATAGTATTGTAACTAGACACTTATTATTTGAAATTTAGGTTAGATTATTTGTATTTTTATGTTATTTCTTGCTATAAACAATACTATACTGAAGCATCCTCATAAAAATGCATTTGTGTACATTTGTAATTATTTCCCTGAAATAAAGTCCTAAAAGTGCAATTATTGGATTGTTATTTACATTTTTAAAAATGTATTGTCAAATTACCTTGTATAAATGTTTGTAACAGTTTATACTCACTATGCAATGAAGGAAAATAACTATTTATCCAAACCCTTAACAACATTAGTGATGACTATCTTGCATCTTTACCAATTAGGTGAAAAACAATATTTTAATGCTTTCAATTTTTTCCCATTTTTAAATTTAGTGGTGAGTTTGAGTATTTTTTGTATCTAAGTTTACATTTTCCTGGTGAATTGTTCATTTATGATTTTCACTCATTTTGCTACTAATGATAATTTTCAGTGTGACTTTATTTTTTTCTCAGGAAGAAAAATATCAATCTTTGTGTGTATTTTTTTCCAAAGGTGTTTTTCTGTCAAACATTTCCATTCACTGAAAGAAAACATAATATGATGCATCATTTAAAAAAATTTGTATAAATTTGAAGGAGTGCAAGTGTAATTTTTTTACATGGATATATCGCATAGTGGTAAAGTCTTGGGTTTTAGTGTATCCATCACCCCAATAATATACGTTCTACCCATTAAGTAATTTCTCATCACCTTCTCTCTTTCCAAGTCTCCAATGTCTGTTATAGACACACATTATTTAGCTGCAACTTATAAATGAGAACATGCCAATAATGACCTCCAGTTCCATCCATGTTGCTGCAAAAGACATGATTTCATTCCTTTTGATGGATGAATGGTGATCTCTTTTGTATGTATCACATTTTCTTTATACAGTCATCCATTGATTAACACTTAGGTTGATTCCACATCTTTGTTATTATGAATACTGCTGTGATAAATATACAAGTATAGGTATCTTTTTGATTTATTGATTTCTTTTCCTTTGGGTAGATACACTGTAGTGAGATTCCTCATTGGATGATAGTTCTGTTTTTAGTTATTTGCAAACTCTCTATACTGGTGTCCAAAGAGGTTGTACTAATTTACATTCCCACTAACAGTGGATAAGGGTTCCCTTTTCTCCACATCTTCACCAACATCTGTTGTTGACTTTTTAATAACAACAATTCTGGCTGGGGTAAGATGATATCTCATTGTGGTTTTAATTTGCCTTTCTCTGATGGTTAGTGATGTTGAACATTTTTTTATTATATTTGTTGGCCAATTTTGTGCCTTCTTTTGAAAAATGTATTATTTGTGCCCCTTTTCCCCTTTTTAACAGGATTATTTGATTGTTTGTTGTTGTTGTTGAGTTGTTTGAATTCCTTGTAAAGTCTGGATATTAGCTCCCTGTAAGATGCATAGTTTGGAAATGTTTTCTCTCATTCAGTGTGCTGTGCACTCTGTTGATTATTTTTTTTGCTGAGCAGAAGTTTTTTAGTTTAATTAAGTATCATTTGTCTATTTTTGTTTTGTTCCCTGTGTTTTTGCAATCATCATGATAATTGTTTGCCTAGACCAATGTCCAGAAGAGGTTCCCTAAATTTTCATCTAGTATTTTATAGATTCAGATCTTAAATTTAAATCTTTATTACATCTTGAGTTTATTTTTATATATGGTGAGAGATAGGGGTCCAGTTTCATTCTTCTGCATATGGCTGGCCAATTTTCCCAGCACTATTTATTGACTGAGGTGTCCTTTCCCTGGTGTATGTTTCTGTCAACTTTTTAAAAGTTAAGTTGGATATAAATGTGTGGCTTCATTTCTAGGTTCTCTATTCTGTTTCATTGATCAATGTGTCTATTTTTATACCATTACCATGCTGTTTTGTTACTATAACCTTGTAATATAATTTGAAGCCATATAATATGATGCCTCCATCTTTGTTCTTTTTTGCTTAGGATGGCTTTGTCTATTGGTCTTTCTTTTTTTTTTCTCTTTTTTTTGGTTTTGTTTTTTTGGTACCATATAACTTTAGGGTTTTTTTTTCTAATTCTGTGAAAGATTGTGTTGGTATCTAATTCTGTGAAAGATGATGTTGGTATTTTCTTTGACTGGATTGGCATTGAATCTGCAGTGTTTGGTGAAAGCTAATGTTACTAATTTTTATTCAGAATCCAAAAATAAAAGTTAAAACAAATTCAAAGAATTATATGCTATTTCATGATCCCAACACACACACACACAGAAAAATGCATATGCATACACAGAGATACGACTTTCTGCTCTGTTGCTGTGATGTGTCTACTATCTCAAGCAACACAGAATTCCTAGTAATATGCAGTATAGATATGTAGGGGGCTTTAAAAGTTTTTGGTTAAGACATCATATCAACTCTTTCCATTTCACTAAAGTACTCATTGTTCTTTTTATTTGTTAGTTACTGTTGGTATTCTGTTTTCAAATTGTCCTATAGCTTAAGGAACTCAGACTAGAAATATTCCTAAAAGTAGAAAGATGATACAGTGAAAGCTATATAAATATTTTATGGCTTGTAATTAATAGAAAACTGGTAACAACTACTAAAAGTAGTTCAAAAATGATCACTAAAATTTATTCTTCTGAAACATTATTGTATTGGAATGGATGAAAATTTGAATGAATAATCAGTAAAAGAAAATTAATACCAAAAATTCAATGGCAGATTAAAAGGTAGCACAGGAAAATGTGGCACATATACACCATGGAATACTATGCAGCCATAAAAAACAATGAGTTCGTGTCCTTTGTAGGGACATGGATGAATCTGGAATCCATAATTCTCAGCAAACTGACACAAGAACAGAAAATCAAACACTGCATGTTCTCACTCATAGGTAGGTGTTGAACAATGAGAACACATGGACACAGGGAGGGGAGCATAACACACTCAGGTCTGTTGGGGGGGACTAGAGGAGGGATGGTAGGGGGTAGGGAGGTCGGGAGGGGTAACCTAGGGAGAAATGCCAGATAAAGGTGATGGGGGTGGAGGCAGCAAACCACATTGCCATGTATGTACCTACGCAACAATCCTGCATGTTCTGCGCATGTACCCCAAAACCTAAAGTACAATAAAATATATATATATATATATATATATATATATTAAAGTAGCACATACATGTCAAATAATTATTTGTTACATATTTTATACATATTTTTCTCACTTTTCTCACTTTTCACTTTTTCATTCTCTTTTCTGTTGATGTTTAAAATATATTTTATGAAAATCAGTCAATCTTTTAAGGTGTCTAGTTTGATATTATAGTCAGAATTTTTTCCTTCCTACGAAATTATATGAATACTCACCAAATTTCTAAGACTTGTGGTTTCATTTTCTTTACATTTTATTTTTATTATATCTTAATATTGTATATTATGATATATATTATATGATGTAATAATATATTAAATTAATATCATATATTAATATATAGAATGAGATAGATTTATATTTTCCCAAAATGGTTAACCAGATGATCTTAGCCATTACTGACTAATCGATCCTTTCCCAACTACTTTCAAATGATGTATTTTTTATGTATAAATTTCTTTTCTGCACTTGGGTTGGTTTGTGGATTTTCTGCTCTGTTTCACTGAACTGTTTGTTTGCATATAATATAGGTTCATGTACATACTGTCATCTTGGAAAAGTGTCACTATTCAAGATAAAGTCCTCTTCACTATCCTCTCACCTCTTCTCAAGAGGAAAGAAGGAGTCTCTTTTGGAGCCAAGATCTGTGCAGCCTGGGGCTAGGGGAGGAGTGATACCCTAAAGAGGTTATTTCCAATTTTAGTAATATTTTAATCACATTTCTTATCATTGTTTCAATGTGTAAACATTTTTTATGATTCTCCATATAAGCAACTTTTATTCATCAGTAGTAGTGTGAATTTCATAGTGTGATCTGATGTCTTGATTTCTGAAATACTGAAACATGACCTTTGCACAAAGTAGGTCAGATATTGCCAGATTAGATGGAGATTCTCACAGGGAGTTTTCAGCTTCATAAAACGTTGCAAGATCCTCCTCTATCTGGGAAGATCTCCCTCTGCAAACCCAGAGCTCTGATACCTACTTTATGTAGGAGTAGTATTTCTGTGTCTGGGAAGGTCATTATTTTTTATCAAGTGCTACTATGTATACTATTAAGCAAAGAATGGACATTTTCTGTCTAAAAATGTCATCCTTTTGGGTCATATGCTACTTGAAAACACTTGACTGAAGACTTAATCTCTCTCAGAGAAAGTGTTTTCTTTAACCAAGTCCCTGGCTTTGGGAAGGATTTATGTGAGGCAGGAGCAAAGACACTGGCCCAGTTGGCCATATCAACTGAATTGGTCATACTATAGCCTGGGAAGGGAGATATTGGTAGGATTACAATACTACCAATACTGTACTCTTGTATCTCAGAATAAGTGATTGGTATATTTTTCTTTGTAAATTGCTTTTCTGACTAATCAATTTACAGAAATATACTGACTTCTATTTAAAGAGCATCATTATGTAAGCCATATTGTGGCATTTTAACCTGTATTCTGTGCCCATAGATAATTTTTGTGCCTTTTTTTTTTTTTTTTTTTTTTTTTGGTAAAATGGTGTTTATCCCTTCTTCGTGGAGCTGTTGTGAGGATTTAATGAGCTAACACATGTGAGGCAATAGAAAAATGCTTTTTGGTTGATGTTCAAGAAAGGTTTATTTAATTGGTCGTTATACTTAGAAAGTTGATAGAGTATTATAGAAATATACCCTAGACCTGTCTCTTTGGTGAAATCCCCAAATCTGCAGATTCTGTGCTTCAACTCATTCCCAAATCTATGCCCAGCCTTCAATGTCTCACACTTGCAGGGCTAGTGTTGGGGCTACGTAGTTAAAAGCCATGCCAAAGATCAGGTGTCTAAGAATATGTTCAAATCCAAGGTCAAAGTGAAGCAGAATCAGAAATCCAGCAGACAAGAATATGAGGGAATCTGTGGATGTAGAAGTGGGCAAATATGAGCTTAGAAATCATATAGGATCCTAGAAAAATCTGAACTCTGTATCAGCAAGGCACATAGAAATTTGGTTAAATTGTTGTAATAGTGATAATCATCAGGATTTGAAGAGATTAGAGCATAGCTAACGGGAGAATAGATTGAAGCCTAGCACTAAGAAAACATTGGAATAATAATCCAGAATCTTACAATCTCTATACAGGAAGAGACCTGAGTAGTCATCTAATTCAGCTCCTGAGGTTGTATTTTAAGTTCCTCGGTACTTGGGCTTCTGAGAAAGGAAAATGGAAATGAGAGAAAAAAAAGTGCAAGCAGATTGAGGACCATTGAAAAAGGATCATCCTTTGAGTTGAGGTGAAGAATTTATGTAATCACCAGGATTAAATATTCATATTTGTGACTTACTTTCTAAACTGACCGGGTCATGAAGCACAACCAGTTTAAAGGTACATGTTGAGTTCAGAAGCCCAGAGTCAGAGGGGATAGTGGAAGCGCAGGATCCAGATTAAAGAATACCAGAAACTTGGATTACCTGTCTGAACATCTGTTTGTGGGGGTGAGGTGTAGGTGGTATTGTGAATGTGAAGAAGGGAAGTGAAAAGCTGGGCAGAATAAAGACGCTCAGAAGCCACTAACTTGGAAGAAAATCAGTTCATGGGTTCATGGCAATTTCTAGACATATAAACAGATGAAATTGAGAGGTGGGAATTGGAAAACTAGCAAAATTGTGCCGTATAATACCGGAAATAATAGTGCCTGAAGACAGTTTGAGAGGTACATTCTCTGGAAAATAAGAGAACGGTGTCAGGAGGGCAGAAATACTGCAGTGGATTTTCCTGAACCCATAACAATATAAAAAGGATACTGTGCCCATGCAATATGGAAAGGGAATAGCAGAATAAGTATAGATTTTAACATGCAGAGACCTGGGTTTGAATATCTGGGCCACACTTCATAGATAGGTGACCTTGGAAACAGTGGAAGCTAAATAATGGTAATCTACTTAACATTTCCAGGACAATGCCTAGAATAGAGTGGATGCTTAACAGATAATTCCTGATTCCCTTTCCTTCATAAAATTATATTAAACTAAATGTAATTAAGGTGAAAGCACATGGTCAATGGCCCAGTAACTTTTTTCTGTCTTATGGTGTATCACAAAGGCATAGTCTTTATTTGGAGTGGTATATAATTCAACTCTAATTTAGGGAAATAATGCACCTAATTTTGTATTTTCTTGGATAAAGAACAAGGAAGGGATTGGAAGAAGGGATGAGTAAATATTTCTGAGCAACATGAAATTCAATATTTTAACTTTTTACGTAGAGAAAAGAGTATGAGCTTTGTTATCACAAAAATGTGAATTTGAAACTCAGTTCTTTTGTATTCATTTGATTTTGGGCTACGTAATCATCAGGATAAACTAGGCTATACTGCAGCATAATATAACAAAAGCTCCCTGAATATGTTCTATGTTTCAGGAATTGTTTCAGGTACTGATATTCTATGTTTAACAAAGAAGACATGACTTTGTCTGCTTTCATAGAGATGACAATCTAGTTTGCTTTCAGACAGTTCCCTTGGCTCAGCTGAAAGATATCATAAAGATGAGGGAAGGGGATATTTTTCCTGTGAAATCAAACTGATGGGAAAATACGATGAAGGGGGACTAACAAGAGGCCATATTCCATTCTACGAAGATGTTGGCTTTGCTTTCCTGAGCAGTCCTAGTGAGACTTACTAATGTCAAAGTACAGCGTATTGTATATAGCTTTTCCCATGAATTGCAATGTTGTCATTACCATATGTGTGTAGTTTTTTGTTTTGAGGATATTTTGAAATCGTGCTTATATGTCCTCTTATGCCTATACTCTAAATGTGAGAGCCTCTTATGGTGTGAGACAGATATTCATCAACAGCAATGTGCTAGTGTAGGAAAACTATGGGCATTTGAATTGTATGCATTTGAGTTAAAGATCTGCTCCCATCTCTTGATAGATGTGTGACTTTGATAAATTATAGAACTTGTAGCCTGGGCACCACGGCTCACACCTGAAATCCCAGCACTTTGGGAGGCAGAGGTGGGTGGGTCACGAGGTCAAGAGTTTAAGACAAGCCTGGCCAACATAGTGAAACTGCGTCTCTACTAAAAATACAAAAATTAGCCAGACATGTTGGCGCATACATGTAGTCCCAGCTACTCGGGAGGCTCAGACAGGAGAATCATTTGAACCCTAGAGGTGGAGGTTGCGGTGAGCTGAAATTGCACCACTGCACTTCAGCCCAAGCAACAGAGTGAGAATCCCTCTCAAAAAAAAAAAAAAAAAAAAAATGAACTTATCAACTTGTCAGAACCCAGTTTTCTTATCTGTAAATGGGGATAATAATAACTACATCACAGGGTTGTGGTGAGAATTAGAACATGATGTCAATATGATATCTATAAAATAATGAGAATAATACCTGTTACTAGTCAATAGTAAATTGTTATGATTTCTTATTTTTAAAAGTCACAATTATTGTAAGTTTATGACTGTTTCACAAAAATCCTTTGTTTATTCTCATTTTTTCATCTCTGGACTTTGGAGTTTAAAAGGGTTACTACAGTGGGTTTTGTTCCTTCTGTCATTCTTTCAGTAAAGTCTAAGTAATAGAGACATCATAGAATGTCCAACATAGAAGGGACTCTACAGATCATTTAAATTTTTTTGCCTTGCAGATGAGTAAACTTAAACCCAGAGTAAGAAATTGACATGCCTAATGCCACAAAATAATTGAGTCAGACTTAAAGACAGCCTAGTACACTCTTCTCAGCAGCTTAGGTCTTAGAGGAAGAACACTTGCAGAGACTGATGTTAGGGTTCTTTTCTTTCTTATCCTACGGAGTCACTCTCCAAAGATACCAAAATCCTCTAACTTGATATAAAAATTGAAAAATAAAAATACTAACCCATATATAGTTTAGAGTCAAACTGTGGGAATATAAGAAATAATACATATGAGGTGAGAATTTATTGATTGTGCTCTGTGCTAGGTATTGATCTAGGTTTTTACACATACTATTTCATTTAGTCCTCAAAGTTTATGGGTTTTTATTTCCCCCATTTTATAGGTGAGACAACAGAAGCACAGAAAACTTGAGTAATTTGTCTAGTTGCTTTGCCAGTATGAGATAGGATCCAGGATTTGAATCCAGGTAGTCTGACACTAGGGCTTATATTCTTAATCATTTTATTATATTTACTCCCTTCAGGATGATAGTAAATGATGGAGTAATTAACTGGTCCCAGTTTTCCTTGGACTTTCTTAGTTTTAGTGCTGACATCCCTAAGTCCCAAGAAGCCTCTCAGTCCAGTACAAACCAGGCATCAATACTATCCACAAATAAACCCATATATTATCAAATAGAATGGTGCATATGATTATTTTCCCAATTCCAAAATACAATGTGATTTTAAGAGACTATTTCAGAGATAGTGATATACTTAAATGAAAACTGAACTGGAAGTCAGAAGATTAAAAACCTGAGGATTCTTACAAGCTTTTAGCTAGCTACTTCATTGCTTTAAGTCTAAGTATTTCCACCTAAAAAAGAATATTTAGAAAACAATCTCATAGAGTTTTTTTTTATATATTCTAAGTGAAAACATAGTCATAGAAACTTTTAAGAACAATAATGTGCAACCCAAATGTAAGGGAAAATGATAATAATGACAATGATGGTGATGATAACAATGATCATGGTGACCATGATGATGGTAATTTAGGTTCAGTAAAGTCAAGTCTCTTAGAAATGTTCAGTAGTTTCATATTATATACAGAAGCAAGTGGTAATCTCTTATTATTCATTCAAAGAATAAATATTTATTGAGCCCTACTGTATGCCAAGTATTGTGACACAAAGGGCCTTGATGACCTAATCCTGTTTTCTTCTCCAATCCCATCTTCTGCCTCTCACCCCTTAAATACCTCAGGGTTTCTTCTCTTACCCCCTGCTCTGTTGATGTTATTCACTCTCTTTTTATGATTTAATATACACCCACCCAGAGCTTCAACAAGTTCCCAGAATGCTTATCTCTAGCCCTTAACTGTCTGCTAGAAGCCATATCCCATTTGTAACTGCCTGCTACACATGTACACTTGAGCATTTCATATACACCCTAAGCTAAACTGGTCCAAAACTGTTATTGAATAATAATAATATTGTTATTATTATTATTATTTGAGACAGGGTCTTGCTCTGATGTCCAGGCTAGAGTGCAGTGGTGCAATCTCAGCTCCTTGTACTCTGCCTCCCATATTCAAGTGATTCTCATGTCTCAGCCTCCTGAGTAGCTGGAATTATAGGCATGTGCTACCATGGTTAGCTAATTTTTTGTATTTTTAGTAGAGATGGGGTTTTGCCATGTTGGCCAGGCTTGTCTTAAACTCCTGGCCTCAAGTGATCTCCCTGCCCAAGCCTCCCACAGTGCAGAGATTAGAGGCATAAGCCAACATACTTGGCCAGATTTACTTCCTTACATTTGCTCTTTCTCCTTTGTTCTACATTTCATTCAGGTATCATCTTCCTTACTGTAATACAAGATGGAAACATACTATTCTTTTCAAATTTTTTCTTATCCCAAAATTCCATTATTCAAGTCCCACAGATTATATTCTCCATTATCTCTCAAAGACATTTCCTGCTCTTCAAATTCATCATTACAGTCTTATTTTAGGCTTTTACTTATTCTCAGCTTTACTGTATTAGGTTTCTTTCTAGACTTCCTGTGTTTATGTTTTTCTCTCCTAATGACTGCCCTGCACCCCAGTTTTTCAATCCATCCTTTAAATTAACACAATAATCTTTCTAAAATAACAATCTGATCTTACAACTTTTGTCCAGGATTCTTTAATGCCTTTGCAGTGTTTAAAATAAAGTTCATATTCTAGAGCTTAATATACAAGACTTTTTATGACCCGGTATTATCTACCTCTCTAACATCATCTCCTACTATTTAGTCCCCTCACTTTATACACCCACGCAGAACTACCTGTAGTTTCTTATCTGTCAACCATAGGATCTCAAACTTCCTTGCTTTGTACATTCTGCTTACTCTGCCTGAAATATCATTTTTCTCCCTACTTTTAATTTTTTTAAGTTTTTTGTTCTACCAATTTCCCACTCATGCTGTGGGATTTTTTTCCTGATCACCTAAACCTTTGGGTACCACCTAAACATTTGTGCTTCCAGAGCTTCATGTTTGATTTTCTGGTCCCAATTGTTCTATGTTAAAATTGCTTACTTATCTCCCATACAGGTTAATAAGTAATTCGAGGGCAGGGATTATATCTAACATAATATCAGGTACATAGTAAATGTTTCTAAAGGACTGAGTGGATGAATGAATAAATGAACCAGGTTTAATCATGCTAGTACTTTAGAGGGAGTTCATAAAGAGAGCAGAGGGATCTTGGAACAGCCGGGGACACTATCAAGTTTATGGAGCCAAATTATGCAGAAGTGCTATATTAATTAGGACTCTTTGCTTGTAAGTGACAGAAATCAACTCAAGCTAGTTTAAGTTGGAAAAAAAAAAGAGTTTACAGTAAGATACGTAAGTGTCTCATAAGCACCAAGGGTAGCAATGCCTCATGAAGGATATTGAAACTTATTGGACACTCTTTGTTCCTTAACTCAGCCTTTATTTTTCTCTGTTTTTCCTTCCTGACATGCTATTTCTGCATCTTCTTCCCCAAGACAGAATGTGGTGACCATGCAGTTCTCTTTATCTTATAATCTTCCCTATGCATCATATTAGTTATCAAATCCCAAACTTCATACTTCCTCAACATTTCAAAATCAGTCACTTTGCAGGGGACTACATATCCGAGACTAGCTGTCTCTCCTAATTTTTCTGTCCTGTTGAAGAAAATCTAATTCCGTCAATCAGCTGTGGGTGTCGGGGTTACACATTGCAGATTTGAAGCCACAGGTCCACTCCTTTGGATTAGGTCTGCAGGAGTCTATCTTTTGATAACCAGGAGGTATATAACTGCATCCCAAGTATTTCCTATCTTCTGAGTTGAGCCAGTCTAAAAGTATTTCTAGGTTGAAGCAAAGCTATTTGCATATTTCATGGTTAGCAGTCTTTTCATTCTGAGAGAGTGAAAGATCTCATTCAATAGCGACTAAAAGGATCCTAGATAGTAGGTGGGGCACTGAGAATGGTGACAAATTCCCCAAAGGAATGGCTTGATAAGAGTTATGAGAGTTGTAATCTGTCCAGTCAAGTGGGATGGAGTTTAAAACAGTGCTTTATTCTCACAGGAAATCTTATTGATAACTGAAGTGAAAAATAAGAGCTTGGGCATATCCTGGATACAATGAATTAGGCCACTGTGCCATCAGGGGAAGAAAGTCTGCAGGTAAATGGTAAAGGAGGCTCAGCTTATTTAATGTTTTTGATTAAATGAATGTTAAAGTTGGTCCTGCTCCCAAGCACTAAGTCCTGAGGTCAGGGTTATAAGCCTTATTCTAGATTCCACTTTCTGATATGGATAGGGCTTTTCATGTATATGCTTGATGTTCATGGGCTTGATGACTGGGTGGGACTAAGATATAAAGTGCAAGTCTCTAGTACCTGCCACTTGGTAAGGCCAGGGACCTTGGGGGATGGTCATGGAGAAACAGCACAATGTTCTCATTTAGCACTTGGATACCTCTTCTTTTAAAGGCCAAAAAAACTGAATTAAAGTTAGTTGTATAGGATGTCTACGTTGTGAGCCTCTAGTAGTCAGCGACTGGTTTTATTATTTTCAGTTTCTAGCCCAGGGTCTGAAACATAGCATTTACTTAACAAATGTTACTTAAATAAGAGAAAGGATAAAAAATTTCCAAGTACAGCATCGTCAACCTAATGTTTGCTTTCTCCTCAAATAAAGTTGAATTAAAATACATCAGTTATCTTAGTTATCTGACTGCTGCCAGACAGTTTTAGAACATGTACTTCTACTGCTTTTACCTTTAAGAAGTCACTCCAGTATTACACAGAAAATGCTATTACTGGTCAATTAGATACCATGCACAATGTCAGACACAGAATAAATGTTTCTCTTCCAGACAGAATAACTGCTGCCTCTTTGTAATTGATGTTCATGGAAAGAACTCTGTCATATTGTATGCTCCAAACGCTTTGTCATCCTCTGCTGAACACTCATTTAACTGTTTTCCAGACATTGACTTGTCACTAGGGATGGGTTTTTTTTTTAATGATGCACTTAAATTTGTTGCTTCATTGTGGATGCAAAGCCACTGGCTTTTTTTGGTATCCACCTACCTATATTTATATTTGACTCTCCAAATGGGAGATTCCCCAGTCAGTAAGCATAAATGATTTATTTATGACATTATGCTCCTTGTTTTATATTTTTTTATTAAGCAAAGGCAATTAAATTATGCAGCTTTTAAATGTATTGTTCTGGTCAAAGTTTTAAAGTTTCTATTTTTCTTTGTATAAAATATTTCTGAGGTGAGCATTTCAAGACACACAAAGTACAAATGTGAGATCAAGGACAAGAGCAGTAAAATAGGCTAGACTCCAGATTTTGTAGTTTTTTTTCTCTTTATATCTTTTTATGGTGTGACATAGAGTTTTCAGTAAGATAGGGTTATTTAATCACTTTACTGTGAAAACATGGCCTTACTTTGCAGCAAAAGTTTGTTTGTTCATCCAGTAGATGTTTATTGAGCAATTGCTAATCCTAAAGTTCAGGGCCTAATGTTTATGTAGCCATCATTAGATTTCTGTGGAGTGTCTCCCCAGGATACACTTTAGGCTGATGGAATGCTCTTTGTTCTTAGTGAAGCTTGTGCTCTTGACTCCTGTCTGGTCTCTTCCCTTGTGAACAGAGGGTGCTTATTTTCCCCTTTTACATAAGATCTAGGTAAAGCCAAGGAATGCCTGATGCTGTGTTTCCTTCCTGTTGCCCCCTCCTCTTTATTTCCATGCCCAAACAAGAGGCTACTATAGACCTATCTTATTTTTGCTGAGTAAAAGAGAGAGAAGAAATTACATAAAACGAATAAAAGATTCTCTCAAGCTCACCAAGTTCATTACTGCCTTTAACGATTTTGCCCTAGCTAGTTCCTTTGCCTAGAAAGGCACACCCCCTACCTCTACTCTCATGGCTTCTTCTTGTCACTGAGATCTCAGTAAGTATTGTATTTTCTGAAACTTTCCCTGACCACTCACTCTACAGCAGCTTTTTACATAACCCTATTTAATCATTTAATTAAATTATCATTAATTTAATTATCTGTATAATTCCTACTATTATCAGATTTTTCTTGTTTGTTAATGTAGTTGTTTACTATTTGTATCCTCCAATACAATATAAACTCTGGTGAAACAAGTATCTTGTCTATATTGTTCACCACCATATCCCTAGCACCCAGAATTGTCCCTGGCACATAGTAGGCATTCAGTAAATGTAAGCTGAAATTAATAAATATATTCCTAACAGCAACCTTGCAAGGTACATATTATTGTTTCCATTTTATAGAAGGGAAAACAGAAGAATACATTACCCAAGATAATACAGTCATAAATTATTGAGCAAGGGTCAAATCAGATTTCACTAAGCCCAAAGCCAATACTCTTTCATTAAACGATTCAGGCTTCCTTCTGCCATTGATAGTCTCTGAGGTTGCTATTAGAGTGAATTAGATGGGTTTATTATTTCTAAGAGGTTCACACATTAGTAGGAATGATGAATAAATCAGTGGTTATAAGGTAGTGTCATAGGTATCATAATAAAGGCATGGGTAAATTATTATGGTGTTACAAAGAAGGGACAAATAGAAGCTTATTGGGAAGTGTCTTTAAAGAAAATTTGAATTTTATTAGGCAGAAAGGCTTGGATTGTATGGCAAGAGAGAGACATTAGAATGTGTGTCTGATGATGGAAAAAAAGTGTTCTGACCATGTGGACTCCTTATTTAAGGCCCTGCAGAGATATTCCAGTATAACACTGTGGTCAGTCCAGAGAACAGATATAAGAACCTTAATTATAATACATCTTTAACCAGGCTTTTAGATGCCCAGACCATAGGCCTCTTTTGGTTAAATTGATCCTGCTCCTACTTCCTCTCATCTGCAAGACATTGCAGAGTAATTAAGACCACAGACTTTGATTGAAGACTACTTTTGTTCAAATCCAGACTCTGCTAGTTGTGTGAACTTGGGCAAGTTACTTACCCTGTCTAAAAAATGAGGATATTAACAATACTTACCTGATACAAGTGTTGTGAAGCTCAAATATGTAAATATAATTAATGTGTGTAGAACAGAGTCTAGTGTATATTAAGTATTCTTTATTATTATTGTTAGTAGTACTAAGAAGATGAATGTGTGTGCTTAGAACACCAAACTTAAGTCTTGAGGGGCAGGGAAGGGTATGTAAAGGAGGCTAGGTAGTGATATAAAAAATGCATAATATATTTATTGTTCCTTGTGGCATTTTTGTTAGGGTTAAATGACACAATATATACAAAGTGCTTGCCACATAGTAAGCACTCAAGAAATTGTTAGTGCTGTCTTCATAATAATGATGATGATAATAATGCTCATTATTGTCTGAACCCTGGACCACATGATTGTGTCTCTTGCTATTTGGCACTTGGGTAGCCATTATGGGTATAGATATTGGAAAGACAGGTATGAAACCCACCCACTTAGAATTTATATGTAAGTTTACACTGAGTGCAGGGATAATCATGGCTTATTCATTTCTGCGTTCAGTGCCTAACACTGTGTGGCTGCTTGATATCTATCAAACTGATTCATTCATTAATATGATGAGGTTATCCGATTTTACATTATATTAATTTGAGTTGACACCAGTCAAATGGAAGGATTAAAATCAAACTTTTGTGTCACGTGTCAAGGGTCTTTTTAGAATATAGTCTTCCTTTTATTTGTCTGCACCTCCCAGTTGTTATGTCCTTAAAATTATGGAAGTTAGGGTCAATCTGAAAGAAACCAAGCAAATAGCAGTTTTTTGGAATCAAGTGAAAAAGACTATAATTGCACAAATATTTAAGGTGCAGTGCTACACCTTATATATATATACTTAACTATATATACTTAACACTTTCTGTTATTATTTAATCTTTACAGCTCTGAGCTGTGTAATGGAGAATTAAGCTGAGACACAAAGAACTCCAGGGACTTGTCCAGAGCCACACATATAGTAAATGATGAAAACATAACTAAAGTTAAGGTCTCCTTATTTTCACTCTGTGCCTATTTTGCCTGGTCTTTATGCCTCACTAGATGTTCTTTGATAACCTTAATATCTTCCAAAGATAAACATTTATTGCACTGTCCACCTTATGGATGATATTTGTCATTGGTTCTTTGAAAATATAGCTGAATTCCAGATCTAAGGAGTTAATGTAACAATCTTAATAATGAGAAAAAGGCTAAAGAACTCCAAAGATAAGCCTAATGTAGGAATTTCAGGTAAACGGGGTTGATTTTTACAGCAAGAGTCCTGTGCTATGACCCCCTTATACATTGCTATGCATCCCTGAAATATACCCTACCTGCTTCTCTGGCTTGAACATTTCCAAGGGGCAGGTGCACCTTTGTTGGACTGAGGACAAGCACTGTTTAAACTAACATACTGACCTGGCACTAATGGTGGAAGTACATCAATGGTAAGTATTGTGTAAGTGCTATTTGTTACTGATATCTGGTCAGTGCTCATGCTGTGCTTCTACATTGTATCAGAAATGTTCTTCTAGATTGATTCAAGGGAGAGATGCTAGCAATCGCTAGAGAAACGGCAGAATCGTGCTCTAGCTCTAAGGAAAGAAATTGCTGGGACTAAGTGAAAGGGTCAATTTGTGATTGAGTGGTCCTTCTAAAAACTTGAAATAAAAGCCAGGATCATGAAAAAGTAAATTTGTATTCATTCAACAAATATTTATTGAGAATCTATCGTAAGGTAGGTACTGGATTGGGCTTGGGATGTAGAATTGAGCAAAAACAGGTGCTAGTTATTACAAAGCTTATAGTCTAATAGGGCAGGTAGATACTAATCATATATTCCCACAAAATAAATAAGTGTAGGAAAATGGGTGTGGGGAAAAAGGAACATGGGAAGGCATGGTGGGTATAGTCTAGTGACTCAGGGAGATTTTTCTGAAGAAGTGATTATTAAAGCTAAAGTTTGAAACAGGCTAGATGTTGATTAGGTGACACAGAGAGTCAGAGACTCCATATTGTTATCTCCATCCACTCATAAGAAAACTAAGGCTCGGAGAGTTTAAGAAGCTTACCTAACATCATACAGATAGTAAATGGTGGATCCACATTAAGAAGAAATTACAATAAACAAAACATCTATTTCAATTTGATAAGTGTAATCATAACAGTATGATTAGATTATAGCAGTTATTGGCAGTTTTAGGACTGCGTGTAACAAATTTATCTTTTTTTATAATTTCAACTTTTATTTTAGATTCAGAGGTACATGTGCAGGTTTGTTACATGGGTTTATTGAATGATGCTGAGGTTTGGGGTATGAATAATTCCATCCCCGAGGTGGTGAACAAAATACCCAATAGGTAGTTTTCCAGGCCTTGCTCTCGTTCCTCATTCTTCCCGTCCGATAGTTCCAATGTCTATTGTTCTCATTCTGTAGGTTATCTGTTTGCTCTGTTGTTAGTTCATTTTGCTGTGAAGACACTCTTTAGTTTAATTAGGTCCCACTTGTAAATTTTTGTATTTTTGTTACAATTGCTTTTGAGGACTTAGTCATTACTTCTTTGCCAAGGCTGATGTGCAGAATGATATCTTAGTTTTTCTTTTAGAATTTTTATAGGTTGGGTGTCTTACATTTAAACATTTTATCCATGTTGAGTTAGTTTTTGTACATGGTGAAAGGTAGTGGTTCATTTTTATTCTTCTGTATATGGCTAGCCAGTTATCCTAGCACCGTTTATTGAATAAGGAGTCCTTTCCCCACTGCTTTTTTTGTTGACTTTGTTGAAGGTCAGAAAGGTATAGGTGTATGGATTTATGTTGTTTTGGTTACTGTAACTTTGTAGTTAAGTTTGAAGTCCATAATGTGATGCCTCCAGCTGTGTTCTTTTTGCTTAGATTGCTTTTGTGATTCAGGCTCTTTTTCGATACCATATGATTTTTAGAGTATTTTTTTTTAAATCTGTGAAAAATAACATTGGTTGTTTAGTAGGAATATGTTGAATCTGTAGATTGCTTTGGGCAGTAAATTTTTTATTGATGGCAATTATAAATGCACTGTATAAATGTACATTATAAATGTACTATATAAAGTGAATGGGCTGGGTGTGGTGGCTCACTCCTGTAATCCCAGCATTTGGGGGGCCGAGGTGGTCAGATCACAAGAGATCAAGAGTTCAAGACCAGCCTGGCCAATATGGTGAAACCCCATGTCTACTAAAAATGCAAAAATTAGCTGGGTGTGGTGGCACATTCCTGTAGTCCCAGCTACTCAGAAGGCTGAGGCAGGAGAATCCCTTGAACTCAGAAGGCAGAGGTTTCAGTGAGCTGAGATCGCACCACTGTACTCCAGCCTGGCAATAAAGCAAGACTCTGTCTCCCCCCCCAAAAAAAGTGAATGATCTTTGGTGAGTGATAAACTTTTACATTGAAAGCTAAGAGGTGGCACTCTATTTATTTTCAATAGGAATTGAAGAAAGGGAGGGGAGTGCTGTGTGTCTTTGGAAATCAGCACCTAGAGGAGGAATCAGATCAGGTAGCCAAGTCAGTAAGGAAGTTGGTATGAGGATTTAGAAATCCAAAGTCTAAATTATGGCTGATTACAGATTGTAATAGGGGCAATCAAGATATTCGAAGTAGGGAATTCAAAGTTCGGGGTAAAGTAGATAGAAGCCAGAGGTAAGGCATTATTAAGACTTTTGAAAGCTCTAGGCTTTTCTTACTTTTGGAGCTCTAATTCTCATCCTATCAAAAAATTAAATGTACCATTCAAATTAGGTAAAATTAATACATATTGCTCAAAGCAGTTGAGTTGAAGTTCAGTTGGGAGTTAGGTAGTTGTCATTTTTGTAGGTATTTAATTTGTACTTATTTCAGTTTTGCCAGGGTTGTTTTATTTTTGAAATGATATTTTTTTGAAGTCTCAAAACATTTTCATAGACTCTTGAAAGCCCTTAGGATCTGAGCTTCAGTGCCTAATGATAAATAAAATAATCCTAACCAGAGAAGGAAGTTAAATAGTAACAGGCAAGAGCAATGAGCCGGTTATCATAGATTTTCATCACTAGAATAAAGAGTGAGACACTAGTAGATTATCAGGTGACTTGTCTACAATGCTGACCTCGCATTGCCAAGGGAGTAGTAGATTGTTATTTGTTCAGATTCTTAGAGGCTAAGTAAGACCTTGTGTGTACATGCTCTCTCTACATTTTTTAACTATTACTGGGACCCCCACTTCTGACCTCCCTTATTCACTGTCCCACACTGACAGCCACAAGGACAGCATTAAAAATCAATAAGAACAAAAACAATCTAAATTATGAAATTGTCAGTTCTACAGCACTCTATGCCTCACTCCCTTCTTTTCATTTTTAGTCCTTTGGTCTCTGCCAAACTTGGCTTCATAGACTCACCTAGTTTGCATAGTCTCCTTTGAGTTGGTGAATTTCTTTTGTCTATTTGACTTGGCCGTGGCAAAATATTTTGGGGGAGTCAGAGTTGTTTTTCACATTGTGTTTTTAATACCTATAGAATGATCTAGGTAGGAGTGTTTGCCTCAGTTTTCAAAAGTGAATTCTAAGGTATAAAAAAGGTATGTAACTACATAGGGCTTCAAAGCCATTGGGGAAAACAATACTAGAATTATTAGAATTCATATTTTCTCATTTCTAGTCTTGTGCTATTTTTTAGTCTTAATGTGTGTTGGCCTCTGTTTTATTTTTTACCTGTAAAACAAGATGAACTCAGGTATTAAATAAAGGCAAACTAGTTGTATCAACATCATTTAGTTAAGTAAGTAGAGTTAAAATAGACTAAAATGATAATATTAGTATCAGTTAACATCTTTAAGTCGTTTTATAGATTAAAAGAAAAGCTTTTCCAGATGTTCTGACTTATTTCTCATAATGAACTTGTCATTTGTTTATGCTTAATTTCCATATTTTAGAGAATAAAAAACTAATGTCATTTAAGAGACTCACCCAAGATCACATAGGCATCCAATGGCATAGACATAAGTCAGGTTTGGTATCTGATAACAAATTCTATTTTCTATCTTCTATGGTATATCATTGCCCCCAACTTCAAAATGGTAGAAACCCATTAATATAGTTTCAATTAATGTGAAAACTGAAATAACTTAGGCTAATGTTTGCATTTTCTTTTTTTTTTTTTTTTTTTTTGACGGAGTCTTGCTCTGACACCACGCTGGAGTGCAGTGGCCAATCTCGCCTCACTGCACCCTCTGCCTCCCAGTTCAAGTGATTCTTCCACCTCAGCCTCCCAGATAGCTGGGACTATAAGTGCACATGACTACGCCCGGCTAATTTTTGTATTTTTTAGTAGAGAGGGGGTTTCGCCTCTTGACCTCTTGACCTCATTATCCTCCCACCTTGGCTTCCCAAGAGTTGGGATTACAGGAATGAGCCACTGTGCCTGGCCAATGTTTGCATTTTCTATGCAAACTTATTTTTAGTAGAGCAAATAACTGTATAAACCTCTTAGTAAGAGAGATTATTTATAATCCACCAGATATGTGACAGCTTTTGAACCATTCAGAAATATCTACTTTCACAAATCAATATGAATACTTTGTATGTGTGCCTTTAAGTGAATCTCCAAATGTTCTGTACCAAATGGTAGTTTATTGGCCTGCTTTTAGTTACTAAAGATATTTAAAAAGTAACACAATTGCATTTATTTTTAAAGATTTTGTGATTCATACATTTAATTAAATCAGAACCTTCTTTTAATCATGAGAATGACAAATAAAATTCATTATAGTTTTACATCCCTTTATAGTATCAATGTACTTTTGCATTCATTATGTCCTATGATCTTGAAGACAATTCTGTAAAATGAATAAGGCAAATATTATTTTCATTTTCCAGGTGAAGAAACCAAGGATAGAGAGGTGAAATTACTTGTTGAAAGTCACACAGCAAGGATATACAAAAGTCAAGTTGCTTATTGATATTGATGTTAAATAATTTAGCAGTGTTTTCAAAGGCTACAGCAGATTTTTTTTATTAGATTACAAACTCACAGTACAGAAAACATCTCTATCTTATTCAGTTTTTAAACTTGAGTGCCTAGCACAATGTGTGGCATAATGGAAATGCTCAGTAAATAGTGGCTGAGTGAATGGAGAAGGGTTTGGTATTATAGAGTCACAGGTCTTGAGGAGAAACTGCCCATGGGAAGATTGGGCTAAAGGAAGCCTTTTTGAAAAGTGTGTTGGATCTCAGAATTTTTTATAGACAGGAAGGCCCTGGGTTTTCCCTGATATATTGGCCTCCAGACTGAATGAATGTAACCTGACTATGCTACACAGCCCCCCTGAACATCCTTACATCACAGCATTTATCACATTGTATGCTAATTGTTCAGTTATCTGGCTTCCTTTACAAATTGTGAGTCTCTTGAGAGCAGGGGTGGATTCCCATTATACTTCACTCTATGGACTACATGTGGCATATGACAGGCACCAAGTAGAATGAGTGAATGAATGAAGAAACAAATAATATGATTCAGTGTACAATAACAAAGGTATGGAGATTATTGATAAAGGAACAGAATTTGTAACGGTGAATCATTAACACAATTTAGTCTGATTCAATATCATATTGGTAAGAAAGGCAGCAGCAGCAGTTTTCCATGGCACGTTTAACTTTTAAAATAGTATGTATATATTTATGGTTATAAATGCTTCCAAAAATCATTAAAAATTGTTATATTGAATATTTCTAATTAATTTGAGTCTCTGTTTAATTTTTCATAAAGGAATATTTTGTACTTAAAGGTAAATTCTGTGGATTTTTCATCTATTCTTAAGGTATACTTGCCTCAGTTTTATTATCTGCAAAATAGAGGTAGTAGTGCATTCCTCTGTTAAGTGAGACAGTATTTCTGAAAGCTTCTACCATAGTGCCTGGCTTATAGAAAGAGTGTTACAAATGTTTATTGAATAAATGACCCTCATTCTCCTTTGTCTTCATGCTCCCCTGACCCTTGAGATGAGAAAAACGTAAGACATTATGGTGGCAAGTGAAAATTCTTCTTTTAAATTTTATGTGCTGTGACCATGCTACTTATACTAGGAGGAATATCCATTTTTACCCTGGCAATAGTGATTTTTTTTCCTCAACCTCTAAAGAGTTTTAGAATTCATTATTTCCCCTCTTGGAGTATGTTTTTCTTTAAGAATGGAATTTGGGTGTTGATAGTAGATATGTTAGTTCAGTACTCTTATTATACTTGATTTGGACTTCTGCATCTTCCTTCATGCGAAGGCGATCTTTTTATACACACTTGAGGTGATGTGTAAATGCTTTCACTGGCTCAGTTGCTTTCCCCACCCAACCTGGGTCACCTTCACAACATCAAGATTAGGTGTCCATGCACCATCATAAATAATACCTTGTATAGGAGTAATGTAAATGGAATCTGTTGAAATATGGCCTATTATATTTAAATTTATGTTTCAATTATCGTTTTTATTATATGAAACAAGCTTGAGCTTTATAAAATCATTCAGAAATGAGATTTGCATCACTTATAGGAATGTCTGTCTACTTGGCATGTATGCCTAACAGAGCGAGAGTCATAGGAAAATTTCTAAGGATATTATTTTTCCTCTCTGCTTTGAAAATCTAAATTGGATTACTTAACAAATAATTCATTGAAGCAGCTCTAATGGTGTTACATGAAAGTTCTAGACAGAGCATTTCCTCCATCCCCATGTCAGAAGGATCTTTATAAAATGCAAATCTAATCACATATCCTCTCCTGGTTAATTTCTCTTAATGGCACACCATTACCCACCATATAAAAAACAGACTCCTTAGTTTGGCAAAGCCTTCAATATCTGTCCCTGATTTCTTCTTTTTCTTTTCCCCATGTTAGCTCTTAAAACTTAACCTCAAATATTATACCACAGCAATGCTGTACATGCAGTGATGTTTCTTTCCTCTGTTCCTTTGCTAAAATTGTTCTTTTTGTGGGAGACATTACACCTCTTCTTTATCTAAAAGTATTTATTTAATGTCTATTTATTTGGGCTCAGTTTAGTTGTTACCTTCTTTGGAGAACCTCCCTTGATCTTCCAAGCTGTTAGATGCCCCTCTTCTTGGACTTTATAATACCATTTGTGATGCTATGGTATAATTGCATGTGTATTATCTGTTTTCCCTATTATATTGTGAGATCTTTGGAGATAAGGGCACTGTCATATCCATTTCTATGTCTCAGCATCAGGGCTACAGCTAGCTCCTAATGAACCTTTGTGTAAGTTAGAAAAAAGTACCCCCTGCCATTGGGCCAGTCTTAGCCCATGAAATGGAGACCTTGTGCAAGGAAGACCCCGAATAACTGTACATAGCAACCCTGCTTATGCCCACCACAGTGTCTGGCAAACAGCAAGTGGTCAGGCCATTTTTGTTAAGGGATTAATTTAACAGTCAAGCTGTCAGTTGTCACAGGGTGGCAAGAACAGTTGAAAAGCAATTGAAATAGTCATTTATAGTGACACCTATAAATTCAGAAGAAAACATAAATCACTCATCATAAATAAGACTGTTGGATTGAAGTATCTTTATCTTTAATGAAGGGAGTGTTTCTGGCACAAGTCTTTTTATAAATATAGGAAAAGTTGCAAAAGTAGAAAACATTCACAATCAATCATCATGTCCTTCGCAGCAACATGAATGGAGCTGGAGGCCATAATCCTAAGCAAATTAATGCAGGAACAGAAAATTAAATGCTTCATATTCTCACTTATAAATGGGAGCTAAGCATTGAGCACACATGAACAGAAACATGGGAACACTAGACACTATGGACTACTAGAGGGTGGAGCAAGTGAGGTAGGTTAAAAAACTACCTAGCAGGCACTACTACCATGGTGATGGGATCCATACTCCAAATCCCAGCATCATGCAATATTCCCATGTAACAAATCTGCACATGTACACCCTGTATCTAAAATAAAAGTTGGAAATTTAAAAAAGAAATAGCCACAGCAAAACATTATTAATTTGGATTAATATGGGAGGAGTCTCAATTTAAGGAGAAATCTTCATTCTGGCATGTTATGTAGGAAATTCAGATTTATGCTAGAAAGAACACTGACCTTCAAGTTTAAAGATAGGGGTTCATTTCCAGTTCTGCCACATGGCAGAGGTTGAAGTGTGACTGCTATTTGTGTGACACTAAATAAGTCATTTATCTTCTTTGAGTTTCTCTTTTACCATTTGTAACATGGGGGATAGTTATTTCTGGTCAGTCTATATTATAGAGTTTCTTCAAGAATAAGGCAAAATGAGATAATGGAAAGTATTTTGGAATTTTATACAAGATTATTGAAAAGAATCCAACTTATGGAGGAAAGAAAATATATGTAGTTTTATTCTACTTTTCTTCCCCCCACTTTCTATCCCTGTTATGTGGGGTGAGATTGTCTGCCCTGTGCCTCTGTTTCCTCATCAGTAATATCTGGGAAGAATAATATAATTAGTTGTGTTAATCTGTTTGTGCATTGCTACAAAGAAATGCATGAGGCTGGGTAATTTATAAGCAAAGAGGTTTAATTGACTCATGGTTCAGCAGGCTGTATAAGAAGCATCATGGCACCTACTTCTGGGGTATGGGAGGGTGTCAGAAGGCAAAGAGGGAGCAGACATGTCACATGGCGAAGCAAAAACAAGAGAGAGGGAAACTGAGGGGGAAATGCCACACACTTAACAAGATCTTGTGAGAATTCACTCATTATTGTGAGGAGAGCAGGAAGCCATGGGGGATCTGCCCCTATGATCCAGTTACCTCCTACTAGGCCCCATCTCCAACATTGGGGGTTAAATTTCAGTGTGAGATTTGGGCAGGGATAAATATCCAAACCATATCATTAGTCTTATTAATTTATTGAATTAATACTGATTACATTCATGTAAGAGTGTGTACTATAGTTCCTGGCAGTTGGCACTCATTGAAAGTTAACTGCCATTATTATTATTAAGGGTAGTGGTAGTGGCAGTAGTAGTGTCTGTTGAGTGTCACCTATGTCACCGGGCATACTGTTAGGACTAATCTTTAATTTAATTCTCTGAGCCAACCTATAAGGCAAGTATTAATATCCCAATTTTGTATTTGGAAAAACAGATGCTCAAATAGTGGGTTCAATATTTCACAGCTAATAAATACTGCAGCTAGGATTTAAACCTAGTTCCACTTTGAATCCCATGCTCTTTCCACTATACCAACCCCCTTATACCTTTATGGGACAGTTTCAATATAGAGCTTTTTACCTTCTCTGAGGCTGAAATGCAGAAATATTCCAACATCTACTTTGCCTTTCTTCTTACCTCCAAAGACGCTTCTTGAAAAGAACAGGCATTTTATTCAACAGGGTTTTGAGTACCTACTATATACATAGCAACATGCAAACCAAGACATTTTAAATATCCTATATTTCATTTAATTCTGATGATCCATGAGGAGGGCAATTATCATTCCTTACTTACTGTTGAGGACTCAGAATGCTGGAACATGAGTGCATCTAGTTATCTTTCTGAAATTACATAATAGTAATGTTGGGACTTTTCAATTACCTGGAAGTTTTAACTTTTCAAAGCTAAAAAGGAGAGGCATCTGTCCATTTACAATGTTAAAGGGGGGAGTCATTCTGTCCAACAGAATGAGTCAGTAGCAGATTTGAGATTGGAATCCAAGTCTTCTGACTTGGTATTTTCTACCCACTGCATTTCATAGTCTTCTCCCAAGAAAAAGGCAGATTATAAAATGCATTGGGAAAAAATGCCAAGCTAAGGAGCTTTAATTTCTAATTATCATTGTGGATAGGAACTAGAGGATGATGCTATGGGGAAAATGTACTGAGCTACTTACCCTCTTAATTATGTTAAACGTTCCTCCTGGATTCTTATTAACTCATAACACAAGCCTTAATACATTTTTAACAGGAGTGTAAGTTTGTAAATTTATTATCTTTTACTGCCTCTCATGACTCTTTTCATGAGATTGACTAGGTTAAGCTGGAAAGTTTCTTTGGTCCCACTTTTGCCCTTTCATGTGGCTGTGGTAGTGTCTCAGATATAGCCAGGTTTGGAATATCAATATGGTTCACCCATATGTCTGGTAATTGGTCCTAGCTAATTACCTGAGAAATAGGCTGAGAAATAGGTTCAGCTGGGATGCTGGTATGGCTAGGATTCTTTCTCTCTCCTTGTGGTCTCAGAGTCTCTCCTTCTTAATGTGTCTTTTCTATATGATCTCTCTAGCAGGATAGCTGGACTTTTTACAGGGTGATTTCGGACACTAAAGAATGGAGAATGTAAGCTGCCACATCTTCTTAAGATAGGTCTAGAGCTGACACAGTGTCATTTTTTGGCATTCTTTTAATTAAAAGGCCAATTCAGATCCAATCCAAATTCAAATTGAGAGGACTACACAAGAGTGTGAATATGGGGAGATGTGGTTCATTGGGAACAATCAATGCAATACACCAGAGATTGGCACACTATAGCTCCCAGGTCCAGTCCAGCTCATCTGTTTTTGTATGGCTAGTGAGTAAAAACATTTTTTTTTTTTTTTTGGAGACGAAGTTTCGCTCTTGTTACCCAGGCTGGAGTGCAATGGTGTGATCTTGGCTCACCGCAACCTCCACCTCCTGGGTTCAGACAATTCTCCTGCCTCAGCCTCCTGAGTAGCTGGGATTACAGGCACGCGCCACGATGCCCAGCTAATTTTTTTGTATTTTTAGTAGAGACGGAATTTCACCATGTTGACTAGGATGGTCTCGATCTCTTAACCTTGTGATCCACCCGCCTTGGCCTCCCAAAGTGCTGGGATTACAGGTGTGAGCCACCGCGCCCGGCCCTAAAAACGTTTTTTTAATAGATGGACTTTGCAATCAGTTTGCTGATAGGCAACATTGACTCTGATCCCCAATTAAGTAGAATATTATTTCCCATCATATTCCACTGTTTTCATTACTAGACATGTGTATTAGTCCACTCTTAAACTGCTAATAAAGACATACCCAAGACTGGATAATTTATAAAGGAAAGAGTTCTAATTTTCTAACTGACTCACAGTTCCACATGACCAGGGATGCCTCACAGTCATGATGGAAGGTGAAGGAGGAGCAAAGTCATGTCATACATACTGGTAGGCAAGAAAGCATATGCAGGAGAACTCCCCTTTTAAAACCAACAGATCTTGTGAAACTTATTCACTATCGTGAGAACAGCACAAGAAAGACACACCCCCATGATTCAAGTACCTCCCACAATGTGGGAATTACGAGAGCTACAATTCAAGATGAGGCTTGTGTGGGTACATAGCCAAACCATATCAATGTATACTAACAAAACCAAAATTCAATTTGCTATTGTTATATGTTACATTTTTTCTAATAAAAATTTGTTTAAAAGATTTTGTGAAAATTTTTTGTAAAGATTTTTTTTTCTTTCTTATTATGCGAGTACCTAAATAATATCTTTGGTTTTCTTGCCTGGCCCAGAAAAGCTTAAAGTATTTGCTATATAGCTCTTTATAGAAAACGTTTGCTGACCCTTTAATAGCTATTACATATACACTAAATAAGCTTTTTCTTTCTTTCTTTTTTTAAACATATTATTTAATTATTTATTTTTATTGTACTTTAGGTTCTGGGGTACATGTGCAGATCATGCAGTATTGTTGCATAGGTATATACATGGCAGTGTGGTTTGCTTCCTCCATCAGCCTATCTGACAAATGATTTCCATATCTGGCATTTCTCCCCATGCTATCCCTCCTCAACCTTCCTAACCCTCACTGTCCATCCCCTGTGCCCCTGCAACAGTCTCCAGTGTGTGATGCTCCCCTCCCTACATGTGTTCTCATTGTTCAACACCCACTTATTAGTGAGAACATGCAGTGTTTGGTTTTCTGTTCTTGTGTCAGTTTGCTGAGAATGATGGTTTCCAGGTTCATCCCTGTCCCTACAAAGGACACAAACTCATCGATTTTATGGCTACATAGTATTTCATGGTGTATATGTGCCACATTTTCCTTGTCCAATCTATCATCAATGGGCATTGGGGTTGGTTCCAGGTCTTTGCTATTGTAAACAGTGCTGCAATGAACATACGTGTACATGGGTCTTTATAATAGAATGATTTATAATCCTTTGGATATATACCAAGTAATGGATTGCTGGGTCAAATGGAATTTCTATTTCTAGGTCCTTGAGGAATCGCCACACTGTCTTCCACAATAGTTGAACTAATTTACACTTCCACCAACAGTGTAAAAGTGTTGCTATTTCTCCACATCCTCTCCAGCATCTGTTGTCTCCAGATTTTTTAATGATTGCCATTCTAACTGGCGTGAGATGGTATCTTAATGTGGTTTTGATTTGCATCTCTCTAATGATGAGTGATGATGAGCATTTTTTCATATATTTGTTGGCCTTATAAATATCTTCTTTTCAAGTGTCTGTTCATGTCCTTCGCCCACTTTTGAATGGGTTTGTTTGTTTGTTTCTTTTAAGTCTGTTTTAATTCTTTGTAGATTTTGGATATTAGCCCTTTGTCAGATAGGTAGATTACAAATTTTTTTCCCATTTTGTTGGTTTCCAGTTCACTCTAATGGTTGTATTTTTTTTTTGCTGTACAGAAGCTCTGCAGTTTAATTAGATCCTATGTGTCTATTTTGCCTTTTGTTGCCAATGCTTTTGGTGTTTTAGTCATGATCACTCAGAGAGATACATTATTATCCACATTTTTAGATAAAGAAAGAAAGGATCAATTGAAAAATACAATAAGTGAAATGTCAAATGCAATAGGGAGTATCAACACCAAGAATTGTCAATTAGAAGAATTTGTAAACTTGAAGACAGATTATTTGAGAATATGTAGAGGAGAACCACTTCAAAAGAGCAAATATTCATGGTATAGGAATTAAAGAAAGGGAAGAGAGAGGCTAAAGCATAGAAAACTTATTTAAAGAAGTAATAACAGAAAATATTCCAAATCCAGGGAATATATATATATATATATATATATATATATATATTTCTCCTGGAGTTGATACTTTCTATTGCATTTTTCATTTCCCTCATTGTATTTTTCAATTGATTCTTTGTTTCTTTATCATAAAATGGGTATAATAATGTATCTCTCCCAGGGATACAATTTAAAAAAGCTGATTTAGTGTATATGTAATATCTTTTAAAGGAGTCAGCAAACATTTTCTATAAAGACCTATATAGCAAATATTTTAAGCTTTCTGGGCCAGGCAAGAAAACTAAGGATATTATTTAGGTACTCATATAACAAGAAAGAAAAAATCTTTACTATAAATATATATGTACGTATATATATCCAGATACAGAAAGGAAAAAAAGTTTGCAAGCAGACCGAATCTAAACAAGGCTACCATATTAAATCAGACTGTGAAAAAGCAAAGAAAAAAGAAAATCCTGAAAGCAGCAAGAGAAAAGAAGCAAATCACATGGAAGAGAGTTCCAGTAATGCTAGATACTGAAACTCTATATTCCAGAAGAGAATGGGATGATATATTCAAAGGTATACAGGACAGAAAAACTGGCGACTAAAAATAATGAACCTGACAAAGCTAATCTTCAGGAATGAAAGTGAGATCAACACTTTCCTAGACAAATAACAACTGAGGGAGTTCACTGCCACCAGACGAGTAAGAACTGCTAAAGGGAGTTCTACAAGTTGAAAAAAAAAGAATATTACTTATAGACACAAAAATATATGAAAATATAAAACTCACTGGTAAAAGTAACTTCACAGTCAAATTCAGAATATGAAAACACTGTAATAGTGGTGTCTAAGTCACTTATATCTTCAGGATTAAGTTTAAAAGACAAAACTAGTAAAAACAATAGCTACAATAATTTTTAGGGGATATATAATATAAAAAGATTTAAAGTGCGAAATCAAAATTATAAAATGGGAGGAGGGATCCAAGATGGCCAAATAGGAACAGCTCTGGAGTGCAGTTCCCAGTGAGAACAATGCAGAGGGTGAGTAAACACTGCATTTCCAAATGAGTTATTACTGCCCACAGACCAGGAGATTACCTGGCTGAAAAGTGCCATGAGTTTCCAGCATGGCTGCCTCAGCTAGTGCAGCAAGTCTCTGCCAAAACTTACACAAATCAGGGCAGCTGTTTCAACTGGCACCTAGAATGCCTGGGAGACAAAGCCACTTTTTCAACTGAAAAAAAGAGGGCTGAAACAGGGAGCGAGATGATCTGGCTCTGCGGATCCCGCACCCGCAAAGACCAGCCATCTGAAATGCCCTGGATTGAAAGTTTTGAAGAAAGCACAACTTTCTTTCTTTCTTTTTGGGGGAAGGGCATTCGCCATTACTAAGGCAATCCACCACTACTGAGGCAGACCACCATTACCGAGGCAGCCTGCCATTACAGAGGCAATCCACCATTACTGAGGCAGATCGCGATTACTGAGACAGTTCGAACTGTACCTCTGTAAACAAAACCACACACAGGCTCAAAATAAAGGGATGGAAGAAGATTTACCAAGCAAATGGAGAGCAGAAAAAAGAAAAAAAAAAAAAAAAAAAAAAAAAAAAAAAAAAAAAAAAAAAAAAAGCAGAAGTTGCAATCCTAGCCTCTGATAAAATAGACTTTATATCAACAAAGATCAAAAGAGACAAAGAAGGACATTACATAATGGTTAAATGATCAATGCAACAAGAAGACCTAACGATCCTAAATATATACACACCCAATACAGGAGCACACAGATACATACAGCAAGTTCTTAATGACCTACAAAGAGGCTTAGACTCCCATACAATAATAGTGGGAGACTTTAACACTCCACTGTCAATATTAGACAGATCAACGAGACAGAATATTAACAAGGATACCCAGGACTTGAACTCAGATCTGGACAAAGCAAACCTAATAGAAATCTACAAAAATCTCCACCCCAAGTCCACAGAATATACATTCTCCTCAGCACCACATCACACTTACTCTAAAATTGACCACATAATTTGAATTAAATCACTCCTCAGCAAATGCTAAATAATGGAAATCATAACAAACAGTCTCTCAGACCACAATGCAATCAAATTAGAACGCAGGATTAAGAAACTAACTCAGAACTCGACAACTTCTTGGAAACTGAACAACTGGCTCTTGAATATTGACTGAATAAACAATGAAATGAAGGCAGAAATAAAGCTGTTCTTCAAAACCAACGAGAACGAAGACACAATGTACCAGAATCTCTGGGACACATTTAAAGCAGTGTCTAGAGGGAAATTTATAGCAATAAATGCCCACATG